>NC_136674.1:529556-1034556 GCF_903797595.1 Erithacus rubecula | reverse complement strand
TGATCAACAAAGAATATTCTATGAGGTGACAGGGAATGGAGAGGAAAACCAACTGGTAGTACAGTACATCATCAACATTGACAAAATAGCAATAAAAAATTCCCTGACAGCACACTGAATCGCAGGGAATTTGGTTTGTAGTCTTTTCTTCTTTTTTTTTTTTTTTTTTTTAAAACCTTTTTATTTTTTAAAGAATTCGGTTTTTATTTCTTTTTATTACTTGATCAAGTCTCAATATTTAAAAAGCGTCCAGCATTTTGCTTAAACCTGGTTGTTCTGAAATAAGAAAAAAACCTAAAATATTACATAAAAAGCATGATTTTTTTTTTTTTAAAAACAAGAAAAACAAGGTTTCTCCTTTCTGTTAGCAGTATGGTGCCTTGTTTTGTTAAAGATGCCTTGCTCTACCTTGTCTATTGAATGTCTACATTAGTCTACTTGTTAGTAAAATTTACAAAAATAGGAGTGCAGCAGCTCTTTTTTAACAAATGTCGCATTCAGTGTCTTATACTGGCTGTACCTAAAGTACCAAATTTATAAACGTAACAATTTAAAAAAATATTAATAAAACTTGTCAATATTACGTTAAAAAAAGAAGAAATATATCCACACTACATTATGTTCTTAATGCCACCTACCATGTTGTACTTCTAGTTTGCTGTTGCAGGCCTATTTACCAATATTAAAAAAATTAAATTAAAAAATATCCTTCATAAGTTTCCTCCCCCAACAGAGGACCATATATATAACAGCCAAATATTAAACATGTGCAAATAGGAAACTGTCAGTTTTTCCCCTACCAGTCACAGTGCAATGATGTTTTATACTTTATTTCTTTTAAATTCTGTTTACAACTACAATAAATTAAAATCTTCCGTTGCTTCTAGGGTGAAACTTGTAGCACTGAGGTATTCCCAAACAAAACAAAAACCAAAACAAAACAAAAAATTAACCAAAAAAAAAAAATTCAAAACCAACCAAAGTTGCTTTCTAATTTGATAATACAGAAAGTGATGGATAATAAAGGAAACCATGCAAGCTGGACACTGCTCTGCCCCCACGGGGTGTCCAGAGCAGCTGAAATGACTGGACAGCAAGTTGATCTAGTTTAGAACAATGAATAATAAAAAAAAAACTAAAAAAAAAAACAAAAACAAAAGCAAAAATTTAAACTAAAGGTGTGCTTTGAACCGTAAATGCGTTAAGTAGGAAAAATCGTAGCTTCTTGATCAGTTTTGGGAAAAGCAGGATTTTAAATTAAAATAAAAATACCACTAGACTGTTCCTTTGTCAGCTGAGCACGTGTGAGAGGAGCTGCTGGTGTGAACTGGGAGAACTGGGAGGGTCCCAGAGCGTCACAACCCCCGGGCCAGCCCCTCCCCAGGGCTCCAACTCCTCACCTGTTCTCCTCCATTTCCACAGAGAAACTGCCTTAGGCTGACTCCATCACAAAAATAGCTTTTGTATTTCTCTTTCTTAATAGTTTCTATGTAGTTAATGGAATTGTATTTACAGCACTTTATTATTTTTTTCTCTTTTTTTTTTTTTCTTTTTTTTCTCGGAATTCACGATTTCAAAAAACCTTATATCACCTCTTTTCAACAACAACAACGACGACAACAACAAAAAAAAAAAAAGCACTTATATAGAAAAAGGACGAGCAAAAAGTTTGTCGCCCTCGCCTTATTGCCGAAAATAGAGAGAGAATCAGAGTAACCAAAGGAAAAGAAGGGCCAGAGAACCTGCTGCTCCCCCCTCCCCGTGCCCTGCCAGCCCCCGGGGCTCCTGCCACCATCTCAGCATCCTTTAAGCAACAACAACTACAGAAAACAGAAGGGAGGAGGAGGAGGAGGAGGAAGAAAAGCAAAAGAAACCCCTTAATATAACAGTTCCACTATGGTTAGGCTCTTGCTACATACACAAAGAATTCTGACTACGTGGCTACGAGACTATGTCAGAAAAGATGTGGGGGTGGAGAGGCTTAAAAAGAGGGAGGGGGAACCCATCGAGAAAATAAAACCAACAAGAAATGGGTTTTATATACATACTTTTAAAAGCTGTTGTTTTTATAGTACAGCAGATTCATGAGATGATGAGAGAGATTTTTTTTTGTTTTGTTTTTAAACAACCCAAAGTCCTTCGAGTGCCACCTCCAGTTTGCTTGGCGGTGATGATGAGGGTGATGATGGTGATGATGGTGATGGTGCAGTGCTCAAAGTCTGATGAGATCACCCAGCGTGGGCCCCTTCAGAAACTTCGCCCTGTCTTGCCCGGACATCCAGAGAGACTCTGCGTGGGGAGAAGGGGACAGGGACAGGGGAGGGGACAGTTAATTGACAGCCATTAAGGATTTTTAACAAAATAAAAAAGCAAAGTGTTTGCAGACACTTTGTGACCACAGCCTGCCCCGAGGGAGGATGGAGAGAGACTGGCTGGGATGTTCCCCATGGAAAGGGGATTCAGGAATTCCCTGCTTTTATTTCCAGCTCCATCCCAGCTAAGCCTGGACTGGGGGCTTTGCTGAGGCTGGGCTGATTTAGGAACAAAGTGAGCTGATGTAGGGCCAGGACAAAAATGGGTCCTCAGGCATCTGTTATGCCATGAATTCACATGGTTTTGGTAAATTGATTTTTCTCTGAAGTACCTGGATGGTGACAAGTTTTACCTGGGCACACTGAGGCAGCCAGGATTTATTTTATTATTTTATCCTGGAGCTTCAGCCTCCAATGCTCCATCCCTGCCAGGGCTTAAAGCTGAGATACATCATGGATAAAAGAGATTGAAATATTGAGCAGCTCACAGGGTGAGGATGCACTCTGGTCCTTTTGGGATGACCTCCAAAACCATCCCCAGTATCCATGCTGGATGTGGGAGCTGATCCCTGTCCCAGGAACCTGCAGCTCACCCTAATCCTGCCAGGACCAGCCACCAGCCTCTCAAACTCAGTGTTCCTTGAGGAATTAATAATAAGGCTCATTTCCTCCTCTCAAAATCCATTTTAATTAGTAATGAGCAACATTAAAAGCACTTTGTTTTGCAGCCGTTAATGGTGTGAGTGTCAGCTCTGGCCGGGAGCTGCAGGGATGGGTGTGGAGTGAGGAGTGATTACAGCCCATCAATCTGGGCTCAGCGTTATTAGCCTGATTTATGATGCTCTGCTCGGGCTCCAGCTGGCCCCGGGTCCCACCTCACCATTCCAGAGCTGGCGGGCCAGGGAAGTGAAGGATTCTGACAAATGGAGTGGCTGACAGTGCAGTGAGAGTGGGATTCAGCAAGAGTGCTCGTGGCACTTCCACTTTCCCACAAAAACCACTCCTTGGTGGAGGAAATCAATCGACAGAACAATTTCAGGTAATCTTGGGGGGTGTGTGGAGATGGAGAGTAAACAGAAACCCCCTTGATCCACTGGTGTTTAGGTATAAATCTATTTTCACGGAGTTTAAAGTCTCTGAATGTTTCCCAGGCCCCTTGACTAACTTTAATTCTAATTCCATAGACTGATTTTTGAATGCAAATGATGTGACATTGATCATGCAGTGCTGGGCAAGAGGCAGGGAAATAAAACCAGTCACACCCATTCCACCTGTCAGGGCTCAGAGCTCTGGAGGCAAACCCCTGCCATTTAACTGGGCTCACTCCTGTTTCCACTGCATTTTCTAATCTGCTCCATTCCCAGTGTTAAGAATATTTGTTTGCAAAGATGAATACGCCAAAGGCCAAATAATAATAAAAAATAAAAATTAAACATTTAATTAACTGGAGCTTAGTTCAAAGGGTAGGAAACTGGCAGCGATCCAGGGCTGCAGTGCTCAGGTAATGCCTTTAATTTAATTTGCTCAGGTTTAATTTTTTTTTAATCTTGATAATTGCTCTATGGTTACAAGTTACAATGTTATCTTTTAGCTGTAATATTTGGTACAGCACTTAATTAAGAATGATGGTTTCTCAGCAATAAAGAAGTGGGGCTCAGCTATTTTTAAACCAGTGCCCTGGGAGCAGATCCCTGATCCCATTGGGATTCTGGCTGCTGGCACTGGGGGTGATTCCCCACAGCTTTCTAGGTTTTCAAATTATTGCAAGAAGCATCATGAAGATGACAACGTGACTTTTTGGGGAGTTCAGCTTTGGATCTGTCTTCCAGTTTCCAGCCCGTGAGGTTGATTTGAGTAACACAAATCACAGAAAGGAATGATTAAAGGCCAAGGAAAGACGAAATGAAGATAAAAAAAATTGTTCACTTAAAAGTAAATATAGGGGAGATGGTAGTTCAGCACAAAGTACAAATGGGATATACTGTAATACCTCCAAGTGAGATGGCAACCAACCATGTGTAACGTTTCAATGGTATCCATTTGTAAAAGCCGTTGCAATCAAAGGTCCCTAAAATTGCACAATTGTTAAGTTCATCAGTGCTCTGTACATGGGAACAGCTGATTATTAATTTTGCCAAGAAATTATCAAAGGACTTGAAAGACTGTGTTGCCAGCATGAATAGGGATTTCCAAGAGCTGTTCTGGTCACCAGGTGTGCTCAACCCTATGGTCACCTTTCCAAGACCATCATCTTCTCATTCCCCCAGGTGCAAAAA
Organism: Erithacus rubecula; assembly: GCF_903797595.1. Taxonomy (NCBI): domain Eukaryota; kingdom Metazoa; phylum Chordata; class Aves; order Passeriformes; family Muscicapidae; genus Erithacus; species Erithacus rubecula. The sequence continues at coordinate 1,029,968 of NC_136674.1, read as the reverse complement.
TAAGCTTTGGGGTTCTCCCTTCTTTATTTTTAAACCAGGGTTAGTAAATGGACAGTGTTAAATAAATATATATGTAATAAAAGCTATGGGATTCTTTGCAGTTATTGGGGGAATTAAGAGGCTGCCAATCAGCAAGTCAATTATCAAATGGTTCTTTGGGAAGTGTTAGTGCAGACAAATCTGGGTACCCAGGCTTGGACCTGGCATCCTGTCACTTGTAAAATGGGGATGTTGCTGAGACCAAAGTGCCCAAGTTTTCAAGCACAAACAGGTTTTTAGGTGAAAAATGGAAATAAGAGGTGTTGTAAGTGGTGAGAGGCAGTTCTTGCAGAGCACTAATGTTCCATGTTTGTGCTAGAATTGATCCACAGGGATTGTCAGGTGTGACCACAGGAGGGGCAGGCTCAGGATGGGAACTGAGCACAGGCAGAAAGGTTTGTTTGGCTGTTTTTCCAATAAAAATAACAATTTCAGGAACTTTGTCTGCACTACACTCCAAATCCAATTCCATCAGGGGGTGAAGCTCTCCTCTTGGTTTGAGGGACCTTCGGGGGAGCCTCTGCACCTCCCCACTGCCCAGGAGACAAAACCCATCTCCTGCTGCACCCCAGCAAGGGCAGGAGCTGGTGTGCAGCGTGTGGGGGTGCCAGGGGCAGAGCCAGCCCCATTCATGCTCACACACAGTGACACAGCACGTGCAGCCCCTCTGTGCCCCGTTAGCAGCCGCCAGCAGCGCGGCCCCTCGCCCCACCTGCGGCTCAGGGACCCCAGCCCGGCCTGGGGGCCACCCCAAGGGCCAGCAAAGAGGGGCAGGACACGTCCTGGAACCCCACCAGCCAAATTAATGAGCTGGTCTAGCTCGTTTTAGGGAGCAGGGACCAAAGGGTGTGTCAGCCAGGAGGGGGAGTTGGGATGATATAAACCCATATGGGCAAGCAGGGATTGAACCCCCATTTTTATTAAATTTTGCCCTTTGAGACACGTCTGGCTGCAGATGGCTCCGAAGGAGTGTCTGCACCAGGAGATGTTCAGGTTGGACATCAGGAAACAATTTGTCCAGTCTAGGAGTGATTAATCACTGGAATGGGCTGTGGTGGAGTCACCATGCCCGAAAAAGCAGCAATTTGTGATCTGGTGTGTGACTCACGAGGCCATTGCTGGGTTTTGGAGGTTTATCCCAACTCAACCCCTGTGCTGGTGGTCGAGCATCGCTCGCAGGTTCTGGCCAGAGGGTTGGAGCGAGAAGCCGCGCTCGCTGTGGGACCATCACCATCACCATCATCATCATTATCATTATCATTATCATCATCACCACCATCATCATCATCATCATCACCATCATCATCATCATCATTATCATTATCATTATCATCATCACCACCATCATCATCATCATCATCACCATCACCAGCATCATCATCACCATCATCATCATCATTATCATTATCATCATCACCACCATCATCATCATCATCATCATCATCATCACCAACATCATCATCATCATCACCATCATCACCATCATCATCATCATCATCACCACCATCACCATCATCATCATCACCACCATCACCATCATCATCATCATCACCATCATCATCATCATTATCATCACCATCACCATCATCATCATCATCATCATCACCATCATCACCACCATCATGACCATCATTATCACCATCACCATTCACCATCACCATCATCACCATCACCATGACCATTCATCATCACCACCATCACCATTCACCATCACCATTCACCACCATCACCACCATCATTATCACCATCACCATCATGACCATCACCATTCACCATCACCACCATCACCACCATCATTATCACCATCACCATCACCATCACCATCACCATCACCATCACCATCATCATCACCATCACCATCCACCATTCACCACCACCATCACCATCACCACCACCACCACCACCATTCACCATTCACCATCACCATTCACCATTCACCATTCCCCATCATCACCATCACCATCCACCATTCACCACCACCATCACCATCACCACCACCACCACCACCATTCACCATTCACCATCACCATCACCATTCACCATTCCCCATCATCACCATCACAATTCACCATCACCATCACCACCACCACCATTCACCGTTCACCATCTGCCCCCCTGCCCGGTACTCACGGCGATGCCGTGCCCGAAGCCCGAGCCTGGCTGGGGGCTGGCGGCGCTTATGTAGTTCCCCACGCCGGAGTCCTGGCTGGCCGTGCCGTAGAGATCTGCCACGGGCCCGGGGCTGCTGGCGCCGGGGAAGCCGCCCGGCCGCGCCGCGCTGGAGCCTGCCGGGGAAGCGGGGGCGCCAAAATTCGGTTGAGCACTGTAGCTATTCAAGACTGGTGTGCAGAGAATAAAGCTGGGTATGAGGCCAGACGCCGGGCATGCACCGGAATCACAAAGCCAAACACCAGAATCGACAGCCTAGGCCCAATTCTAACACTTAACCAAGGCCATGCGAGAGGAGAGCGAGTACTGGAGAAGAGTCAGCCCGGACTACTACCAAGCTTAGAGCTCCAAAAATATATATATGGATATATATAAAAAAATAAAAAGAAAATAAAAAAAGAACAATCATTCAACACACTACTGCAACCAGAGACTGGAGGTGCTCATTTTCACCAAATTATCACAAAATAGAATAGGTATTTTTCAACATCTGACTTGATGCTCATGCAGTAGTAACAAGTTCTCTAGGTCTGGGCACGCCGAGACAGCATTCACATCCCATGCAAACTACAAAGGAACTAGTTTGAGACTACACATTGTGGTAATATTGATATTAAAATGTTGACAGCAAATAACTTGAATCACGTCTAGGAAAATCGATTTTTGGATCCATTCGATACTTTTGGAAAAAACCCGCCCTTTTGGATCAGTAAGCTGTAGAAATAGTTCAATAGTTGATTTTTTTTTTTTTCTTTAAATGATATGGAATGGAACAGTTTGGATTTTTCTCTTTTTAATATGACCAAGGAGAGTGTTGTTTCATTTAGGTTTTTTTTTCCTTTTGATTTGGAGAGCGAAGACCTACCTTCGTCTCCAAAACCATGCTCGGGACATCAACCAAAATTAAACAAAAAAATAAAGATCAAAAGCAAAAAGAATTCCAGAGGGTGGATGACAACTCACCTCCTAATGTGGAAGTAAAAGAAAATTTAGTTTTTTTCCTCCCTTAATTTTTTTTTTTTTTTTTTTTTTTTGAGAAAGAAAAACAATGTAAATAAGAATGAAACGGAAGGAGAAATTTAGATATTAAAGCATGTTAGATGGTTCAGGCTTCTGGCATTTCTCACGGCTGCTCTTGGATGTAGAATTTATGAGGAAGAAGTTTCAATGGGAAAGAAAAGTCAGCGGGCTGGGAGGAGCTGGATGGAGATGGCTGCAGGAAGCTGGAGCTACACCTGGGGGTACCTGGGGGCACAGGGAGCCTGGTCTGCCACACCCACCTGGGCTGTGTCCCCATTGTGTCCTCATTGTGTCCTCACTGTGTCCCCACTGTGTCCCTATTGTGTCCCCACTGTGTCCCCATTGTGTCCCCGCTGTGTCCCCACTGTGTCCCCATTGTGTCCCCATTGTGTCCCCGCTGTGTCCCCACTGTGTCCCCACTGTGTCCCCATTGTGTCCCCACTGTGTCCCCATTGTGTCCCCGCTGTGTCCCCATTGTGTCCCCTCCATGGGCAGTGCCAGGACACGATGGCCAAAGGGGCTGGACATGGGCACATCCCACAGCCTGCCCCAAACCCCAAACCCCAAACCCCAAACCCCAAACCCCAAACCCCAAACCCCACAGCCCAATCCCACCCTTGCACCCAAGGCTCCTCCAGCCCTTTCCTCTGGCTGCAACTCCCCAGGACCCCCACTGAACACCACAGTGGGTTATGAGGTCTGGGGGTGGCCTGGAGTGACCTTTGCCCAGGGGGTCAGAGCTGCATGGACTGACCACTGGCCTGGAGCCAGCCCTGTGCTGTGGGCTGGACTCTCCTGCCCTGGCCCCTTCCCCTCCACTGCCCACCCAAAGGCTCCCCAAGTTCCCAAATGAATGAGCTGGTCAAGAAAAGGACACCTGGCAGCTGGTGGCCCTGTGGTGACAGCAAAGTCAGTTCTGGACAATAAATGATTCACCACAGCTCTGCACTGGTAGCAGGGGAGGGTAAGTAGGACATCTAAGCTAGCAAGTTAAAAGAAATAAGGCATGAGAGAGTAAACAGATTTTGGACTTTGCTGGCAAACAAAGAGCCTTTTTTTATTATTAAAGATTAAATGTCAAGATAACATTTGGCCTTCTCACTCGTGAAGAGAAATACCCAGCTGAGATGTTCCAAAGCCCTTTATTACTAGAAGCCAGCACTTTCCCCCCTTTTCTTCCCCTTGGTTCAATGAAATGGATGTGAGTTTTCCTGCCAAGTCACACAGAAAACTCAGTTGGCTGTGACAGTGGGACAGGGCACAGCCAGGGGCATCCTGCCAGCAAAAAACACCCCTGCAAACCCCCAGCAGCACAGAAACCTCCAGAAGCACCAGCTGAGGGGGTCCCTGTGCCCCCACAGTCCTACAGACTGCAGGGGGGTCTCACACCTGCAGGAAGAGCTGGAAATGCTGCTCAGGTAGGGAATGGAAAGGTCATTTTTCACCTCCTGCCCAGGGGTTCCACACTGCTCACAGGAGGGAAGATGAGGATGCCAAAGCTGCTCCACAGCCTGGCAAGTGCTGGGGGCAGCCTGGGATGCCCTGGCACCTCCCCATGTGGTGCCTGAAAAACTGCACAGAGAAAGCTGGAAGCTTTTCCAGAGCCAACACTTCCCTTCCATTCCTATAAATGGAACAGGAAGCTCCCATAATTAGCAGGAGGCTCAGAAAAATCATATTTTAATGACTGGCTCAGCCATGGTTAATTGCTAAGTATTTGTCTTCTTCCAGGAGCTCAGGTGAGCTCACCTGGAGCCAGAGGCACTTTTACCATCACAAGAGCAAAGGGACCTGAACTACTTTCCCAACATGCAAACCCTGATGTGCTCTGGCAAGAACTACCTGGAAACAAGTTTGTTTTACACAAACCTGGAGTACCCTGAGACTCAAAGGAAGAAGGAAAAACACCTCCAGACTCCAGACACACTGCATCACTAAGAAAAGTTAATACTTCTTGGAAACCTGTGTCCTTATGACAAAATTCCTGATGAAAATTTCCTGTCAGAAATTGTCCAAGGCTGCTGTGAACTGTGGGAATTGCAGAGCACTGACATGAATTCCTTGTAGGCTGGAAGGAATTGGGAGACTTTTCCCCTGGCCACCAACATCCCATGGCAAGAACAGGAATTTGGGGCAGATGTTTGTAAGTTTGGTGATTAAAAAGCTGCCAGGGGACTGTGCTGTGCATGGAGGGGAGGGCACCACTCCTTGTGTCCTGTGCCAGGAGCAAAGCCTGAGCTGCTGCCTGTCCCAGGGCTGAGCTGACCATGGATCCCCTGACTCTGGACCCACCAGACTGACCCAGCACTGACTGAGGCTTGCCAGGACCATCCTCTCCCCTTCCAAGAACTGCCAGCACTCAGGATGTTCTGGCAGCAAAGGACTCATTTTAACTCCCCATTTCCCAACCAAGTGTCCAGGGAAACCTCCTGCAGTGGGCAAATGCTGAGCTCTGAGAATGCCTCAGCACCTCCAAAGGCAAAATTCACAATCCCAGGTGTCCCCAGGAAGCCCAGTGATAGATCAGGGTCAGGAGAGATTTGGGAAAGATTGGATGTGCCTGTGAATCACAGCCAGCCACCTTTTATGTTCAGCCCCAGCCACTCTCCATCCTCTGGGCTACAGAAGCTCCTTCCTGTGCCAAGGGAGATCAAGGGCCAGCAGCCAGGAGCTCTGGCAGGGATGGAACAGGGCAGGTGAATGTCTTCCTTCCTTCCCTTTGAATCTGCTGTGGTTTTTGCTACAGAAAAGACTCTGAGCCTGTGAATTTTGATCAGCAGGTGAGTGTTTGCCTGCAGGGCAGAGGGACAGGCTTTGGGGAGCCTCAGGCTCACTCTGCCCAGTGCCACAGTGACTGGGGCAGCACTGAGGGAAAGCAAGATGGGACACAGAAGGATATAAAAAACGTGGGCTGATAAAGCAGCCCCAGCAGGGTTTTTTTAATGCCAGGTTGTGGTGGAGTTGGGAGCTGCTGTACAGGGCTGGCACAGCAAGAACTGGACCTCTTCCTGCAGTGAGGCTTCATTAGCACCCCCTCCTTCAGCAGAGTGTTTCATCCCCATTTCACATGCCTGGGAGATGCTTCTGCACCTTCTGCCAAGTGATTCATGTCAAGGAGCCAAGAGCTGGAAGCCAGAGCAGGAGCCTGCTCCTGCACACTGCCAGGCTCACACAGACCCTGCTCACACCTTAATCCCTGTTCAACAAGAAAGGTCATTGCTGCAAGATAAACTCTCCCTGCACGAACTCTTGAGAAATTTCTAAGTCAGGATTCCTGCTGACATTTGCCTTGGGAGCAGTGCCAGCTAACAAAGACCCCAACACTGCCAGGGCTGGGCAAAGCTGGATGCTGGAATCCCACCCAAATAAACTCCACTCAGCCATGAATGATGAAGGGAAAGAGGAAGGGAAAAGGAGAAGAAACGTGAGGGTTTGGACATCACTGTCCTACAAGGGGAACTCACACAGTACTGGGATGACAGTCAGGCCCTCAGGGACTAGAGAATGAGACCTGATGACAAAAAACCACTAAAATATAACTGTATTCCAAAGGCAACAAAGCAGGGGCAATCTGGACAGAGGACTAAGACAGACACTGCATGGGGATCATTATTCCCTGCACACAGACCCCAAGGAGCCCTGGGGACACTTTTCCCTCTCCTACAGCACCAAAACCCAAAGACTTAAACACCTTTGCAGGGGACTCATAAAAAAACCAAGTATTTTAAAATTTAAACAGAATCCCAGTGAGGAACAGTGAAGAACGTGTGTCTGCCTTCCCTGCCACAGTGTACAGGTGAGGAAATCCTCATGAAGGAAAGAAACCACCACAATTCTCTGGATTTTCTCTTTGAGCAGAGGCAGGATGCTCTCTGTCCCTGGGCAGCCATGCATGGGGGTGAGCAGCTCTGCAGGAACAGGGCAGCTTGCTAGTGTGGGGTTAAAATAAGATTCACTGATTTTAGAAGCATTTTTCAACATAAATGATTCCATGATTCTCATCAGAAATTCGTTTTTCATCTCCTGTCAAGCATATCCTACAACCAGAGCCAGACACTTCTTTTCTCCTTCTAGACCCTCCTGGTTCCTGCCTTGTCCCACTGCCCTCAGGGTGGATTCCTGTACAAACAGGTTTCTTCACAACTTGTTGATCCAGAGCTCTAATTTCTGGATGACTCTCTCATCTGCCATAAACAGCCACGCACAATTTGGCAGGCATTTCCACCATCAATGTTTATGATAATAACTAAACGTGCTTGAAAGCAGCAGGAAATTTTCAATATAACTATCATTAAGACAAAATGCTTTAAATCAAAGCCATTACCCACCACCAAGACTCAAAGCTCACAAGATTAGTCTGTTTTTCTCTCTTTATGAAAAATTCATAGAACATGCTGCAAACATCATCTTCCAGCTCAGAGGAGTAAATGATATAATAACACTGAGTGCTGCCAAGAGGGATGGGAGCAGGCAGGGCAGGGGGCACTGGGCAGGGCACTGAGCAGCCCAGTTGGGACAGGGGCTGCCCCACAGCCTGGTGATGTTTAATTTCAAAGCCAGGTTGGAGCACCCTGGTGTAGTGGAAGGGGGAGTTCTAGACAGTCCTTAAGGTCCCTTCCAACCCAACCCACTCCAGAATTCTATGAATTTATGAATCTGAGTCACTTGGGTCCATTTACTGCTGGGTTTTAAGAAAAGACTGTCACAGAATCACCTGTCCCAGCCTGCTGTGCTGCCTCTGCAGCCACCCAAGCACGACTGCTGCAGAGGACACAGAGCAAAACCAGAGTGAGTGGTGTGGGGACAATCCCACCCTCCCTGGGGACCCTGAGTGTCCCAGGGCACAGCACTGATGGCCACGCTGTCACATGCATGACTAACAGAGCAGCACTCCCAGCGTGATGCTGATTCTTTAAATAACCAGCACAACTTCAGCACCACATGCAAATCTTACATCATTACTGCTCAGAGCCTCATAAATATAATTAGCAGCACTGCAGCCGTGTTACAGATCGCTTGGCCAAAGCTAATTCCTTGTGCAGTCAGGGCTGAAGTTAATGGGAGTTTGTACCTTGCTTTTCAGAGCTGCTAACAACCAGAATGTCATTTACCCAGGACTGGATGTACAAATTAATGCCAGGCTGAAATAAGACATCGGTGCACTTGGTACTCAGTGGCCTATTGAGGCTGCAGGAGTGCACTGGCACAGCACTGAGAAATAAAAGCTCATATTCAGGCTCTTTTTTTCCCCCTCTAGCAATCACCTCACAGAGCTCCAAAGCCCTTCATTTGTGGTCAGGCTGAGCATTGCTTGGTGTCTGAGCGCGGTTTCTGTCGCAGGCAGCGTGTGGCACACCTCGAACTGGATCAATGCTCCAGCTCACAAACCTCTCAGAGATAATGAGCTGGAAACACACAGATATTCTGGAGAATAACAAGGTACAAACAGCTCCCAACTCGCTGGAAGGGAAAGTGGGAGACAAACCAGAAAAACAAATAACGCCGGCGTCACGATGAGAGCTGCCATGTTGTACATCTCTCATGGGGACCTGCCTCCCTCTGCTCCTGCTCTTCCCAAGCAGACTTGAAAAGCAAACTCTCTCTCTAAGAACCCTGTGGCAGACACGGCTCCTCTGCAAGTGTGAAGAGCTGCAGGTGACAGCTGGCTCAGTCCTGATGGAAAATCAAAGGTGAGCTGCGCCTTCCCTGCCACCCGACACGCTCCGTAAGGGAGAGCCAGGCTGCCCCGGGTCATCCCTCCCTGCAGGGAAAAAGGGAAATACAACAACTGGGCTCATCAGCAAAGTAAGTGGTGATGAGGCTGAGGCACACCGAGATCTGCCCTAACAAGGCACCATTTGTAGGTTATTTTCTAGCTGCAGTCACACTCTCAAAGGTTGCTCTGCCTCTGCAGCCCCTTTGGAAAAGGCTTCACACATCAGAACATGGCAGGGTAATGACAGCGAGCAGTGGGTGGTGAGCTGGCTCTGCTCAGCAATTACTGCTGGAGTGAGTGGGAACCAGGAGGGAGGGCTGAGTGCTGCCCACCTTCCTGGAGCTGGGCACAATGGTGTGATGATGGCACCTGGGATCGTGTGGCAACTGCTCCTGCTGCAGCCTCCGTGTCCTCCTCCACAAACCAACTGCTGCACCACCTGAGATGAGCCACCAGCGAGAGCTGGGCAGCTTCCACAAGCTCAGGAAGGTAAAAATTCACCTGGAGCAGGTGTTTTACAAGCCCACTGCTGCCTGTGAGCCCCTGCTTCTGTGCAGCACTGCTCTCAGCACATCCTGGGCGCCTCCACACCTGGAAGCTCTGATGTGCACCGATTCACAGAAGACACAAAATCCAGCACATCCAAGCCCAGCTGCTCCAGTTTGTGCAGTTCTGCAGCAGGACAAATAACTGCACCCTGCAGCTCAGCTGTGTTTTTTTGCCCACGATCAATATTTATTGCCTAATCCCATTTTCCGTGGCGTGTGTCAGCGGTGTCACTGCGCGCGACACGGAGGAGCTGCAGTCAGGAGCCAGCTCTTGTCACTGCCTCACAAAAGGATTTCCTCTCCAGCAGCTCATCTTTAATCATTATAAAAGCACAGAAGTTTAATCCATTTTTGATGTAAGCGCTAATAGCTTTGTGTCCTTGAAGTTCAAAGTGGTCTTCGTGCATGTCGCTAATTAGCCGAGCAAGCAGCCATTCAGCTTCCTCTCATGTTTCTAATTAGATCCTTAACAACAAACAAATGTCGACCTTACAAAGGCTCTGCTACGATTCCCTCCATTAGTTAAACACTTTGGGAGGGATGTGGCTCTGTGCACCCACAGCCCCCCAGCAGAGGAGTCGGGGTTCTGGCTGGAGTATTTGCCTTTTGGAGAGGTTCTGCCCTCCTGATGATGATTTCCAGGGGTGCTGAGTACCCAGGGATGATGAAGGAGCAGGTAACCACCCATCAGCCCTGCCTGCAGGCACAGGATGTTCACAGCTCTGCTGGAACTCACAAATAAACCAAAGGGACAGATAAATGCTGCCCTGCTAAGTCATTTTCCTAACTGGTTCCTGCCAATTTAACTGGTTTTACAGTTAATTTAGAATACGATGTGATTAATGTTTATATACTTCACAGAATCACAGAATGGTTTGGATGGGACCTTGAAGCCCAGCCAGTCCCATTGCTTGGCAGGGACAGCTCCCACTGTCCCAGGCTGCTCCAAACCCACCCAGCCTGGCACTGCCAGGGATGCAGGGGCAGCCACAGCAGCTCTGGGCACCCTGTGCCAGCCCTGCCCACCCTCACAGGGAACAATTTCATCCTAACACCCAGGCTAAGTGTCCTGTCATCTTTCTACTTCACATCAAATGCTTGGGACAGTTCCTCTCACTCTTTTTTGTCACTCCCTGTTTGTCACACGCCGTGCTGGAGTCCCTTCAGCAGCACCACGTTGTCCTTGCCTGTGCTGAGGTTTTTGGGCAGGTTTACACTCCTGGTGTTTATGCAGGGGATGAATGAGGAGCAGTGCATCAGGAGCTGCTGTGCCCCTGCCTGAGCCTGCACACAGAGATTTAACACTGATTGCCACCCACCCACCTGGCAAATGGGAGCCAAAGCTCAGGTGCTGGGATGTCACAGCCCCCTCTGTAGCCACCTTTCCATCTCACACAAGGGAGAGCTGAGCCAGGGGATGCTGGTGCCCTCACCTCCCACCCAGGAGCACAAAAGCTGCTGTTAATTTTACCATGGGCAACCACATCTGCATTAATTGTTTACCACAGCCCGGACAGGTCTTTTATTAATATTAATGAGCAAGAGGGAACAAAAGGCCCCTTTATTTTTAGCCTACTCTAATTGCGTAGTAATTACTCATCTACAAAACAAATGAGCCGAACTCCATTGCCATAGCAACAGCAACTCCAGCCTCCCACTGTACCACATTAACTGGCTATCACTCCTGTAATTTGAAATTGAAGCCTTTGGTACAATAACAGACAATACAGGAGAAAAATTAAACCAAAAACGGGCCTTTGTTTGCTGCATAATTCGAGTCACCTTCCTGCTCTGCTGACCCCAGGGGCTGGGGGATGCTCAGGGGTTATCCAGGGTACAGAAGAGGCACCCAGCCTGCAGACCCCCAGTGCTGTGCAGCCATCCCCTCCTGTAGGAGGGTCTGCACCAGCCAAGCTGCTGCCTGGTGGCACCAGTCACCAATCCCCCATCAGGACACAGTTCTGGGCTCTCTTAACCACCAGGAAATGCTCACAAAGGCCCCAGCAGTGTGAGTTTATTATGTTTAAACAGCTCAGGTTTATTACCTGCAGATCCATTTTGCATTCTCTGGCAACTCCTAACCCACCTTGCTTCTCGAGCTCACACAGAGCCAGATGCACACCAACATCTGCTGCAAGGAAAAACTGCCCTGCTCCTCTGGCAGCCTTCTATTTCAGAGAGAAGAGAGGCAGAAAAGCCATCACTGTAATTATGTATTTACTTTTAAAGCATTTGGAGGGAGAATCAGCATGAAAATACTGACAGTACCATCAGTCCAATGAGCACTGCCTCAGTTTCAGCTGCTCCATTGAAGGGTAACAGCCTGGACAGGCAGGTCACCCTCAGCCCTGGCAGCATTTTACCTGTTTGGGGATTAAAATGCACGAGACCCCATCCTGGGCTCAAAGATCTCATGCACTGGTTTCACGTGCTGAAACCCCACTCCAAACTCTGCAACAACTTGTCTGCATCTCCCAGGGAGCAAAGTCTAATTACAGTCACCAACAGCTCTGTCCCCCAGCCCCTGCTGGGAGAAAGGGAATAAAACATGGGAAACAGGCTGTGGCAGGGATTTGGAGGTGCCAAAGTTGTTCCAACCCTCTGCAGGGACACCTCCCACTGCCCCAGGCTGCTCCAAACCCCTGGACACTTCCACTTCTGTGGGCAGCCTGTGCCTCACCACCCTCAGAGAAGAATTTCTTGCTAAATAAAACAGCTCTGGATGAGCATTCTGAGGAGCATTTTCCCATGGAAAATAATTCTCCTGATGGAAAAGACTATTAAAAGTTACCAGCTAAATTTGCTACAGATTAACTTCAACTGCACTTCAGAGGTGGTCACTAATTGCACTGGAGATGATTTATCAAGCACACAAGATTTTCTATTACAAAATTATTGATTAAAGCTGATCTATCTTAACCTCAATAGACTTCAGCCCAGTGCCCTGTCAAGCACTGGCTGCTGTGGCCAAGGTCGAGCAGCAGCAGCAGCAAATTGTTTCATATCTGAATTTTCTGCAGGAAGAAGCTCAGTCCCCCATGGATCAAAAAAAGATCCAAAAGTGGCATCCTACAGTAAAAAGACACAAGGTTTCTTCTGCCTGGAGTCCTCTGAAAAGGACCTGTGGGATTCCCATCCTGGAGCACTTGTGAGCCAAACAGAAAAGGTAATTCCATTCATTATTATTATTTTTTAGTCTGGGGTAGCAGACACAAGTAGGGCTGCAGTATTATCACAAAAAGGCCAAACCCACCCATGGGAATGTGCAGTGGCTCCTCCAGAGCACATTCACACCTGGGGCTGCTCCATGCCAGGCCTGGCTGATGGAATTCCTGTTTAAACCAGGATGATTCTCCTGGTCCCTGCCTGGCCACCCCCCAGCACGTGCTGCCTCTGCCAGGGAGATGAGCAAAGGGTAAAATCCAATGCAGCCATTCATTTCCCAGTGCATCACCTGCCAGGCTCTGTCACATAATTACTGGGGGTTCCATGGAGTGAGAAATTCCAGCCCCTGCTGGTGGTCCACTTGTTAGGTTCTGGCTTTTGAGATTACATAGCCTGGATTAAACTTGACATATTTTTATAGAGGAGAAAAAAACAGGGAGAGCAATTCCAGCAGAGCCACTGTGCCACAAGGGAGTCCTCCCAGTGAGCTGCAGAAATCCCAAACTGGTTCATGGCTGGAACTTTGAAATGATCCTCCTGACATCCCCATGAGCTTGTGGAGCTCCTCTCCCCCTGCACACAGACCAACCACTGCCCCCCTTTCTATGGCCACAGTTTGCTAAACTCTGAGCAGATCAGATTTTGGAGCACCTCCCTTAAGTGTCAGACAAGGTTTCCTTGACCCCATGCAGTTCATGGCTCTGCTGACTTTCAGCACACTCCTCACTTCATCCTCTGAGGGGTGCATGGGGTGGGCTCCCCTTCCCCTGGCAGACTGAGATCCAAAGGGATCCTTATCCCAGCCCTGGCAGCACCAGGGCAGCCCCAGTGCTTGTTCCCTTGATTTACTCAATGTTCTATTAGAAGTAAGATACAAACCCTTAATTACACTGGGAAGCCCATTCTGGATATTTTATTTCCTTTGAAAGCCTTGAGTGCTTTAATGAGTGTGTGGCTCTGCCCAGCAGAGCAGGAGATGCTCCCACCCAGCACAGCTGGATTTGGGGATGGGGAGGAGGGGAGGGGTGACCACACCACAGAGGAGCTTTTCTGCTCCCATCAGGATGTTTTCTGACAAGCAGCAAACTAAACAAATAAACCAAAGCCTAATTTGGGATCTCAATTACCATCTGTTGGATTTACTGACTGCAGCCCCGTCTCTGCATTTTCCAAGTTTAGCACAGAAACCCAGGCAGGAGAAGCAAAGCCACTGCTGGCTCGTGGCAGGGAGGGTGAACTTGCCTCGAACTCCTCATGCTGATATTTATGAAATGTTAAATCTTCATTTAGAAACGTTCCCTTAAGCTGGGTGACATGGCAATGAGTACGACCCATCACTAGCTCGGAGTCTCAGTTGCATAATAAGATTTAAGGTTTATGACCTACAAACAATGGCTTGGTGGCTGGGGACAGGCTGCAGGGAGCTGCCTCACACACAGAGCATTATTTGGATTCCCAAATGGAGTGATTTGCGTGTGGCACATCTGGTCTACGACCGCCAACAAATGAGTCTATGGGCTAATATGGACGAGTAACAGGCTGATGGAGAAACCATGGTTGTAAAATGATTTGAAAAATATCTTTAAGTTCTTTTTGGATACAAAATAAAAATAAGAGAATACGGTTATAGGCAATGTTTCAGTTCCTAGGGGGGGTTAATTGGAAAAAAAATAAAAATAGTGTCAGTTTTACTGTCAGTTTTACTGCCAGTGTAACAGCACGTGTGCAAGGGGGGGCTGTAGGTTGCCTACAATTGAAACTTCCAGATAAATGGGATTTAACAAACAGGGCTCTATGGATCCAAGCCTTCAGCAGCTCTCTGCTGGGTTATCCCTACTCCTTCAATCAGACCAAGGCTCTGCTTTTATCTGCCAGGCTCGTTGGCGTGGTGGTGCCTGTAATATCAACTCGACAATGCATGTTCTACAACTACATCTACTGCTACCAGTACAACTACTACAGTGCATGCATTTAGTTCAGTCCCACAGATACATACACTCTAAGAACAGGCAAGGGGAGATGTGAAATGTTTTACGGGACGACAGGTGTTTCGTTTTTTAAGTAAGGGAAATTAATAAAAAACATCAAAAGAAAGAAAGTGTACAAAAAAATAGAGACATTTCTCAAGAGTTGATTATGAGTCGTTTCTTGAACCGTTTCGTCCGAACAAGCAAAAAACATGCAACCAGCTGCTACTAACAAGAAGCTGGACACTGAGAGAGGATTAATAGGTGTGGACAAACCTTCCCGCTGAGAGCGCTCAGAAGAGTGTTTGAGAGGAGGTGTGCACGTCCGAGTGTAAGAGAGGCCGGAAAGTTTGCCTCAGAGACACCCTCTCTCACAGCAGCCCCAACCAAGCAAGAGAGAAAACAACAAAACATAACTGCTCACACTCACCATCAAGGTCAGTAGCTCACGTTACGAGATTGGTTATAGCTGGCAAGTATAAAGTCCAGTAAGGGGTTGTTGGGGCGCAGGGCTCAAAGGCAGCGCTGGGACTGGGGCCCGAAATCCAGATGTGCCAGGGGTTGGGGTGGGGAGCAGCCCCTGGCACTGTGCTGTCCCACCCTGCTGAGCACAGCCTGCCCTGAGGGCTGCATTCCTGGGGCCTGAAGGGGTTTGTCTCCAGTCCTCAGGGTGGAATAGGTGAAACTGGTACCCGGCTAGAAAAACCTCAGGCTTGGCAATGATCCAAAGAGGAAGGAACAAAACCCTCTCCTGACAAATTTTCCTCGTCTCGCTCTCCTGCCAGATGAAACCCCTCCCATGTCAAATGCAAGAGAAAAATGTGCCCCCCCCACCCATGACTGTATTTTAAAAAAAGCATTTACACGACAAAAATGTTTCACACGTAAAATATGTCAGGTGGATTCAAAAGAAACGTGACACTGATAGTGAAGTTGTCTAGGAGGAGTTTGCAGCATTCAGACTTTTTAACTTTGCTCGTTTTCCGTGGCTCAGGTCCCAATTCATTAAAAAAATACAAGAATGGGTGAGGTTGTCAAAACCAGTGGAGGGATTTGGCAGCACAGCCCCACCCCGAGCGAATGGACGTGGCCATTGTGTGGCACACTCCCAGTGTGCTGGAGGACCTCAGCTGTCACCTCAGCCCTGGGATGTCACTGGGGATGTGATCTGTGACCCTGCTGGCACGATGGGGACTGATGGTGGCACTGAGCAGGGGACAGGGACACGGCCCCTTCTGCTGCCTGCAGGACAGACCTGCTGTGACACAGAAGAACCTCTTTATCTAGCAAGGCCAGCTGCCATGGAAAAAGAAGGGGTGAGGGCAGGGAGGAGGCCCTGAGCAGGCACCTGCTGACTCAGCAAACATGCAGGTGTCCCAAGAGCAGGAATGTCACCCCAGGGACAGTCCAAGGTGGTGAGTGCCCAGGGGGCTGGAGTGAGAGGGCTGCAGCTTCCTGGGGAGACCAAGACACGCAAGGTGGATGCTCTCTGGGGGTGCTCAGTCTCTGTGCTGGCACTGGTGCCAGGAAGGTGGGGAAGAGCCTGTGGGATGGGGCTGGAGAGCTGCAGAAGAGGCAGCAGGGATGGGGACATTGATGACATTGTCATTGATGTTTTCCAGGAACTGCTGCAGCAGCCCTGGGCACAGCTCTCCCAGTGTTCCCCAGCTCTTTCCCATTTCCTGGCAGAAAGGGGCCAGTTAGGGCCAGCAGTGCTCTGTGCTTTGGACCAGGCACCAGTGAAGGAGGGCTGTGCGAATTTGTGCAGGAAAAACAAAAACCCAACCGAAAAGGAAAGAAGGAAAAAATAAAAAAAAACCCACCAAAAAAAACCCCAGCCATTTTTCTTGTAATGAATCGGGGCCGTACACTCAGCGCAAGGTCGATCGGACTCCACTGCTCCTGGATACAATTCACTACCATTGCTGATGGAGTGGCAAACCCTGGATGTCCCTTCCAAAACCAGCTTTGGATGGAGATGACTCTACAGAACCCCCACCCCCTTCCCAGAGCACGGATGTGAGCGGGGCCAGTGACAAACCCACCTTTCTCCTTGAGACCTGGGGCTGGGGAAGGGACGGGGGCTCTTTGGGTTCAGTTTTGGGGGTGGTTTTTTGCCAGTTTTGAGGCTTGAAAAAGACATTTCCAAACACCATACTGCTCTTTAAACTTGCCAGAAAGGGTGTTGTTAATTTAGGGTTAGATTTAGTTTCGTATCGCAAGTTCAAATCAAAAAAACAAAAAAAAAACTGAAAAAACAAATCAGAAAACCCAACAGAAGAGAAACCAAAAAACACTCAAATTAAAGACAAATGATTTTCAGGCACAGAATTGATCAATGCTCAGTTCAGTTGTAACGGGCACCAAAAGCACTCCGATTAAAAAAAACCAAAAATAATAATCAGGGAAGCAACGTTAATCCAGCCAAACCCTCTGTGCCTTGCTAAGGGGCAACTCACCAGGTCTGTTTGCACGTAAAACAAAACCTGAAGGGCAAAACATGAGGAAGAGGCAGAAACAATGAGGTCTGTTTTCCTGGAAGCATATGCAAAAGCAATCTTGGGTTTTGTTTGGGTTTGTTTGTTTGGTTTTTTTCCCCCTCTTTGGGTTTGTTTTTCCCCCTCCGTGCCGGGGCAGTAGGACAAGCTGGGAGTTGGGGGATCCCCACAACCAGGCTGGCAAGTCACCCCTTAGGCTCTCTACATGCCACAGGATGGAACTGTACAGAGAGTCCTTTGTAGCCTGCAAGCAGTGCCAGTTTGCATGGAACGGAGTTCTCCTGGTGTCTTTCTGTGGCCACGCCTGGCCCTGCGCCCTCCTCCTCCTCCCTGAGCCCCAAATCCACAGGGGAGCTGCAGGGGCTGCCAGCCCTGTCCCCCAGACACGCTGGGACAGGGGCAGGGGGCTGGCAGCAGCTCCAGCCCAGCCTGCTCTGAGCTCTGCCACCTGATGATTCACCTGCTTAGCAAAATTTAAACCTTAAGGCAGTAACGGCAATCGGCAACTCTTGATTGATTTCCCTTAAGGGGAAAAAAAAAAAAAAAAAAAAGGTTTCAGAAGGACAGAAGAAAAGCTTTGCTGTTGCTCATGGAAGCAGAGGGGTTGGGGCAGGCAGGGGTGGGAGGTGCCAGCTGTGTGCTGCTGCTGGTGGCACGGGTGATGCCACCCCAAGGGACACAGCCCCTCACCACGGGGAGCTGCTGCCACTGCCTCACCCAACCCCAGCTTCCTCTGAGAAACCAAAACTTTTCTTCTGAGAACACAAATTCAATCTTTTTTGGGGTGTCTTTTAGAGCCTCGAATTTAAACTAAACAAATGAAGAAACCAACGCAATAAAGGAATAAAGAAAGAAACAAATTGGAATATCTACCCTGGTTTTGGCAGTTCTCACACCAATCTCCTGCAGGTGCTCCAGCCCCCGTGGCCTCTGCTTGTAGTTTGGGTTTGGGTTGGGATTGATCACTTATTTTTTCTCTAATTTTTTTTTTTTTTTTTTTGATTGATTGTTTTCAGGTCCCCAGGATTAAGTGTGAGGAAAATCAGAGAAATGATGGAGAGCTGCAGCCACACAGAATACCGACAGAGCTTTTACCTGACCCTGCACTCTGAGGGTTTGCTCTTCCACGGGCCCCCCTACCTGATCCTCTTGCTGCTGCCACGGCTGCCGCTGCTACTGGTCCGTAAGCTGCTGCTGGGAAACCTGGCCGTGGAGAAAAGGAGAAGGTGAAGGCACAAACCAGAGGGAACCACGAGTTCCTGCATGGCACAGGCACCTGGAGCCACCAGAGCTTGGGAGGAGCTCAGCCCTGCATCAGTGGCATAAATGCCCTTGGCACAGCAGGAGTGGAGGCAGAGCCTGCAGCTCTCAGCTGCACACAGCAGAACAGGGTCAGCCCCTCCACAAACAGCCAGGGAATTCTCTCCCCGGGCTGATCTGCAAGTGATAATAATGTGCTGGTCTGCAGACAAAGCAGTGATGGAAAATATGAGGAGGTCCTCGTGTCGAGATCACAAATTTTGCTGGGATCAAGCAGAAAAAAAAAATTCGATGGAATGTGGTTTAAAAAAAAGAAAGGAAGAAAGGAAGGAAGGAAGGAAAAAGCTCTTGAAAGCAAACCAGCCGCAGATCAAGGAGTTCTGTGACATCCCCCCTGCTCCAGGGAACTCAGCCCTCACAGAGAATGGAATGCTGCCAGCAAGATTGCAGATTTACTTAATTAATATTCAAAAGATCTGCCAGAGACTCTGACTTTCAATATATGTATTTTAAGAGGGCAATGGCAAAGTCCAGGCAATCAGCAAGAACCCCAAAGTCAGTGACTCCAGGGAGGTTCCTGGTCTCAGAGCTCCAGCTGCTCCTGCCACCCCCCAGGACAAGCCCAGGGTGGTCCCCAGGATGGGACCTGGTCCTTGGGTGGGCACCAGCACCAGGATCACAGCTGCTTTGCAAGGCTGAGGAGCCACAGGAGAACAAGTGAGGCACTGAGAAAGAGAAGAGCAAGCCCAGCACACCACAGCCCACCACCTCCAGCACTATGGCTCAGCTACAGCTCAGCTACCAGGGCAAGGAGCACAGAACTAGGCTAGAATAACTTCAAGCTACTTAAAACATCAATCAAAAAAAGACATACTTGCATTTAAATATGGTAATAGGGCTGTTGAGGGGGAAAAAAAAAATAGCAGAGGTAAATGTATGCAGAGGATCCCAGGCTGGTGCTCTCCCTGCACAGAGAGCAGCACTGCCAACCAACCCTGGTCCTCCTGCCTGCTGCAAATCCAGAGCCTCTGTGAGTGGGAAACACATCAAAGAGGGGATCCCATAAGCAGGGCTGAGCCTGAGCTGAAATCCCCTCTCAGTGGTGATGGAGCCATCAACCCTGAGTGGGTCCCCACACATGATTAGGGCTGGAGTGAGAAGAGTAAAAGCAAGCTCCACAGAGCAATGTGCAGGGCAGGGCTGAGTCTCTGGGGTTTCATTCTCATGCAGAGCCACGGCTGGGCTGAGCTCCAGGCCCTCCCACTGTGGCTCAGGCAGGAGCAGAGCTGGCACTGTCCCTGTCCCTCCCCAAGGGCAGTGACCTCAGTGTTCCCATGGCACCTCCAGCACCAGCTGGCCACCCACAGACCCCTCAAGGCTCCCTAAAACACCCATATGGGATTGGAGGAGCTGTGGGTTTTCCAAGGAATAAAACACCTCTGCCAAAACCAATCAAATACCCTTCAAATCACCAAGCATCCCCTGTGAACAGCACAAAAAAAAAACAGGGCTGGAAAGTTTGTTTCTCTTGTTCAGCTGCCAGGGACGCTCAGGATCTTTTTGAAATGCAGGACAAAAAGTTTTGCCATGCAAAAGAAGAGTGAAATAACAAGGGTGGAGAAGGCTCTCCACGGAAAGAGCCTGAACAAAGGCTCTGTTATTGCATTCCAGGGGACAGATGTGTGAAAAATTAATCCCTCTGCCCCTGAAGAAAGCTTTTCTCCCAGTTCTGAGATAAAAGCATCCCTGTGCCACAACACTCCCACAGCTCAAGTGTGATCTGCACGGGAACAGCACCAGAGCCAGGATGGGAACTGGGATTGATTGATTATTGATTGATTATTGAGATTGGCAGAACCCTCCTCTCTGATCCACCCCAGGATGGCTCCACCACTGCAGGATCCCTGGGTCAATCCAGGTCACTGAAAGCCATAAATCCCCTACTAAAATGCCTTTGCCAGGTGCCACCCCAGGGGCTGGAGCAGCTTCCCTGCCCCTGCTGCCCAGGGCTGACTGTGCTGTGAGCTCCAGCCCTCTCTGCTGCCTCTGGCTCAGCACTGGGACAACTGTGGCCACAGTTTTCCCTCAGCAACCCTGGCAAGTGCAGGTGTTGCAATGGCACAGGTCCACAGAGGGCTGGGGGTGCCAGCAGCAGCAGCTGCCAAGGGGCTGCAGCTCCCAGGTCATTTCTTGGAGGTGACTGGGTGCCAGGAGTGGTGCCTGGACAGGAGTGTCCTGAAGTCATTGATGGCAGCACCTCTGGATCCCACCCTGCACAGCCAGGAGCACCAGCCCCACTCCCTCTGAGCCTTCTGGAGTCACCTGGAAAATCAAAAGGGTGGAGGGAGATCAGCTCATTCCTGGTGTTTGTTTAAGGCACTGATTGCTGCTCAAATGACCCCTGTGCTTTGTGTGCCCACTGCTCCCAGCTGCCAGGGCACACAAAGCCAGCACTGCTCACTTCAGGCTCTGCAATTAGAAGGGATTTCACAGTAAACGTTTTGCACTGGGCTCACACACTGGCCAGGAAAGCCCTGAGGATTCACAGCAATTTCATGCTCTCTCATTGCTCAGAATGAGCCAAAACCAGCGTTCCAAGTGCAATTTTTCACAGATAAAATTCCCTGCTTCCTGCATCAATAGTTTCACTTTGAACAGTGAAGCAGTGAGGGAAGATGGACAGATCTGGGTTAAATTCTTTGCCCTGAGGTGCCAGATTCAGTCCATGGCTGTTGTTTCTCAGAGGCACAGGTGAATTTGGGACAAGGGGGAGCACAGGATGGCACACAGCCCCACGTCTTGCTCTGGGCACTGCAGTGGGATCCCAGGATTTGGCAGATTTTCCAGGGTTTGTGAACAAATCTGGTGATGCTGCCTGAGCAGGGCCAGTCCTCACAGCAGCTTTAGGGGCACAGCAGATTCCTGCTCCATCTCCTGCTCTGCTGGACCATCCCTTCTGAAATCACTGAGTTCTGGGCTTGGCTACAAGGCAAGCACAAGGGAATAACCCAAGAACCATTTGCAGCCCTTCCTGTGCCAGGACTCTCTTCCTGCAGCTCTGGCTCTAAGAGGAAATCACCAACTCCTTCAGCCCTGCTCTGATCAGCCTTTGAAGACCCCAAATATCCTCAAAGCACACACAACCTCATCCTCTACAAGCAGTCAGGCAACAGGAACCAACCCCAGAAAAGATCAGTAAGAATTAGTTCTTACATCAAAAAACACCATGCCAAGAATTTGCTCTGCTTTAATGGCCAAAGCACTTGGGCACCTGAGGGGGCATGTTCAGACTTCAGCAATGAGCTCAGGGGATTTAAAACAAGAAAATGGAAGCTGAGATGCTCAAATCACACCTGACTTCAGAAAATAGCCAAAATCATGGAGCAGGCACGGAGAATTCAACAAAAGCCATCATGGAACTGCAGGTAAGGAGCCCCTTGCTCTGTGCTCATGGGGTGTTTGGGGTGCTCACCAGCAGTGGACTGGTCTGTGCAGGCTGTTTTGGGGGTCCCTGTGCTGAGGGCATCGAGCTCAGAGGCTCCTTCACCCCCCAGCCCTTCACTCCCCACAGCCCTGGTGCTCCCCAGGGTGCAGATTGAACCCCAGCCCTTCAGGAGGAGCACTTGGAAAATGGGAATGCATGTGCAGGCTGGGGGAGAGGAGCTGGGGGGCTGATCCCCCTTTTCAAACACCATTCCCAAGAGCTGATCCCCCCTTTTCAAACACCATTCCCAGGGGTTCATCCCCCCTTTTCAAGCAGTGTTCCCAGGAGCTTTGATCAGCCCAAAAAGCTGCACCAGGCTCACAGCTGTCATTGCAGATGGGCTCTTGCTTGCATTATTCTTTCCATTAGGCTGTGTTATCCTCTTTGGAGGATCTTTAGGCTTCATTTCAAAAGTATCAGAGACTCAAAACCATGAAGCAGAAGAGCCTGGTAGTTTTTTTTTTTTTTTTTTTTTTGAAGGCAGGCAGGCGTGGGTCCAATTTACCGGGCAAAAATGTCTTTAATGGTGAACACACACAAGGGAAAGCTCCATCCCAAAACAATCCCTTTATGTTTCAAACCTTCATCTCCCAGGCTCTCTGTCTCACACTCCCCCTCCCTTTCTATAAGGAAGCACGAATGAGAAAGAAAAAAAAAAACCTGCTACTACTCCAAGCTTTAGATGAACAACTCAATGCTGAATATTTAGAGAAGCACATACACCCAGAGAAATCAAATGTTCCCTAGAACTGATCAAAGATGGGGTTCTACCACATCATTCACAACTCATTACCACGTTTCAGTTGCAATTAACTCCTTGGGGTTTGATTGCAGACTCTATGAAGCTTTGTCAAAGCCACAGGAGTTGCTGGGATGTCCTGTCTGTGCAGGGGTGGGACAGGGCTGGTGACCAGGACCCAGCACAGGGCACAGCTCCAGGCAAACAGGACAATCAATCCTGCTCACCCTTTTACCATCCCCAACCCTGCTCTGACTCCTGTACTGAAACAACCCCTGAAGTGCCTCCCTTTGTCTTTTCCCACTGTGTCACATCAACCTTGTTAAAAAAATCCCTTTCAGCAAATGAGGGAATTTCAGCCAGGCCACACTGTGTCTCATGGAGCCCCATCCCAGAGCCCCTGCAGCACCCAGGGCACAGCCTGACAGTCTGTCCCTGTCTGACATCCCCAGGGCCTGTCTGCAGTGGGTGGGTGTGATGATGAGCAAATATTCCCATTCTGGAATTCCAACAAAACAATAAATCCCAAACAAAGGTGATTTCAAATTTGGCACTTACACTTTATGTACAGTAAATGAACCATTTTTCAGCTGTTGGGACTCTCAGGCCATGGCTTTTAGGTTGAGAATGGTGCAATTCTGCCCAGTAATTACTTTATGCATCAGTGAGACAAAGCCTTGTTTGTCTCCAAATTATCATTCAGTGGCATTTCAAGTGCAATAACCCTTTTGCAGTTATTTCACTCTACTGAAAACTGGGAAACTTCTCAAAGGCAAACAGTTTGTTCTTCAAAAAAACACAAACCAAGAAGCAAAAGCTGTAGCTGATTTAGGTTACCAACATCCAGTATCCAACCTGACCCTGCCCTCTGGCAGTTTGCAGCCATTCCTCCTTGTCCTGTCCCTCCAGGCCCTTGGTAAAATTCTCTATTTTTCCTACAGCCTCCCCTGAAGCCTTTTCTTCTCCAGGATGAATAATTCCAATCCTCTCAGCCTTTCCTTGCAGGAGAGGTGCTCCATTCCCTTTTATATCTTACTGGATATGAAAGACTCCTTTGGACTCACTACAACTCATTTTAAAGGCCAAAGCCAAACATTGACCAGAGATTTTTAATCAACAAGTGAAGCACCAAGAACACCCAGGAGCTCATGGCCCCAGGCTGCCTCCCAGCTCTGAATTTCTGCATTTCAGCCACCTGCTGCTGGATGAACAAGGGCAGGGGAGATGGCAGGAACCACATTAAGGCACCTCTTTGGAGCTCAGCAACGTGGCACTGATTTGCTTCAAGCCTCATTTCTGCTGCTCTGATGGTGAAGAAAATGAGCTATTTGCTTAAGCTGCTTGTCTCTGTTTTTATGAATGATCTAAACTACCTGGGCAAGTGTTATTTAAAGACAGGTCCTTGATGATGAACAAAGGCATAAAGAGAACTGGTGTCTGGAACAATTCAGCAGGAGGAGGCAGCTCCATAAAGGAGAAGGCAGTTTATGCCAGGACAAGGTTATCAGAGGTGGGAACCCTTCAGCACTTGTGTGCAGCTCACCCAGCACTGGCACCCAGGGACCCTCCCAGCTGCCACTGGGCATTCCATAATCCATGTTGGAAACAGTCACAGGAGAGGATTGGGATGCTGAGCCCAGAAAATTCAGGGCATTGCTGCAGCAACTCCCATCACTGCTCCTGGTCAAGGCAGGATGTGGGAGCTGCTCCCAGCCCAGCTGCAAACCCTGCTGCTAAAACATCACTTTTGAATGTTTCTCTGCTACAGGAGACTGATCTTATCCAGCACTTTGCAACCCCAGCCCCAATTTTTTTAAGAGTTTTAGTTAAAAGCTGTCTCTGCTGAGGCACAAGGCAGGGGAGCCACAGTGCTGTGGCTGGCTCAGAATGGAGAATTCCTCAGAGCAGGTTCCTCCTGCAGGGCTGCCCATGTTTTCCTGCTCACACCAGTGTTTGTGTCATGCCTCTTTACTCCTGTGAATAATTGCTCTCATTAACCCTCCTGGTCACTGCAGCTGTGGCCTGTCCACTGCTCTGGAGCTGCAGCATCACCCAAAACATCTCTACAGGCAGGTTTGCATTCCTTCTCCTTTTCTCTCCTCTCTGCCCCTTCAGGATCACTCATTTTCAGGGCAATGAACCTCAAGTTTTAAACACCAGGCACAGATCAGTGAGCAGCTGAGAACAGGACAATCAGTGTTCAAGTTCAATGTTCAAGATGTTCTTATTTCTCAGTTATTCAAGTTGTAAGTGGAGAAAAATCTAATGAAGGCAGTTTTGAGCCTCAGCCAGGCATGGTATTGTTGAGCAGCCTCCCTCACATGGAGAGGATGGGCAGGAAAAGGGGGACAGGCTCCATGGACAGTACTGGGAGCCAGACCAACACAGACCAACAGCTTCTCTCTGCAAAATCTCACCCTAAACCTAACAAGATTACATTAAGGGGTAGAGGGAAATAGAAGATGAAAAAGGCCTTTTACACAATTCTCTTCAACATAAAAAAAACCACAGCTTTTCTCAGACAAACTGTGCCTAAAAGGCAAAGGTGCTTCAGCTCTGCTTGGGCTCAGAGAACAGCTCCAGAGACCATTTATTCCTGCATCAAAACACAACCATCTAGGCAGAACTTGAAGGAGAACCTTCTGGCTGCAGATTTATGGGCTCTGCTATATTAATTTCTCAGTTTGCTGTCTGCAGTTCCAGCTGCTCCTCCCTCCAGGGATGCTCCTGCAATGGGAACAGCCAAAAGAACACCCAAAAGCTGAATCTGAAACCAGGTCCAGTCTAAAGTCTTTGTTTTCAGGCTGCCATGGAGAGGTGGAAGAGGTAAGTGAGGTGGTCCCAGGAGTCCCCAGTGCAGTCTGTAAAGCAGTGATGCATGCAGATGCAGTGATGGTTCAGGTGGGAACAAGGCATGCAGGGAGAGCAGAGCAGACTGAAGCAGTTAAGGAAGGGTTAGACAAAGGGGTGAGAAAAATCTCCAGCTTTGTTCCTTGCTGTTACAAGGCTTAACTAACTGAACAATTTAAAATAGGTTTTACATTTCCTCCTCCTATTTTGCAGCTGCCACCAGGTCCTCCTTTTCTGAGAGTTACTTTTGATCATTCCAGTACCACGACCAGACAAACTTTGCTCCCATTAGTAAATGTTCCACAAGCCTTGCACTGGTGTAACAGTGCTTGAAGAGTGTTTTACAGGCTGACCCCTATTAACAGACCCCATCACTCCCTCTGGGCACAGAAGCCATGAGCAGGCAGCACTTTAAAGCCACTGTGCCTCACCAGAGTAGGAAGCTGGGTGCTGCAGAGCAGGGGAATGTGTTGTGGGGTCAGGCTGGGTGTTGTGGGCTCAGTCTGGGTGTTGTGGGGTCAGTCTGGGTGTTGTGGGCTCAGGCTGGGTGTTGTGGGCTCAGGCTGGGTGTTGTGGGGTCAGTCTGGGTGTTGTGGGCTCAGGCTGGGTGTTGTGGGCTCAGGCTGGGTGTTTTACACCACTGCCCATGGCACAGGGGATGGTTGGTTTTTTGGGATGCTGCAGCCACACCCTTTTCCATCCCCACTGCACTCCCAGGTTATTATCCAAGGGGGAACCTGCACTTGCATTGGGGTATCCTAAACCCCAGACACAGGAACCTCCTTCCCTCTCCTCCTCCTCTCAAGACACACAATAATTCCCTTTATCTTTGGCACCAGCTCCTTCTCCTCACTGGAAAATTCCTATTTTCCAGCTGCTGCCTCCTAGGCAAGCAGCACACACAGCTCCCTGCCCAGCCCTGCTGGGTGAACACTGTGGGACTGGCATCAGGGAAGAAACTCAGTTAAACTCAACAGAAAGTTGGTTTAAATGCTCTCAGAGTAACAAACTCCATCAGTCTGAGATTTGGAACCATCTTGGGTTGCATTTCCACTGCCCCAGGCACTGCAGGAGTGTGACCCAAGGCTCAGCTCATGGCCTTTGCAGCACCAGCATTAATCTGCAAATATATTTCCCTGAGCTCTGCAAAGTTTGTGAAAATATTTGTTTTTCTCACCTCTCACCATATACAAAGGTTTTAATAAGCTTTAACAAACATACAAGCAAACAAACCCTTAATTAAAATAAATAATTAAAATTTCTAACCTGAAGGCTTCTATGAAACTTTGACAATCCCCAAACACTCAGGTGATGGTGGGAGAAAACAGAACTGGCATCAAGGCAGTGCAGGAACATCCCACACAGTGCTGGAGGACCAGTGGGGATGCTGCAATTTCCTCTCCCCCCAGCTATGAGTGCATTTTGTATTTTTTTGGGGTGTGATTTTTGCAGTAAACACACCTGACATGAAACTGTTGCTCTGCAGGTTCTTCAAACAGTGGGTCACACACTCTGAGTGATGGTTGCTTTATTCTTTTATTCAACTCAGTCATTGGTACTGGTTATTTGGGGCATCCAAACCAAAATATTAAAATTGCAAGCTAAGAGAGCAGCAACACAGCAGATCCGTTGTAAACAATTTATTATTATTTTCTACCTCAGTTACTTACAGGAAAAAAGTCATTAAAAAAAAAAAAAAAAAGAAAAAAAAAAAAAAGAAAAAAAAGAAAAGCACAGATGGACTATTTACAAAAAATG
The DNA here is from genome assembly GCF_903797595.1 of Erithacus rubecula. Lineage (NCBI taxonomy): Eukaryota > Metazoa > Chordata > Aves > Passeriformes > Muscicapidae > Erithacus > Erithacus rubecula. The sequence continues at coordinate 1,002,755 of NC_136674.1, read as the reverse complement.
AGAAAATTCACAATAGCTGAAATGTTTGCAAATCATGCACACTAAGACAAGTTCACAAAAGCAAAGCAATTCATAGCAAAAAAAACCCAAACAAAATAATAAGAAGCCATACAGATTAAAAAAAGCTATTGCCTGCAGAAAAGTCAAAAGAAAACTACCCAAGTATTACATCAAGCATCTTTAATGAAATGAACAGCACAGCCATGGATTGTAGAGCCTTTGACACTGACATTTTAAACAAGTGGATTAACAAACATTAAAATGCATTACAGTTCTACTGTAAGCATGCAATGGGAACTTCTCACAAACTTGTCAAAGGGGAGCAACACTTCCAGAACAGCAGGGGTTAACAGAATGTGTGTTTGCCACCCAGAGTGCAGAGCCTGGTCCCTCAGAGATCTCCTGCCACTGGGGAGGAGGTGACAGGGATGCAGCTTAAGCAGGGAAAGCTTGGCCAGAATTTAGGGAATTTGCCTGTGATTTGCAAGCAGAGTTTGGAAGGAGAAGCAGCTGCAGGGAGGGTGCAGGACCACCAGAGCTGGGATCAAAGAATCAGAGAAACCCAGAATGGTTTGGGTTGGAAGGGACCTTAAAGCTGATGCAGTGCCACCCCTGCCATGGCAGGGACATGGGACATGGGCAGGGACATCTCCCCCTGCCCCAGGCTGCTCCAGCCCCTGGCTCTGGAGTGGGGCAGGAACTGCAGGGCAGGGGATGGGACACCTGGGGGGCCCCAAGGGGACAGCAGTGCCATCCCTGCAGGGCATCTGTGCCCCTCTGGATGCTCAAAAGTGCCAGTCACTCTCTCTGGGGCTGTTTGTGACACCAAATCCACCCAACTGTCCTCCTCACTTCTGATAAAGTGATTCCTAAAAAGTTTGTGAGAAGTCGTGTCTTGAGAACGCCCCTGACCCCATCCCTGTGAGTTACATTCCAAGTGGGCATTAAAAACTCATAACAAAGCAGAGGGAAAAAAATAAAAAAAAATAAAAAGCAAACTCAAAGCAGTGAGGATATGGAGCCTTTAAAAAAAATAAAAATAAAATAAAAAGTCCAGTCAATCAAACCAGCCAGTAAGAGCAGCAATTTTTCAGTGGACATTGATATTAAACATGGACCACCCAGGCTTTCTCTGTCTCTCTCTCATTAGCACTGTAGTAAACCCAGATTAATTTGTTATGCATCTTTAAGAACTAGTTGATAAAAATTATGTCTTGTGAAATCGGCAAATAGTCTGCAAAGTGAAATAAGAACAGAAATTAATAGATTAAACTGAAAAGATAAGTCCCAGAAATAAAAAAAAAAAAAAAAAAAAAAAAAAAAGAGAGACACAGAAAGGGAGTGATTGCAATTAAAATTAAAAAAAAAAAAAAAAAAAAAAAAAAAGAGGCAATGTACTGCATGAAGAAGGGCTGGGAGGAATAATGGGATGGGAGGAGATAGAGCAGCTGCCAGAGGGTTGTGTCCTGTCCCATGCCACAGGAAACAGGAGATGTGGGAGAGGATGAGGGACAGGCCATGGGACAGTCCCCAGGGGACAGGACAGGGGATGGGGATGCAAACAGGTGGGTCATGGCATCTGTACCTCATTCACCTGGACAACAGGAAAAAGCAGCAGGACAGTTCAATCAGGAGGGAATTCCTTTTTCTGGCTCTGATTTACTGAGACAGTAACAGCAGCACAGGCTGTGCAGAGACAGTGGGGGCAGCCCCATGGGTGACCCCAGCCCAGGAGGGGATGGAGCAGGGGCTGCAGGGCAGGACAGGCTGTGCCAGGGGCTGCAGGGCACACTGTGCTGTGCCAGGGGCTGCAGGACAGGCTGTGCCAGGGGCTGCAGGGCACACTGTGCTGTGCCAGGGGCTGCAGGGCAGCACAGGCTGTGCCAGGGGCTGCAGGGCAGACCAGGGGCTGCAGGGCAGCACAGGCTGTGCCAGGGGCTGCAGGACAGGCTGTGCTGTGCCAGGGGCTGCAGGGCAGGACAGGCTGTGCCAGGGGCTGCAGGGCACACTGTGCTGTGCCAGGGGCTGCAGGACACACTGTGCTGTGCCAGTGGCTGCAGGGCAGCACAGGCTGTGCCAGGGGCTGCAGGGCAGACCAGGGGCTGCAGGACAGACCAGGGGCTGCAGGGCACACTGTGCTGTGCCAGGGGCTGCACAGCTCCTGGGAGCAGCCCCAGGGGCACTGGGCACTGCTCTGTGCCTCTGCACTGAGGCTGCACCACCCCTGGGTCCAGGCAGGCAGAGGAAGCTCTCAGACCCAGGATGCTCCTGCACAACAGCCAAGAACTCCTGCAAACCACAACACTGAGATTTGAAACCTGACAACTTCCTCCTGCCCTGCTCCTGAGAGGCTCTGTGCCCCAAATCCCTGCTCAGGGACCCCACAGCACAGGCACCCCACCCTGCTGCTGGACCACTCCTCACAGCACGCCTCAGCCAGGACACTGCTGTGCCCCCTTGTGACACCAGAGCCCCAAAATCACCTGAGGAACCCCCAACAACTCTGCAAAGCTTCTGATGCTGCTGAGGAGCAACTGATCTGAGCAGGAGGGGAGCAGGGGCAGAGCTTTGGGGCAGGGGAACAGGAGCTGAGCATCTGCTGCTGCTGCCTGGCTGCCCTGGGCCCACAGTGACCCACAGCTTTCTGCTGGGGACAATCCACCTGGATTTTATTTTTTTTCCCCATATTCCATCTCTGCAGGAGACTGAAAATAACCAGGCAGTAAGTGGAAGTTCTGCTTTGATAAAAACAGGCCCTTAACAAAAACACATCTAAGGAGGGGTCGAGTCAAGGGTGCCTTTGCTGTCAGTGAGCAAACACGCTTCACTTTAGACATGTTTATAATTAAACTCATCTAAGTTCTGCTGATTTCTAACATTAAACCCATCAAAGATGTCTCTCCTTCAATGCCTTCGTATGAATCAGCTGTGAGGAGTCAGAACACACAAACATCACCTCCAGCTCCTGGCTGCAATCCTGGTTCCAGCAGAACTAGAGCTGGTGTCACCTGGCTCTGGGGGCTGCACTGTGCCACCCCAGCAGCTCTGCTGTCTGCCTGACACCCCAGTTGCTGCACACCTGGCATGGTCCAGGTGGGAAAATGTACCACAGAGGAAGGGGTGGCTCAGCTTTCAGAAGAGCCCTGCATTTGTGAATTCAGATAAACAAACCCTGACAGTGCTGCTCCCCTCGGTGCTGTCAGTCCTGCAAAAAACAGCTGCACAAAAACCCCATCACAAGGACACTGCTCACCCTACAGGTGACAACAATTCTTATTTTCCCAAAGCAGGGTCTCATCCTAATGACCCAGGGCTGCACACAAGGCTCCACATTTGCCCCAGTGCTGCAGGGGTAGCCAAGCACTGTCCACATCCTCACCCATCCTAGAGAACCTCCCTGTGAGTGCTGGTTTTGCTGAACCCCAGAGCTGGGATCCCCCAAAGATGGGAACCCCCAAAGATGAGAACCCCAGAGCTGGGATCCCCCAGAGCTGGGATCCCCCAAAGATGGGATCCCCCAAAGATGGGAACCCCCAAAAATGGGAACCCCCAAAGATGGAAACCCAGAGATGGGATCCCCAGAGCTGGGATCCCCCAAAAATGGGAACCCCAAAGATGGGAACCCCCAAAAATGGGAACCCCAGAGGTGGGATCCCCCAAAGATGGGACCCCCAGAGCCCAGCAGGGAGCCCAGCAGGGTCACTCTGCACTCCACAGAGATTCACTTACCACAGGCCAGCACGGGGAGGGTCCCTGTGTGGGTGTGTGTGCCTGTGTGGAGCTCTACAGAATCTATGGAAGGAAAAACCCATCAAAGGGAGGGTAACAGCTCTCCAGTGATCTCTCTTGCTTTCTTTTTTTAATTTTTTTTTTTAATTTAAGAAGTTTGTTTTCAAATAACCAGTACCAATTTATACATTATGTGTTGAAAATAATGTCGCTATAAAAGTCTGTTTTAAAATAGTTAAAAAAAAAAAAAAAGATTTTGCTGTTGTGTGAGATGCTCCCTGTAGACTTGCCTGTCTCAGCTTGCAGCTATGGACTTTAAAAAAAAAAGGAAGAAAACCCCAAAAAAACAAACAAAAGAAGGAAAGAGGGGAAATAAAGCAAATCTGCACATGGAATGTACGTACCTGGGAACTGGTAACTGTAACTTGGGGCAAATCCAGGATATCCTCGGCCATATGTTGCAACAAAATTCGGGTAACCTTGATCACAGAAATGTAAAAAAAAAAAAAAGAGAGAGAGAGAAGTTTGAGGATTAATGAAGAGTTTTTTTGAAGGTTGTGTTTTTCCTGTTTGTTTTTTAACACAATGCACAATGACAGGGAGGATGGGCGAGACCCAATTTTACAGAAGGTATTAAAAAACCCGGATTTATTCTGCTCATGCCAAACTGCAGAGAGGTTTCATCATCACCCTGAACAGAAACATCTCGAGCTGTGAGCAGGAGCCCTGTCACTCTGGTAATTAACATGCACTTTGGTGCCTGCAGCCCAAGGACTGTGCATACTTGTTAGCTGGAAGAGTAAATGCCAAATGCTAAGGCTAAACACATAACACGGGTTTGCTGTGACATTTGGAGAGCTTACAATGAATGTACTTTGCTTCAGAGCTATTGACAGTTGGAGATTAAGGTAGTAGTAATTCTTTATCCCGGGAGTGTGAAGGACAACAGTTAACACATCAAAGGGATGGAGGCAGCAGCAGCAACGAGCCAGGGAGTCAAAGAGCTTTTTAATTTTTCAGGAAAGTCAAAGGAAGCTGCAGGAGGTGCTTCTGAAGCCCCTTCTGAGGATGAACAGGCGACCTCAGGCAGCTTTGGGAGGGTAATTAGGAGAAAAACTCACTTGAGAGCAGTTTGTGAATAAAACAGCTGAGTGAAGGCACAAAGTGACAACTCTGCTGGCTGTGCTGGTGTCCCCTGACCCCTTGTGCTGGGCTGGCAGCAGCCATGGGGTCCCACACTGTGACCCCCCTGTCTGAATCCCCCCACAGCCACACTCTGCTCCCACAGTGGCCATTTGCTCTGACCCAATGGCCCAAGGTGTCCTGTACACTCAGGGGGTTTCCCAAAATCCTCACCTCACACTGATCCTCAACATGTCCTGCTCAGTTTGCTTACAAACACCCTCCTGTGCAATTCTGAGCCTCAGCATCAGCCCAGGCCTCTCCAAACCAAGAACCACCAGGAGAAGTTTGCTCCTGCTGTCTGGAGCCAGTGGAGCCCTGGCAGCAGCCTGGGAACACTCAGCAGCTCTTCTGGGGGGCTCCTCTCTCTGCTTTGATTTCTCCTTTAACACACTCATCCATCACTCAGCTGCTTTCCTGCTGCAGCAAGCCCCTCCATTTCCAATCAGATTTATACATACATGCAGCATTCTATTAATCATGATCTAAAACTGGAAGATAAAAATGCCTGGATGAATTCTGATGATGGGAATAAGCAGTGCCAGCCTGGACAGCACACACTGCTCAGCCCTCCTTCCACAGCTCAACAGCTGGATTCCCTTAGAAATTAATCACCTCTGTCATTAAATCAGATCTTTCAGAGTTAAGCTGTACAAACCTTTTTTCCTATCCTTTTTTTTTTTTTTTTCAACAGCACTATTGATAAATGGATTGTTTGCTAAGGAAGTGGGGCCATTAACACCACTGAAAAATCACTCTGTGGTGTCCAACCACAGCCCCTCTGTCCCTGGCAAGGAGGAATTCTCTGATTCAGATGGTTCTGGAGCAGATCTGTCAGCTCACAACTGGCAGGGCACAGGGGCAGGTGTGGCACCTGTGGCCCCAGTGGCACCTGTGACCCAGCAGGGTGGAGCTGGCAGTGCTCTGGATGTCCCCCCTGTGCTGCCTGCCCTGGGATGCTCCTGGCCAAACCTGGCTGTGCAACCCAGCTGCCAGCACTCAGCACTCTCAGAGTCAGCCAGATGAAATCATAAATTTATAATACAACATTACTTCAATTTTCCTCTTCATTTACTGCTGCAGTGCCCAGCTCTGCTCTAATGACTCGAAGCCTGATGCTCGTGGGGACATTGCCTGGCTGAATATCAATGGTGTTTAACACCACACCCACGTGGCTGCTTCACCAGGCCAAAGGATGGCCATGCTGACCTGCCCAACATTCCCATTAGCTGCCACCCTCATCCTGTACTGGGCACTGACAAGAGGATTTGCCTTGGTAGTCCTGGGCAGTGACCAATCCCTTGTAAGTAAACCAAAAATCCAAGTTTGCACTGGATCACTTCCCTCAAAGCAAGATCCTCCTGTCCATGGAAGCAGAACTCAACCCAGCAGCCAAACCACTTTCACACCACTGTTCCAGTCCAGGCTGTGGAAATGTCTTTTCATTTTAAAATTTGCTAATGGGGTGGACAAAAGCTCAGGGTCAGTATGTGGGAAGGCTGAGCACACAGGAGCCAGGGGACCTGTGCAAAATTAGCTCAAATACTCCAGAAAATGCAAGGAAGCTGTTGTCTCCAAATGTTGCTCTGAGTTGCAGCTGCTACTCCACTGAACAGTGTCTGGTGGAAAAAGGAATGACTTTCTTTGAAGGGCACAAGTTTCTTTTCTGCATGAGCTCAGCCCACCTAGACAGAGTGTGTGCAGGACACAGAGCCCTGCAGTCCTGCTCCTGCCACACACCACTCAGCCTGTCAGCTGGGGGATCACTGCTTCCATCTCTGGAGGGGTTTGCAAGCTAAAAGCAGCCCAATTTTAACCACCAGGATGATGCCCATCACCAGAGAAATGAGTGCTGCAAGCCCAAGGCTGGGTCACCTCCTGAGCTGTGTCACTGCAGTGTCCCAGACTGGAGGGGAGACTGAAACCATCAGTGCTGCTCCTCTGCTGCTCTCTCCTTTACAGGTCTCCAGGCACAGACTGAACAGAGCAGAAAGCTTTGGGGCAGGGCTGTGACTCACACATGCCTGGGTGCAGACAGAGCTGTTCTGCACACCAGGACCAGGTGCCAGAGAGTTTCTTGGGTTTCCTGGCCACAAACTGCTCCCACTCAGCCACAGAGAGGGGCACCCAGGGCATGTTCATGAGCAGCCAAGGGGAGCAGGGAGCTGCCAGGAACTGAATCTGCTCTACTCTTTAGGAAAGGCTCATGAAAGCTCCTGCTCTCCAGAAGGCTCAGCCTGCCCGCGCTCTCCCAGTCAAAAAAATCCTTTCAGGACACTTTAATTTTGCTCCAATCAACCAAATCATCACAGAAGCGGCTGCCTGTGCACCTTTAGACCCTGGCTGCTGCAGGCTCCTTGGGGAGGCTGTGATTAATGAAAAACACCAACTTCCTTAATAGCTTTGGAGGGAGTCGCTCCCCGCTCCTTCCTTTGGGCTGTCTGGTGCGTTCCTTCCTCTGATTCCCTCCCTGCCCATGAGCAGCAGCTGCAGAAGGTGACCTTGAGCAAGGGCTTCTGGAAACAGGTAGAAAAGCCCTTGCAGAGCAGCCAGTTGCTCTGGTTCAGTCCATTTGGGCAGGGAACAGCAGACACAGGGCAGACCTGAGCCGGCCCCACAGATGGCTCGGCAGTGGTGCTGAGGGAGCTCTGTGTCTGATCATTTGATGGGTTAATTATGCCCCTCTTCCTGCAGGGATGGGCCCTGCAGCCTTTGAATCTGGGGCTTTCTGACTGCCCATCCAGCAGCTCTGCTCTCCTGTGCTGCAATTGCCTTGTTTAGCACTTAATTATTTAACACGGTGCCACGGCAGCGAGCAGGAACGTGGAGGATGAAGAAGCAGCTCGAGTGGATAATGAAGCATCTGGCCTTCAGTGTGGATCAATCACTAATGCTCAGCCAGGCCCCCAGTCTGACATGCAGGGAGAGCAGAGCAGGACAGGCAGGAGCTGCACTGCTCAGGGTGAGCCAGGTCCCACTGCAGCAGGACCAGCAGCTCTTCCTCTGGGCTCCTTTCCTTAATTCTCACAGCCTGAGATCCTTTTCCAGAGAGACAGCCCCAGTGGGAATGGACTCATGCTGTGCCTGGGGGCTGAGTTTTCCCTTCAGGACACTGGGGTGGATCCAGCTCCATGCCCTCTGTGCCCAGCTGCAAGGACCAGGGCTGAGGGCACAGGGTGGAGTGATGCCATGGATCTTTCTGGCTCCCCAGGGTGACCAGCAGCACAGAAGAGCACAGTGACACAGAGACCTCCACACTCCACCACCCCAGCACAGGTGGAAAAGGAAGAGAAACAGCAGAAATCAAGTGCAACTGGCTCAGGCACGCTGGGAACACACAGGTAACAAAATCACGGACTGACTAGAGCAAGATAAATATTTTAAGCATAAAATGTGATTTCCAAACACTGTGGGGCAGGGTGGTGGTGGAGCGTGGGGACAGCAAAACAGATGATCAGCTGAAATAACCCGATTACACAGCCCAGAAATGGATGGCTCCAGCCACAGGAGCAGAAGTACTATTAATTCTGAGATAAAGCAAACATGGCAGCAAGTTTGTCCTGTCACATCAAGCAGTGCCTGGTGTCAGACACCTCAGTGTAACAGCCTGATCCTTGCAGGAACTGAGCCCTCTGAGCTGACACCCACCCCAGGGGCTCTGGGGTCCTGCAGCATCTCAGGCAGACCCTGAATCTGCTCAGCAGAGCTGGGGCAGCCCAGGTTCCAAGGCTGGGCTTTGTGCTCAGCTGCTGGGATCATCTAAACCCAGAACATCCTGAAGGGGGACACTGGGAAAGGCTCCCTGCTGCCTCCAGATTGCCCTCCCTCATGGACACAGGAGGTGACAACTGAGGAGAAGTCAAGGGATAGGAGCAAAAAGTTTAAAATAAATGGTGTTTTACAAAAAAAAAAACATTGGCAATGGATTAGCAGCAGTTTGGCCGAGGACAGAGTATCTGGGGTTGTCACATTATTTAGAAAGAATTATCTAGGCAGAAACAAATGAGAACCAATTATAACTAAATAGACCTCGTGCACAAATAGGAATTTGCCATTAAATATCATTTATCCGATTTAATTAGTATTTTCTGGACACAATACTCAGGATAAAATACCATTCCATCTCCTTGAAACTTGTAATTATTGTTGCGACCTGTCCTGTTACACATCCCCCCACTTCCTCCATCCATGCCATTTAAGAACCAGCAAGATTTTCAATTATCTATGCTGAACTGTCAAAGCTACCTTTAAAAGAAGGGGAATAATGTGTGACTCAATTCCTCTAAAAAAGGGGAGAGATCATTTTTAGTCAGAATGAACACACTGCATCTTTCATCATTCTATTTTTGCGAGTAAGAGTAAAACAGGCTATTTAAAACATCCATTTAAATGCAAATTTTTTATATTCCAGGCTGGGGGGGGGGGGGAGCTAATCATTTACAAGAGACAGGATTATTTTCTTCACTCCACCCCTGCTAAAGTTGCAGCAGAGTGGCCGTGGCACTTACCCAACATTCCCATCCCCAGCATGAAAGCGTCCATGGTGTACGGCAACCCCCGTGCCCTTCCTCTCGTCCCTGGTGGAAACATCACTTCTTTAGGTTGTGCTTTCTTACATTCTACCTATTGAGCAGAAACATGTACAGATGAGATGCAAATGAATTCCATGTAAATGTCAAATGCAGAGCTGATCTACTTAAGGAGGGGGAGGTTTATTTTTAGCCTCTGCCTCCCCCACGCCTCCTCCCGCTCAAAGGTGAACTTCCAGAACAGCATAACCACAGATAAAAGAGCAAATGTGTGTGTCTCCTTAAGCACCCAGTGCAGCCCCCAAAGATGACAGGAGTGCTGACTGAGGAAGTTCTGTGTTCCTGAAAGGGAAACTGGCTCCTGTGGGATGAATGGAGGGAGGGCTCCAGCACAATCGATAACACACGACGACTCCCAGTGATCATTACAAAAAGCTCCTTTTAAAATAGGAATAAAGAATCAATATTTCTACCCAGCAGAAAATTTCTGTAAACCCTATTAATAAAGGATCTGCATTCTTTCACTTTCAGTTCTCCTGCTCCCTTTGGGAGCCACTGGAAGCACGTGGTGATTGCTGGTGTGAGACACCAGCCCAGCCAGGCTCCTTCTCCCAGGAAAAGGGGAAATACAGCACCTCTCCCTGCTCCTGGCTCTCTTGTCCTCTCACCCCCAGCACACTGGGCTCTCCTGGTGCCACAGCTGCTCTGGAGCTCACTGGAGTCATCCTGAGCCACTCCTGTGGCTGCACAGCTCCAGGACTGATGGGCAGTGGTGCAGCCCAGCACTGCAGGGCTGAACCCACAGCTCTGAGCTTTGCACCTCCAAATTGCTTCTTCTGATTTTGAACTACCTAACAGGGGTTTGCCCAGATGATTCCTCCAGTCAAAGGAGCACCAGCAGTGTGTAGTGTCACTTCACTGCACAGCCTCATCTTTTGGGAGGGAGGGCACAGCTCCCAGTGCCATGGCAGCACTGGTAAAACCCACAGCCAGGATGATAAAACCCATCCAGCCTGGATGGATGGTCAATTAACAGGGAAATGAAGTTTGGATTAGCACTGTTACAAACAATAACCTGGTAATTAGCTCTTGCAACCATAACCCAGCCCACTGCTGCTCCCTGTGAGCCTGGCACTGCTTCTGACTTCCACAGCACACACAAAGGGAATGGCACTGAGCTGCACAGGGCTTTAACCAGACTACAGGAGAAGCAAAAGTCACCAGTAGGAAAGAAAAATAATTCCTTATCCTCTGTAAACAAATATTCCCCATATGGAGGGCAAGAGGATTCTCTGTTATCCAGAATCCATGGGGGGATGATGTGAGAGCTGGGACTGGGAGCATGGCCCTGCTAAAGCAGCAGGAAAAGGGGCCTGGCTGCTGCTCTGCCACAATCCAGCCCTGTCCCCACAGGGAAGGGGATGGAGATGGCCAGAACCATCCCAAAGCCACACACACCTCAAGGGGAAAACCCTGGAGGCAGCAGGGATGTCACACATGAGACAGCACATGCACTGGGGCAGCTCCAAGAGGAAATGAATATGGATTTATGAGTCAGGGCTCAGCTCCACACTGAGCTGCCCCTGAGAGCTGCCTGATAAGGGTCTTTGTACACACATCTGGACCTCACTCAAACCTTCAATTCAGCATTTCTGGGCATCTTAATAATTTCCAGATTTTTTCCACCCTCTCATATGAGGATGTGCTACACTTTCAGCAGCCCAACAAAGAAAGGTTTAACTCTAAGGCTAAAAAAAAAAAAAATAGAAAAGAAAAAAAAAAGGCAGGAAAACTAAAATTCACTATTTTTGTTTAGTCTAGTTTGGAAAATTAACCTTACACTGGGGTAGTCCTGGGTCAGCCACGGGAGCCCAGGAGGGCTGAGCTGGGGAGTGAAAAGCCTCTTATACCCAGCACAACAAAACAGGCTGTCAGCTCTCAGCCAGGATGCCTCACAAACCCCTGGCTAACAGCTTCCAGGGAAACCAGGGCTATTTGGGGAAAGCAGAATGTGCAAAACCCACAATGCACAAACCCCCTTTGAGCCAAGCCAAGACAAGGAGACTCTGTTGTGGCAGCAGTGTGTGATCTGCAGCCTGGGGGGCTCTGATCCCCTTGGGGACAGTGTCACTCACTCCATGGTGAGCCACACCAGCAGCAGCAGAGAGGTTTTGAGATTATTTTAAAAACTGCATTGAGTCGTGGGTCTGTTGATTTACCAGATCAATGGCTGGGGCTTGGAATTACAGGTCTGGAACAGACCCTGGCACAGAGAACCTGTGGCTGCCCCATCCCTGGATGTGCCAGAGAACCACAAAACCTGCAAAATCCCACCCTGGGAAGAAGGAAGAGCCACAGGTGCTGGGCAGTGTCACAGCCTGTTCTAGAACAGCCCAACACTTCTGTCAGCTGCTCAGGAGCCTGACAAGAGACCCTGGCTCCAGACCCAGCTCATCCCCACCAGCACTGACCCAGCACGTGCATGACCCCACCACAGGGGCACCTAAGGGAAAATAATTACTCCAGCACCTTTACTTTTACTTTTCCTTAGAAAAACAGGTGTCTCTCTGCAAAGCAGCCTGCTCCTGTCAAAGGAACAATCACAGCTCGTTTGGGGTTATTGTCCCCCACAAAGTTTGGAGCATCTTTGGCCTCCCACCTAAATTCCAACTTCATTTATTAAATACCTCCCTGGCATTTTCTTTCCACTGTCCTGCTGCTCGTTTAATATTACATTTGACATTCTGAGCTTTATGGATGGCAACAGGAGCAGAATGGAGGAGCTAAAAATAACCTGCCAGGGAGGCTGGAGCTGGAAATAGGCTGGGGAGCAGCAGCCAGCCCAGTGCCCTTTGCCTGCCCCTGCTTTGGGGAGAGCAGCCCTGAGAGCAGGGGCAGCAGCTGGGGAGGGGCAAATGGGCAACAGGGGAGGGACAGGGACAGGGATGGGGATGGGGATGGGGACAGGGAGGGGACAGGGATGGGGATGGGGACAGGGGGGGGACAGGGATGGGGACAGGGATGGGGATGGAGATGGGACAGGGAGGGACAGGGACAGGGATGGGAATGGGGCAGGGAGGGGACAGGGAGGGGACAGGGATGGGGATGGGGACAGGGACAGGGACAGGGACAGGGATGGGGATGGGGATGGGGACAGGGAGGGGACAGGGATGGGGACAGGGTGCCCCAGTCCCAGCTCACTGAGCTGCTGCAAACCCCACGGGTCAGGGACAGAGGGGGACAGGAGCCAAGTGTGACAGGACCCCAGGCCTGTCCCCAGCCAGCTGTGAGCCAGCCCAGCCCAGAGTCACTCAGGTGAGCTCTGTGGGGACAGGCAGGAGGGACAACAGGACAGGCAAAGCCCACCTGAAGGGGAGCCAAGACTCCCACAGGACAGGAGCACTGCCCCAGCCCTGCCCCACCACCCCACATCTGGCCAGGGGGACCCTCACTTTTATTTCAGATCAATATTGCAGGGAGGAACAATATGAGGAATATTATTTCAGTGCCCTGGGAAAAATTAGCAAGTCAAATATTGAATCAGGCCTCCAGCATATGCCAAGGAGATTGCTTTGATCTTATCCACACTAAAAGCTCTATTATTAAATTTAAAGTCTGTGAACACATATCAGACCAATATACAATGCATATCTGAATACACATTTGAGCAGCAAAGGATGTTTTGACAAAGGGAAAAAGAATATTTTAGCTGAAAATATCAAAGTTACTGCAGCAATTGAAATACAAATGCCCCTTTTCATCTGGCTCAGGGCAGCCCACAGCCTGGGACCTGCCTGTCACTGAGGAGAAACTTCACCCAGCTCAACCCTTGGGCTCCACACACCAGCAGCTGCTCTCACCAACACTCACCATTTTATTATTGATTTCGTGGAAATGAATTTCACAGACTTTTTCCACCACGTCTTCATTTTCAAAAGTTACAAAGCCAAATCCTGTTTAATAAAGATACAAAAAAAAAAAAGGGAGGGGGAAGGAGAACATTAGTTAAGTGTAACAGTTTCATTTTAATAAAATTATTTAGTCTGTTTTGGGACTTTGGAAAACTTCCATAACAACATGCAGGTGTGACTCCACCTGCTCATTGCAGCCTAATGGAGGAAGAAGCATTGTCTCAGGGAAAATTAATATGGTTCTGTTCCAGCTCTTCCACAGGATTTAATGGAGAATTAAAACCTCCTCATGGATTTTTTGATCCATCCTGCAGAATTTAATGGATAGTTACACCCCAGCTACATGATGGCTTGGAAACTACAATAAGGCCATATTTTCTTTTACACCTTATAGGTTTTTAAGAGCAATCTCTACAAAACCCAATTATATTTCTATGGAACCATATTGATTTCATCTCTTGTTTAATTCCACAGGACTTCTCCATTAGAGCTGACTCATTACACGACCCAAAAACCATAAAAATCTGGGAAGACAGAAGATGATTCCTCATTTACCCCTGGCAAGGAGAAAACCCCCCAAAGCTTCCCAAGCACAGAGCAGCACTCAGTGTCAGTGTGAGCTCTGTGCTGGCTCTGTGCTGGATATTTGTCCCTTTCTTCCTGAATTACTTCCTCTAAAACCTCATCAGGACATCCTGAGGCCTCCAGGAACCCATTATTATGTTCAAGGTCTGTGATCTAATGGTTCCTCTCCCTGCACTGCTGAGGATTTGGCTGGTGCTGGTTGGTGCTGGTTGATACTGGTTGGTGCTGGTTGGTGCTGGTTGGTGCTGGTTGATACTGGTTGGTGCTGGTTGATACTGGTTGGTGCTGGTTGGTGCTGGTTGGTGCTGGTTGATGCTGGTTGGTGCTGGCTGATGCTGGTTGGTGCTGGTTGGTGCTGGTTGATACTGGTTGGTGCTGGTTGGTGCTGGCTGATGCTGGTTGGTGCTGGTTGGTGCTGGTTGATACTGGTTGGTGCTGGTTTGTGCTGGTTGATGCTGGTTGGTGCTGGTTGGTACTGGTTGGTGCTGGTTTGTGCTGGTTGATGCTGGTTGATGCTGGTTGGTGCTGGTTGATACTGGTTGGTGCTGGTTGGTGCTGGTTGGTGCTGGTTGGTGCTGGTTGATACTGGTTGGTGCTGGTTGGTGCTGGTTGATACTGGTTGGTGCTGGTTGGTACTGGTTGGTGCTGGTTGGTGCTGGTTGATGCTGGTTGATGCTGGTTGGTGCTGGTTGATACTGGTTGGTGCTGGTTGGTGCTGGTTGGTGCTGGTTGGTACTGGTTGGTGCTGGTTTGTGCTGGTTGATGCTGGTTGATGCTGGTTGGTGCTGGTTGATACTGGTTGGTGCTGGTTGATGCTGGTTGATGCTGGTTGGTGCTGGTTGATACTGGTTGGTGCTGGTTGGTGCTGGTTGGTGCTGGTTGGTACTGGTTGGTGCTGGTTTGTGCTGGTTGATGCTGGTTGATGCTGGTTGGTGCTGGTTGATACTGGTTGATGCTGGTTGGTGCTGGTTGGTGCTGGTTGGTGCTGGTTGGTGCTGGTTGGTGCTGGTTGGTGCTGGTTTGTGCTGGTTGGTGCTGGTTGGTGCTGGTTGGTGCTGGTTGATGCTGGTTGGTGCTGGTTGGTGCTGGCTGATGCTGGTTGGTGCTGGTTGATGCTGGTTGGTGCTGGTTGATGCTGGTTGGTGCTGGTTGGTGCTGGTTGGTGCTGGCTGATGCTGGTTGATACTGGTTGGTGCTGGTTGATACTGGTTGGTGCTGGTTGGTGCTGGTTGGTGCTGGCTGATGCTGGTTGGTGCTGGTTGATGCTGGTTGGTGCTGGTTGGTGCTGGTTGGTGCTGGTTGATGCTGGTTGATACTGGTTGGTGCTGGTTGATGCTGGTTGGTGCTGGTTGGTGCTGGTTGGTGCTGGTTGGTGCTGGTTGATACTGGTTGGTGCTGGTTGGTGCTGGTTGGTGCTGGTTGGTGCTGGTTGATACTGGTTGGTGCTGGTTGGTGCTGGTTGATACTGGTTGGTGCTGGTTGGTGCTGGTTGGTGCTGGTTGGTGCTGGTTGGTGCTGGTTGATGCTGGTTGGTGCTGGTTGGTGCTGGTTGATACTGGTTGGTGCTGGTTGGTGCTGGTTGGTGCTGGTTGATGCTGGTTGGTGCTGGTTGGTGCTGGCTGATGCTGGTTGATACTGGTTGGTGCTGGTTGGTGCTGGTTGGTGCTGGTTGATGCTGGTTGCTGCCTGCCTGTGGCTCTGCTGGGGCTGCACTAACAGGACCTGGCAGCCCAGCACAGCCACACACCCTGTCCTGCCCAAAAACCCTCAGGCTAAGGGAACAAACCCAGCCTCGTGTGCTAGAGAGGGTCAGGAGCCAACATCACATCTTCAGAATGCACTAAGAGGATGAACCCCATCCCAGTTTCCACACTGGAAGCTGCAGGACTCTGCACTGGTCAGACACTGAGCAGGGACAGCCCCTCAAGAGCAAAGTGCATTTCCAGCTGTGCTGGGAGTGTCTGCAGCCGTGGGGAATGCTCCCATTCCATCCAGAATGGTTCTTACTGGGGGAAGATCCCCAGGAATGGTTCCCAGTCCTCCCCCAGGCATCCCCAGCTCACAGCACTGCTCTGCTCTGACTGGAGCAGGCAGCAGTTTACATTTTTTAACATAACTCACATCTTTCATTTGCCTTCTAAACTACTCCAGTTAAATCCACCTTAAACAGACCTGCAGTTAAACCGAAATTTTTTGTGGTTAAGTGCCTGCCTCAGTGTGGCATCCCAGGAATCCCAGAGCTGGGAGCAGGACCAGGGCTGGGCTGGGGCTACAACTCATTAATTGTTCGAGCACCAGCAGCATCTTCATCATTAGCAGCTCATTAGCAAGTGCTGCAGTTGAGGATTTCTCTTTCAGCTTGTGTCAGGTCTTGGTGCCAGGATGGAGGGGAGAGGGAATTTAGGAGATTAGCCCTAATATGTGAACACCACTGCAGTCATTACCTGTCTGGACTGGGAAACAAATTTCTCATTCTCATCCCACTCCACATGGCTTAAGCACAGGTTTATCAAGAAATTATTTGTCTGATGAGATCAGATGGCTGCCCAGCTTTCTGCATTTCCTGATTTTATAACAATAAAATAACAACCTGTAGGTCTTAGCTGCATTTGCAGGTTTATGAAAAGATCTGTGGCACTTGGTCAGTGAGAGGAAAATGAGAAGAAACCCAGAGGTGACATCTGCAATGCCCAACACCTCAAGCTGTGGCTGCCCCATCCCTGGAAATGTCCCTGGCCATGGCAGGGGTGGGATGGACACCTCATGGTTCCTTCCAACCCAAACCATCCCGTGATTCTTTTCTTGTTTCACTTTTTGGATATCAAACTCCAACTTTTAATAACAGCACCCACACAAAGATCCCCCTGCACGCAGGGTCTTATTAGTTCCCATAATGAATATACATATTTAAATTACCCAAACTCTCAGAAACCTCCCTGGGCTAAATAGACTATTATTTCTTCTGAGAGGTACTAAGAGTCAACAAAAAAATGGTTCTCAGAAAGTGTGTGGAAAGATTAACCCAAACAAGGCAGCTGTTGAAAACGGTGACAGAAATAGGATTCTGGTTGTCAAGGAGCACACGTTTGAAAATGAAATTATACTGCATCCTTCTGAATGAAGCTATTATTGGAAGCTAACAAGCTCCATTTAAGAGATAAGCATTTAACAGAGTCAAACGGTTGGGTTTTTTATTCAAATGAATAAAACTGAATATTCATTTGAATAATCTTTTCTGTAAAAGAAAAGACAAGAGGAAGAAAAATAAAGTAAGAGGCAAACAGATGCCCCAATGAGAGGAACCAGCACTAAAGGAAGCTGAGACAGGTATCCACGACCTCCAGGTGAAAAATCCTCCTGTGGTATCTGCTGGGATGAGGAATTATTGCACTCCATCCATCTGCTGAGAAAGGAGCCAGCACACCCATCCATCTGGTCAGTGGGCACCAAACACCCAGTGCAGGACATGTCCCCAACACACTGGGACACCAGGAAAAATTCAGCAAGAATTCTGGGCTCAGGAGGAAGCCAGGGAGGTTGGGAACCCCCATCCCTGGAGGTGCACAAGGTGGGCATCAGGCACAGCTGGCACTCAGTGATCCTGCAGCTCTTTCCCAGCCCCAGTGACTCTGGGATTCTGTGAAATCCTCCCTGGATCCCAACCCTGCTCAGCCACCAAAGCTGCCCAGGCTGTGGGAAGCTCCACAGTCAGCTCAGCATGTTCTGCCATGGCATGCCAGAAACAAGCCAAACACTGTGCAGAGAAAGGGACTGAAACCATAACAAGATTGAAATAGTCAGAAGCCATAAATACTATTAAGAACCAGACTGAAGCTACCAAATGTCAGGGCTCCCCTGTTCTGTATTTTGTTTTTTTCATACTCTAACCAACAACATTTCACATTTTTGTCATCATTTGAGAGTTTCTATGTCAAACCTGGTCAAACAGAGCTGTGATGATGCCACCAGGGCTCTGAAATGCATCTCCTGTGCCCAGGTGTGGCTGTGTCCCAGCTGTGACTGCACTCTGAGCATGGCCCTGCCTGGCACAGTGACACCAGAGCAGGGCAGGTCCCCCTGCCACACCTCTGCAAGCCCTCAGGCTGTGCTCCCCCCTTTTTTGGGGGCTCTGGACCTGACCTGACCTCCTCTCCTGCCTCTGCTCCACTCCTCAGATCTCAGCTCCTTCAGCTCTGAAAGGCACAAAAGTCCAGTCCTGCTGTGGTATTATTTATGCACCTGCTTTCTTGTTTATACCCATAGTTTTGGCAGCTGGTCCTGTGAAAGGTAATAAAATGCCTTTCAGAAGTAAAAAAAAAAAATTAAAAATGAAGAAATGTGACCAGACAAGCCAGGCATAATAACATTAAAGCCCGTGTCAATTAATTTTTCCTCTTCTTGATAAACGAGCCCCATTCCATCCATTAATAATGAGGGAAGAAACAAGAAAAGTTGACACTAGTTTAATTTATTTTCTCAACTTGCCTGGTCATATTTCTCCCTGTTGCAAAGCTTTCTGGTGCTGCTGGGAATTGCAAGTGGCTCCCACACAGTCGATGCATAGATTGGTGTGAATCAATACCATTCTACTTTATTCACACATCCCTTGTAATCACAGAGGAAAAAGTTCCTTAGTAAGCTCCCAGCCTGCCAAGCTGCCTTATAAAAATAATAATAATAATAAACTGGCAGGTGGGGGTGAGAGGGGGATGTGAAACCAAATCCTGTGATCACTGTCACCAAATCTTGTCTTTGCAGATTAACTGAACACACTGAGCAGAGGGGACAGGACATTTTCATTACCCAGACAGGGAATCAGGGATGGTTTTAACTTCTGTCTGCAACAAGTAATTTCCTCCAAAGTGTGGGAATGGGGGCCTGGGGGTTTAATCCAGTGTCAGGGAAAAGCCATTCATTCCTCAGCCCCAGAACATGACAGCCAGGACCTGAACACTCAGCCCTGACTTTGCCACCCCCTCATGTTGTGCCTTTGCAGAAGCCACTTCAGCACTCCCTGTGCCTGCATCCCACACCTCTTCCCCCTCACTTCCTTGTCCCTTCCTCTGAGTTTTCATACTGCAGCTCAGTTTGTTAGAGCTAAAAACTGTCTGGGACAAATGCTGACAAAAGCTGTTATTTCCTATTATTCCAATTTCCTGTGCTGCAAACACAGGAAGGAGAGTTCTGGTTTCCAAAGGAGCAGTTCTGCACACTCAGGGAACACAGCCACAATCTGAGACTCACATCTCAGATTTCACCTCCCCATCTCCAAGGA
Organism: Erithacus rubecula; assembly: GCF_903797595.1. Classification (NCBI taxonomy): domain Eukaryota; kingdom Metazoa; phylum Chordata; class Aves; order Passeriformes; family Muscicapidae; genus Erithacus; species Erithacus rubecula. Next base: position 983,544 of record NC_136674.1, on the reverse strand, counting down.
GGGCAGGATCCTTCTGACACCACACCAGCAGACAGAAAGGGAAAAGGAGGTTAAACCTGTGGTTAGGATGGGAAATATCCTCATTTAAGTGCAGCATGAGCTGTCCAGCCCTGCTGCTGGGACTGGCACCCACCAGGACCTGACCTGCCTGCACAGCCTTGGCTATGGAGCACAGAGGGATTGTCCTCAGGGGAGGATGAAGAGCACAGGGAATTGTCCCCCTCTCAAGTGACCCATTCTATGCAAAGGTTTCCAGGTTCAAAGGGCACAGTCAGGGCTGGCAGGGGCAGGAATACCCAGGGACACGTCACAGACCACGCTCCTGTCAGCAGCACCTGAACTGGGGGGAATCAATTTTTCATAACAACAAATCTTCATTAAAATTTTATATTATTAACGTTCTGAAATCAAACCAAAGCACTGAGTACATAATGACTGAGAGGCAGGCTATGCAGAGCCTACTAAATGCCACTTTTATCATATTGTTAATTAACAGAAACGATTAATGCGCTCGCAGATCATTTAGAGGCATTAACAGTGACCTAAGAAAAATTGCAGCTACGTGTGACACATCTGCACTTTTCCATAGGAATTTCCTACACAGGAGGCCCCAGAGTTTGCTCCCAGTTCAGCCCCTCTCTGCTGGGGACACCTGTGTCCCAAAGGGCACAGATTTGTCAGCAGCTCAGGATCAGAGCATCAGGCTGGAACTGAGACACTGAGGAGAAAATGATCCCCAAATTTCCCTCAGTGTTTGGGAGCAGCCTCACCCTCACAGCCTTTCACTGCTCCCTGTTATTCAGGCACAGATTTTCCAGTTCATAAGGAGCCAAGAGTATGAAATGCTGGGAATGCTGCTGGGTGGGGAGACTCCAACAGGTTTCTTTTTGCTATCAGAGAAGAAAACCCCAAGTATTTGTAAAATACAATTAATCCACCTACAACCAGAATGGGAACCTTGTGCTTCTGTCTGTTCATTAGTGAGACATACAGATTTTGGCAGGGACAGATCACCACCCTTGGTGCCAGTCAGCCCAGTCAGGCTCCCATCAGAAAATTCAGCCCCTGCTGCTGCCTCAGCCACATCCTGCCCTCTTTATCTGTTTGCCCACAGGCATCAGATACTCTCTGCCTGTCAATTCTTCCACAGTTTATTACCAAATTTCTAAAATATTACATTTTTTATTATATCCAAATTCACTTTATTGCATTTGACAATAGAGATAATCACATACCATATGCTCTAATGTTTCGAACCCAATGCATGTTGACAGCAGTTTTTATTCATGATGCATAATTCCATCCAGGGCTGACAAAGGCAGTGCAGAACCCAGCCTGGTGTCAGGCTTTGGAGGGGGGAGGAATCCTTTTTTTCCATTTCCTTTTCTTCCTTTTAACAACAGATTTACGAAACTGGGAGCAAAGATGCTTTGCTTTCTGAAGAAATAGGAAATTGGCTGAAAAGATGGGCTTATCAAAGAGATGTCTTCAAAATATAATAAAGTCTGGGGGTTGGTTATGGTAATTGCTTGCACATGAAACTTGCTGCTAATGGGGGGAGAGAAGCACAAGGGAGCAGAGGCTGGGACAGGGTGGGGGGCACGAGGCTGGACCCCCACTCCAGCCTGGCTGTGTCAGGGCTGAGAGCAGCTCCTCCTCCCCTGGGATGGCTGGGGGACAGTCCCCTGGGAAAGCCCAGGCAATCCCAACCTCCTATCCAGGCAATAGATCCAACAGGCTGAGAGATGGCCACGCTGTGCAAAGCAAACAGGATGCTGTGTCTAAATGAAGCTGTAATGACCTGCTCCCAGCTCTTTATTAGCCAGGTAATGATCATTTAAGAGGAGGTTACTATCTTGAGCCAAGGGCACCTAATACCATTACTGAACTTGTTAAAACCTGCCAAGCAAGTCATTATTTCCAGCACTATTTCTTTTTTTCTCTGAACACAGCTTTCTGCCTGTCCCCTTGTGCTGCTGGGCTGTAAATCCCAGGATGATCAGCCTGGGTCACCCTTCCCCAGGAGCTGAATTCAGCCCCACTCAGGAGCAGGCTGGGCAAAGACAAATACTGCACAAAAAGCTGAACAGCTCTCACTGGATGAGCTTTAAGGTCCCTCCATCCCAAACAGTTCTGTGATTCTCTGCTAACAAACAGCACAGTGAGATTTCTCCTACTTGCTCCTATCATCCCCTCCCTGTGAAAACAACACTTAATAATCCCCCCACATCCCTCACCAACCTCCAGCACTGCCAAGGCTGGTGTAAGAAAGAGAAAAAAACAAAAGGAAAACCCAAAGCACACGGGCAGCTGCTGCACAACTGTGTGACAAACTCCAGTGGGTGCTGGCACGTGTGATGTGCCAAGGGCTGGAAGGGGCAGAGGCTCTCCCAGATTCCAGCCTGGACAATATTATGAATGACAGCAGCAAGCTGCCAGCTCAGGAGCTCATTGCTGTCAAGGTAGAGGTGGCTGCCTGCCAGGCCCCCAGCCCTCTGCTCGCTATGCCAGAACATCCACACACCATTTAATTGCATTATAATTTCAAAAGTGCTTTTCAAACTGGAAAAAGGCATTCGCTGATTAACCAGCGAAGAGCAAAATTGTTTATGAAATTGAATACAAAAAGCTACAGAAATGTAATTGGGTTGTTCTAGCACCTAATTTTCAAGCCATTTTCCCACTTATTTAATCACGAGATACAAAAGGAACTAGTGAATTGACTTCATACTAATTAGATTACTCCCTGTGATACTCCAAGCCTATATTCCAACTGGTTGATAGTGCTGCTTTAAACAGAACAAAAAATGGAGCAACAGCTTGTCTGGGGCCATAACACATTTGTTTCCCATCAACCCTCTTCTACTGGAGGGCCATAAAACCCAGGCCAAATTCCCCCTAACCTGCCATTGCCAGTCACCCAAACAGCACTGGCTTTCCCAAAAAAGGATTTGCCAAATGATCCTGGCTGCTCCCAGGGCCAGCTGGGGGCTCCCCAGGTGGGGAGTCCCTCTGGAGCTGGGGCCAGCAGCACATTCAAGTGTCACACAGGACCCAGGAGGAACTGGCTGTCCCAGCAATGCACACTGGAAAAGCACAGAATTACTGCCAGCACCACCAGGGCTGTTCTAAACACGTGGTGCAAGGTCATCTCTTGACAGAAAACATTACTGCCTTTCCAGCAGCAAACAGCTGATTTCATTTTAAATCAAGGCACTAAATTAACAGGAGTTTTATCAAGTCTCTGCTTTCCTGAAGAACAGTATTTTAGGATCCATCTATGCCTGCTCCTTCCCTGTCTGTGCTGGCAGAAGTTTTTTTAAAGCTGCCCAAGACCCACTCTGCACCTGATACAATCTGCTCACAGCTTTTCCACTAATTTTAAATGTTATTAGGTGCAACATAATTGATTATATAATCAAATGTGGAATGTACATTATCAAGATATTGTAGCACTTCACAGGCCATTTAATCAGCATATCTGGGACTGTGCCAAAATGAATTAGCCTGCATTAAATTTCAAGTACATATTATTGGTTGTATTTGTCTCCATGTTTAAGCAGGCTCTTGCTCTTACAAAAGAAGTCTGAAATCCTTCAATTATAGAAATAGGTTATTGGGAAAGTGCAAGTATTCTTTCCCAGAGCTGTCTCTTCTGCAAGGAAGAGCCCCAGGTTGTGTTTTTGTGACAGAAGGGGGACAATGTGTGCCCACCCTTACATGGGGGGCTGGGAGGGGCAGACCCCCAGCCTGCCTCTCCCAGACCCCTCTGTGCCACCTCTCTGCAGCTGCCCAGTGTCAGGCTGTGTCACAGAAAAGCTGCCACCAAAAGCACCAGGAATGTGTCCCCAGGCAGGTGGCAGGGCCACACTCACCCTGCCCTGTGAGCCTGTGCCTGTCCCAGGACAACAGCACTGCCCCCAAACTAAAATGGCATTTTGAGGACAGGGATTTCTGCTTCATTTCAGCCAGAGGAGGAGAGCAGGAGGCAGCTCTGTGTGGAGGAACAAACCTGAAACCTGCCCCTGCTCCTCTGCAGGCACCTGCCAAGCCCAGACCCTCCCCTTGTCTGTGCTGCCCAAATTTAACCCCCCCAGAGGTGCCCCCAGAGAAATGATGCATCTCCAGAAGGGACTTTGCAGGGGAAATGTTTGCAGCAGCTGAACAGTGACTACCAGCTCAAGGTGACTCCTGCCTGCCTGGATCCTGCAGCAGAGACAGCTCAGGGCTGGGGGACAGAGACCCCAACACTGCCAGGGGAGGGGACAGAGACCCCCCAACACTGCCAGGGGAGGGGACAGAGACCCCCCAACACTGCCAGGAGAGGGGACAGAGACCCCCCAACACTGCCAGGGGAGGGGACAGAGACCCCCCAGCACTGCCAGGAGAGGGGACAGAGACCCCCCAGCACTGCCAGGGGAGGGGACAGAGACCCCCCAACACTGCCAGGAGAGGGGAGAGACCCCAACACTGCCAGCACAGGGGACAGAGACCCCCCAACACTGCCAGGAGAGGGGACAGAGACCCCCAACACTGCCAGGAGAGGGGACAGAGACCCCAGCACTGCCAGGAGAGGGGACAGAGCCCCCAACAGTGCCAGGGGAGGGGACAGAGACCCCAACACTGCCAGCAGAGGGGACAGAGACCCCCCAGCACTGCCAGGAGAGGGGACAGAGCCCCCAACACTGCCAGGAGAGGGGACAGAGCCCCCCCTGCACCTGCAGCCAGGGGCACCTTGCTGGGAGGTGCAGGTGTCCCTCTGCCATTGACACCCCAGCAGCAGCCAGGACACAGGGGCACAGGGGGCACCTCCAGCACAGCTCCAGCAGGGGCTGGGGACACTGCTGGCACTGCAGGACACCAACCCAAAACCAGGGGAGCCAGCAGAGCAGGGCACACTGCACAGCTGCACCCCCAGGGAATGCACAAAGCCCCCCATCTGCACTGGTGGTATTCCTCCCTCTGCTTCAGCTGCTGGATTTGTGTCCCTCAGCAGCAGAAATGGGGCTGCTGCACCCACAGCCTGCTGACCCCACTGCCCTGCTGGGTCCATACATCACAATGCACAGCAACAACAAACCAGGCACCAAACAACAAAAAATACTATTCAAGGAATTGAAATAATTGGCTAGGGTCAAGGGAAATACCAGCAAAAATGAGCAGCTTAGCCTCAGGTTAAGCTAATCCCTTTGAGCTGTGCAGTATGACCCCTCCAGGCTGGAACTCGAGGCAGCACACAACATTCCTGGACATTATTAATATCCTTGGCCAGGACTCCATCCCTGCTGCTCAGGCACTGTATTTTGCCTAAGCAAACAATGCAGATGTGAGGAGAGAGCCTGGCCAGGACAGATGCTGTGAATGCACCAGTTGTTCCTCTGCATACACATGTGAAGAGCAGAGAATTTGCTGAGCTGTTCCTGGGTTCCTCCCAGCACTGAGGGTGTGACACAGCTTCAAACAGCCCTGCAAGTGCTGACCAGCTTCCCCCATGGGCATGGGCTGAGAACTGCAAAAAAGTTCAAATTGCTCAGGTGTGTGTTCCCAGGAAAGCTCTGAGAAGTACAAGAGGTGGGGGAAAACATCTTTTTAATGTGAGCTCCATGTCTGATTTTTATCCAGGTCCACAGGTGAAGTGAGGTGACACAGGATGGGCTGGGAGGGACCTTGGAGCTCATCCCACTGCAGCCTGCCATGGGACCCCTCCACTAGAGCAGCTGCCCAGAGCCCCATCCACTGCCCTGCAGCTGCCACAGCAGCTCCTCATCACACCAGGGATGCTCCTGCCCCAGCACCCACCCCAACCCTCCCCTGGAGCAGCACAAACAGATTTATTCCTACAGCAACAGCTCCAGACAGCCAGGAGCAATCAGATTTTACACATGTCCAGGGGCCAAGGCTGACAGCAGCCATTAAAATGCATATATCACATTTTTAATACAGCATAATTTCTTTTTTTTTACATGGCAGACACATTTGTCCCAACACCTGTTCACATGGAAAATCTGAATCCAGCACTGAGATGTGCTGGGAAGGGGGAGAGGACCCAGAGAATCTGTGCAGGGTTTGGGGTGTCCCTGTGAGAGCACCCCAAGTTCACCCCACCCCATCACCCTCCAGGAAATTTGGGATGCTCCTGCCTGTCCCAGCTCCTCCCAAGGAGCAGCACAGCACCTCAGCCCTGCCAGAGCACAGCACATAAATCCATTTATGAAGTCGTTTGTTGATATTACCAATCTCCCATTGAAGTGACCAGAGTAAACCTAACAGATCTTAATAATTTTTTACACTGTTGGAAGCCAGCTATAAAAAAAAAAAAAATAGGGAAAAAAAGAAAAAAACAACAGCCCAGGAGTGTATTTTGGGAGCACTGCTGGAGAAATCCCATTGTTCTTTGCTGCATCAATAAAAGCAGTTTTGTTGTTTGATAGTATAAAGTGTTCAAGAACCAGATGCAACAAAGGAGCAGAATCACCCTGGGAAAGGAAACTTTTAATAGGGACCACACAGAGCAGAGCAGCTCTGTAAAAGGGATCTGCTGGGAAAGGAGAAGGAAAACAAGGCTAAGACAAGCACAGAACCCTTTGCTAATAATGGCATCTAAATTTTCAAGCATCACACCTAAAACAGGCTTCCCACACTCCTCAGGTACAGCAGGTGCTTCCCTTCCTCTGCAGACACTTTTCAAGACCATGCACAGATGGATGAGGTAGGAGAGGGATTTCTCTGAGCCATCCAAAATCCATGATGTGTTATCACCTCTGTCTTTGTCACAGCTACAGCTGTGACAATTTCCCTTGAAATTTCCCCCCTCCATCCAGCCCTGTCCCACCCAAGCACAAGCAGCTTCCTGAGCTGTGCCCAGCCCCAGGATGGGATGAACAACCCCAGGGATGGATGGGCTCCTGCTCTGTCACCTGCCACCTCCCAGGTGACCTTCCCAGGGCTCCTTCCTGCTCAATCCATCCCATTCCCAGGTGCACAGCCCAGCAAACCTTTATTAAAGCTTCCCTCTCCTCCCTGTGTTTGGTGACATTGTTTTATGGATTTTTCCCCCCGTGCTCAACCTTTGTTAAACCCTCAGGGAAAATGCTGAAATCTTTATCCTTAAAAACAAAAGCACCAGGAGCAGCACTCCCAGGCAGAGGGAATGGAGAACTAATTACACACCCTGAGCCTTCCCTGGGGTGTGCTCACAGTGCCCAGGCTCATCCCCAGCACACACCAAAAAGGAGCCAAAGCCCCCAGACCCAGCACAGCTCCATGAGAATCCCCTTCCCAGGCACACAAAGAGCTCTGAGGAGCAGCAGTGTTTGTGTGATGACCTTTTCCTGTGCTCCCTGTGGGCTGTGCAGAGCAAAGCTGAGCCAGAGTCTCACCACAGATCCATCACTGCACTGCACTTGAGGAGTCACCTCAGGGTTTGGGCATTATTCTGGCATTGCTCTGGAATTATTCTGGAATTATTTTGGAATTATTCTGGCATTGCTCTGGAATTATTCTGGCATTATTCTGGAATTGTTCTGGCATTATTTTGGAATTATTCTGGCATTATTCTGGCATTACTCTGGCATTATTTTGGAATTATTCTGGCATTATTCTGGCATTACTCTGGAATTATTTTGGAATTATTCTGGCATTATTCTGCTGGGATAGTCAGCAGTGGTGCTGACCAGAACCCTCCCAGCTCAGCCCTGTCCCAGCCCCACAGCTGCCCCAGTGATCAGCTCAGTGTGGCTGTGGCACTCTGAGTTTTTAAGTGCCACTCCTGCAGACAATTCCCCTCAGCAGATTTCCCCCTGCTCAGGATTTACTGCTCAGAGCAGGGCACTGCCAGGACAAGGCTCCTCTGCACCAAGCCCTTCTTGGTTCAGCTCCTGGGCTGCAGCTGCCATCAAATCAGAATCCCATCTCCAAACTCTCCTCCAGGAACCTACAGCTGTATTTAACTGCAGAGAGGACAAGGGGATCTTCTGGGGCACAGAATACATGAAACCTGCCTTGCAAAGACTGAGACCTGGCAATTCCCAGAAGATGATTCAGCAAGGGAAAGGTGGGGACCCCCAGAGGGACCATCCCCACTCTGGTCATGGTGGGGGGCAAGGGTCAATAGGACCAGAGGAGGAAGCTGCTGGACTCCCACCTCATACCCAACCTCAGGAAAATTCCTGCTGGACAGGACCTTCACCTCCCAGCCCAGAAAGGTTCTATTCACCCTGCTTGTACAACATTTGGGTGGAAGGACCTGCAGTAACTCTGGAAGGAGAAAAGAAAACCCAACAAACAGCAGCGTGCAGCTCAGCACAAACCCTGGGAGCCAGTCACCAGGAACAGGCTATTTATAGCTGAGGATCATTAACTGTATTAAAAAAGTTTGATGTTCTCTAACAATCTGTGTCATTTTGAAGCTCTGGCCTTCCCCCTGATGCTGGCTAAGTGGAGCAGTGGTGCTGAATGGAGGTAATTAGACACCAGTTCAATAGGCTGAGCCCCGTGCAGAATGTGAGCCTGTCCTTTCCCCAGGGCTCTTATTTAAATATTATTCCAGCTCCCACAGCCAACCACAGGAAGAACACTGCTATGGATACTCTCATAAAACTGCATAATGATGAATAATGCTTTGGGTTTTGACAAAATAAATCACCACACACTAAAAAAAGTGCTTATTCCAACCTAGTGCTGAAAGAGATTAAAATGCCAAGTGAAGCAAGGCATCCCACTCCTGAATCACTGAGACTCTGGTTTTTATGTGCAGCATGGGCAGGGCTGGCAGGGTCACACCAGCCCCCCTTATCAGCCCCACCCTGCTCCAGCCCTGGCACACTTGGTTCCCATCCAGCTCAAAGTTTATCAGCTTGTAAGAAATGTAAGGCCAGGAAGCACAGATAACATGTGGCTGATTGTTATCACAGAAAGCCCTTGTGCTGTGACACATCCAACACATGGCACTGAACACTCTGATCTGCTCCATGATGTCACAGGGTCCAGCCTGACACCTCCTTCCACCCACCTGCCCTAGATGTGAATTCTGCTCTGCACCAAACCCCACCCAGGAGCAGCCTGAGCCAGGCTGGGCTTGTGGCTCTGCTGTTCTGGACACCCCAATATCCCACTCTGGGGTTTCTCTTTGCCCCCAGATCACCCCAGAGGGACATGAAGGGTTCAAACCCTGGTTTTCTCTGAAGCAGCCAAAGAGAGACTGCCAGAGATGGTTTTCTTTTGTTCCAAGGATTGTTTATTAAATTTTATCTCAGGACCCTTTGCTTGGCCAGCAGGGTCTGCTCAGCCTGGCATCCATGGTGGGATCTGCCTGCTGAAGGCAGGGCTGATCTTATGTAGTCTAAATTACATGCTGCATGTTTACAACAATTTTTCCAATACAATTTTATTAAATGGCCCAGCCCTGACCCCATCCAATCCAAGAGTGCCAACGTGTCACCCAACATGGATGGCATGGAGAAGAAGGAGGAAAAGGTGTCCACCCCCCAAATTCTCCATCTTGGCCACGTGTCCCTTATCATAAACATTCAAAAAAACTTATTTATCTACGTTCTAAAAGTCTAATTTACACTTTACTAATTTTGGTGACCTGTTTCCATTCTCTTTGTGCTGACAACTTCCCCCAGGGGTTGGAATTCAGCACCTGTGACACCAGGGTCTCACTCAGAGCCTTTGAGACCCTCACCAGGGGGGTTTTGAGACCCCCAAGGAGGGCAGGGGCACACCCAGGACCCCCATGTGCAGCCAGGCTGCTCCCCCTGCCCACACAGCCCTTGCTGCTGGGGCTGTCAGCACAGCCAAACTGCTTTTGGTATCACTCAGAGACTCTGCAATCCCCCATCTGCTCTGAGGGGATTTTCCCAACCCATTTTCCTGGCAGATCCTCCCACCCTGCTCCCTGTGCAGAGGTTTTCTGTGCTCCATCCCCGTGGCTCCTGCAGATAAACACTTTTTAAAGTTATCTTCTGCCCACAGGAGACACACACAGAGCAGCCTTTCTGCTGGTCACTGATGGGAACCTTCAGCAGATCACAACAGAGATATTCCCATTTAAAATCAAGTTCAGACAGACAGGTGGGAAAAGGGAAGAAAACACATTTGAGGTTTTCTGACATTCTGGTAATTTTCCCATCTTCAATGTAAGAATAGAAGGTTTGGGTGTTTTTTAACTAAAATCCAGCTTTGAATTCTGTAATTTTTTTCCTCCCAACAAAGCTTTTCCCTAAAGAAGAGTTAAATCTGACCAGAAAATACAGGGAAGTTGCTGTTGTCTATTTTTAGAGGTCAGTACCTTCACATGTACCAAATATATCCACCCCACCACCCTGCCCAGGAGACAACCTGATGCTCAAGGCCAAGGTGAGCAATGCCTGTCCTCAACTAATCAGCAGGTAATTAGCTGGAAGAATTCAGAATGAAGCTGCAGATGAAGAGTAAACCTTCAGCCACTAAATTCCATCCTCAAATAATGAGACTTTATTTTAATTTCACAGTAATAATATTGCCCAGCATCCCCTCCTCTTATTTACCTCCAGGAAGGAACATTAGCATAAAAAACATAATAAAGGATATCCAGCAAGCAGCTTTCACCAACTCCTGTGTATCACTCATCATTAAATTTGGGAATTAAGCCCTGTTAATGGACACAAACCATCATTCTGGGTGTGCAGGCAGTGTTAATATTTGAATAAGCCAACAACAACAACACAACAGAGGACTAATACATGCACGGTCATTCTTTTGAGCAGGGAGGATTCAGTTCTCATTTTCACAGAATATTAAACCAAATTTTAATTAGATTATACCAAGCTTCCCTAATAAGTGCTTGCAAGGGGAACTCCACTGGGCAGAGACATGCTCTGCAGTGGAAAAGAAGAACTTGCCAGCTGAGTGGTTTAATCACTGAAGAGCTTTGAGGTGGTTTCCTTGTTTTCTTCACTGTGGCCACCCCACACTTTGCCAAGAGGCTGCCAGAGATGTTTAGCAATAAAAACTTCTCTGCAGCAGGAGAAGTGAGCTTGACAAAGAGGAGAGAGATCAGGAGAGAGAAAAGAGAAGGAACAAAAACCTGTCAATAAGTGAAAGACATCCTGTTCCTTCCCAGTGACCCCAAACTCCCAGTCTGGAACTTCAAAACTCCTCCAAGAACAATCCAAGGAACAGCTTGTCCACTGGGGCTGGCACTGTCCCCACTGTCCCCCCCTGAACAGAGCCACCCTCAGGCTTGTGCAGTGCAGGAGAACTTCACCCCAAGGCAGGAAAGGCAGAGGAGCTTCACCTGCAGGAGCAGCAGTGCCCTGGTGGGAGCAAGGGCTCCTGCAGGGAAGGTCACAGCTGGGCTGGGCTGGGCTCACACTCCCCTCTGTCCCTCTGTCCCTCTGTCCAGCCTCTCTCCAGCTGCTCCTGAAGCCAAAAGCACCTGGAAATCCAGGCAGGTCCCACCCAGCAGCAGCTCTGTGCCCTGGGCAGGGTCCTGGGCAGTGCCCACTGCAGGCTCTGAGCCCCCTGAGGGTGGGCAGCCCCTCCCCAAACACAGGAACCCTTCCCCAGTTCAGGGACAGCCCAAGGACCCCAAAGAGCAGGTCTGGAGCCATAAAACAAGGGGGGTCCTTCCTCCTGCCCCCTCTCCAGGCACCTTGGCACTGTGGCAGCCCCTCCAGGTGCTGGGCAATCCCACTGAGTGCCACTGAACCCCTCCCTGCTTCCTCTGAGAACAGAGGGGTCCCCACACCCCAATGCCCCCAGCCTGACCCTGGAGCTCTCAGACACACCTGAGGAATGCTGCAGCACTCCAACCCACCTGGGCAGAGCAGAGCCCTGGGCTCTGACCCACAGCAGCACCCCTGACACCCCTCCCAGCCCCCCAAAGCCATGGGGCCCTGCAGCTGCCCAGCAGGATGCACCCAAGGCATGGACAGACAGCCCCACATTTCCCTGTTTCCCTCTGGTTAAAATCAAACACCCCCATCTGACACAGGCTTTCCCAGCAGCAGAAGCCACACACCTGGACACAGGTGGCTCAGAGGGACCCAGACAGAAGCAGGAGCCACTTTTGGTGCTGCTGAGGTTGGCCATGGGTGACACAGCATCAGCCCAGGCCTCGAGGACAGGCTGCCCTAAATAAAGCACACCCCCCTCCAGCAGCTGCACTTGTGACCAGTGCCCTTTTTAATATCTTTTCCTTCCTTTCTTTTCTGTTTTTTTTTTTCCTTTCCACTTTTTACTCAACTGGCCCCCGTGTTTACAGCTTGCTGCAGCACAAATCCTTATTTCATGTCACCCACTGGCCCAGGCTGTCCCCACTCTCTGTTTCTCCCAGACAAGTTAATAAGATGGAAGGTTCCCCTGAGGCTCCAGCCAGCCAACATTATCACTTGGAAGCAAGGCAGAAATACTGACACATAGGAAATGACTTCAAGCCTATTAATTACCCTTTCTTCTCTGGCAGATCTTTGAGAGAGAGCTTGACAAATTGAAAGGCAGGAGAGAGCATCCTCCCTGTCCCAGGAGCCAACAACAGCAAAACACACGCTCCCCAAAATATTATTTGGTTTTGTTATCAATTAAATCATCACAAATGGGCTGAAGAAGAGGCTGCCTGTCAGTGACTGATCTCCCTCTTTGTGTGGCTATTTCCAGGGGCAAGGTGCAAGTCACAGTGTGGGAGCCCAGGGTGTGCCCCTGCCCTCCTTGGGGGTCTCAAAACCCCCCTGGTGAGGGTCTCAAAGGCTCTGAGTGAGACCCTGGTGTCACAGGTGCTGAATTCCAACCCCTGGGGGAAGTTGTCAGCACAAAGAGAATGGAAACAGGTCACCAAAATTAGTAAAGTGTAAATTAGACTTTTAGAATGTAGATAAATAGGTTTTCTTGAATGTTTATGACAAGGGACACGTGGCCAAGATGGAGAATTTGGGGGGTGGACACCTTTTCCTCCTTCTTCTCCATGCCATCCATGCTGGGTGACACGTTGGCACTCTTGGATTGGATGGGGTCAGGGCTGCACCATTTAATAAAATTGTATTGAAAAATTGTTGTAAACATGCAGCATGTAATTTAGACTACATAAGATCAGCCCTGCCTTCAGCAGGCAGATCCCACCATGGATGCCAGGCTGAGCAGACCCTGCTGGCCAAGCAAAAGTCCTGAGATAAAATATAATAAACAATCCTTAGAACAAGAGAAAACCATCTCCAGCAATCTCCCTTTGGCTGCTTCAGAGAAAACCAGGGTTTGAACCCTTCATGTCCCTCTGGGGTGATCTGGGGGCAAAGAGAAACCCCAGACTGGGACACAGGAGGAGCACTGGCAGCTCTCCCACCATCAGGGGACACAAAATGTGCTGCCCTGGCAAAGTTTGGAGCTTTCTGCTCCTGAATGCCAAAGATCTCTGCTCATCCCATCCCAGCTGTAAAACCTCTGTGAATACCCCTCAGCCCCTCCCTCAAAATGTATTTTCAAATGCTTGCTGGCATAATTGATCCTAATTATTATAAGCATTAGATATTAAATGCATTCCTACATGCAATGTGGCTTCCACTGTGGGCTTTCAGCAAAGTCTATTGTACAAATAAATGACTGGATTTCTTATTCAAGAGCTTCAGATGTGACAGTATTAATTCTGATGCAAAGCAGCCACGCAAAGTTGAGATAAAGTCACTACCTGCCACTATGGTTTTATTTTTAAGGTGATTTCCATAATTTCTGGTTCAAAAAAGAATTAAAAAAAAAAAAAAAAAAAACCAACTTCCAAAATAACTGGAACAAAAATCTTCAGGCCGTTACCTAGAAAACTATCATTAAACCATTTGTTCAGTTTTTATTAGTACCATTGTAATTAAAGGGAATCATATTTCAAAAACATCTCTTGAACAGCACTTATCAAACCCCATCCCTGCAGCCCATCAATTAGGATTACAATAACCTCTCTCCCTTGTTGCCTTTGCCATTAGCATTTTGATTGAATGGCTGTTGAGAAGTGACTGGTACCACAAGATTGTGTTCACAAAGTAACATTTCTTTATTCTCTGCCACTGGAGCTTGTCTCCTTGTCTCCAGTTCCCTCTCAAAAGAGACAAGACAGTTCCAAAAGCAGCAATTCTGATGCAGGATTTTTATTTTTTTTCCCTTCTCAGCGAGGTGAGATAGATTGGGTTAGGCTGGACACAAATGCTGTTAAATCACCTGAGAGATGTGGGGCTGCTCTTGGCTCTCACCCCGATGCTCTCCAGCCCCACAAAGCCCCAAATGGCCACAGCACCTGGGGACAGCCACCAGCCTCTGCAAACACCCCCTAGGGACACTCAATTAATAATAATTTATATAATATATATATATATATAAAATATCATTCACACACACATATATATAATATGTATATAATATATATAATGTGTATATAATATATGTATATTTATATATTTTATATTTTATATATATAATTTATAATGCCTGACCTACTCAGGGAAGTTTTTAACTATGTTTATAGCTAATAGTACTGAATGTGAAAGACAACAATTTAGCAGCCACCCCTTGGCACTTTGGGAATGCAGGGAGAGAGAGGAGCTCTCCTGCCATAACAACAGCACTGAGGAAGGACAGAGCAGCCAGGATGTCATCAGGAGGGGGATGGATGCATTCCACCACTGCCATGAATTATAACAACCAGAGTTCATTAAATCCACCACATTAAAATAAAAACGACCTGCCACGTCAGACAGTTCTATTTACTGATATTCCCACTGCTGATGCCTCCCCTGATAAATCACATTTCGTGGCACAACCAGCAGTTATCCAAAAACATTTCAATTATTGGACGTGCTGGAAACTCCAGCAGTGCTGGGTTACCCTCCCAAAACATCACACTGCCAAAATTCAGTCTGGCAGCTTCCAGGGGGACATCAGTGACCCCTGTGGGCTCCAGTGGCTGTGGGGATGGATTTTGGATTAGCAGGGAGTTTAGGAGGGAGGGAGCAGAGGGGAATGGCTGCAGGCATCCTCTCTCCTCCCTTTTTGCTGGCAGCCAGCCAGGACTGTGTAATGGTGCCAGGTAGCAATTTCATTTTTAAAATGCTCTTATCAAAGATTTAAGGTGAAAAAGATAAGAGGAGAGCACTACATCATCATAAAGGAAGCATTGTATGAGGCATAGTATTTTACAAATCAAAACAGTTATCAAAATGAAAAGGTATGAAATAAAAACAAATGGAGCCTGTGCTGTGCAGAGGAGGGGAGGGAGCTCTGGGTTTGAGAATTGATCAAATTTCAGGTTTTCTTGACAAGTCTCAAAGTCTGTGAAGAACAGGAGCAGCGACACTTCCACTGTCATTTTAAACCAGAAATAAAATGTCAGGTACATTTACAGAGAGCATATACACACACACTTATTTATATGCCTTTTCATATAAATAGATCTATAAATATAGATACATATTTTTCATACCATTACCCACGGCTGTTGGGTGCTTTTATCAAAGTCATCTGACCTGGAAAGCATCTGTTGTTAATACCACTGTTTTATTATTTATCAAATCCATTTCTTCATAGAATGACTAATTTCACAGCCACAGCTGCTCCCATCTCCCCTCTGCAGCTGCTCCTTCCCCAGGCAGGTTTGCAGCCCAGCTCCAGCTCCAAACCCTCCTGACACAGGGGCAGCTATGGAACAGGCTCTGCCCTGCCAGAAGGAGCAGGATGAGGACAAAGGGCCAGGAGAGAACCTGTGGGACACCACCAGGAGTGGGGGAATGGGAAACAAACCCCACACTCCTGTAATCTGATTTTTTTTGGTTTTTTTGTCTTCCTGCAATTGCACCCAGGCAGCACGAAAACAAGTATTTTTATCTCTTTATTAGTTTTTAGGGTTTAGGGTGAGGAGGAACAGAGCTGCTAGAACAGGAACAGAAATGGCAAAAGCCAAGCCCCCACCAAGACTTAAAGTGATTTCAGCTCAGCTGAACTCCCTGTGAGCTGACAGGGGAATCTGACAGGGGAATATTTGTTGCCAAAACGAAGCAAATTCTCCTGCCAGGCTTTTCCCCATGGATCCTGCCCTCATTTCCAGGGCTCCACGTGTGCTCACCTGTGACTCCTGCAAGGGGTGAGGAGGAACATTTCCAGCACCAGGCACTGCTGTGGTCCCAGGGTCAGGAAATTCAGAGATGGTTCTGTGGTGCAGGTGTGAGCCACAGACCCAGCCTGGATCCGTGCCCAGGGCTCCCATTCCCACCTCTGACTGGGACTCACTGCTGAGCTCCATTCCCCAGCCCTGGAAAGGGTTTGGGATCACTTGGAATCCCTCAGGGAGGGCAGAGGAGGGCTCAGGGCACTGGATCTGTTCACTCCTCACTCCCACACTAGAGAATTCAGGGAGCTCTTAGAACTGTAAGGGTGTTTTAAAATGGGGAGCAATCTGTGAATTACTACTCTGGCTGAAGGTAGTTTTCTGGTCCAGAAAACACTCAATAAATTAAAAAGATAAAACCCACAACCCAAATGTGCCGACCTGCAGTTTTCTGAAAGAAGCAGTTTTTCAACTCATTCTATCGGATCCAGGGAAAAAAGTGCCAGATGTTCTTACTGCAGCTTATACACACAAAAAAACATACAGAATAAGCACAATCACTCCATGCCAGGACATTTAATCAAACTAATTAAAGAAATCTTCCATTTCCACCCCCCTGACAAGTCCTCCTTTGGCAGCAGAGTCACCTGGAGCTTTTGCCTTGCACCAACAACTCTGGGAGCAGCTGCAGCTCCCCAGGGAGGGACACACTTCAACACCTGTGCAGGTACCTGCCCAGGTGCACCTACAGCTTGGATCAGCACCCCCCAAAATTCCCAACACTCAAAAACAGAAGCACAGTCAGGGATTGAGGATGGGAGAGCAAGTGGTGGAGCCTGCTCTGACAGAGGCTCAGGGGCACAAGTTTCATTGCCAGCATTATCTGTGTAACCTCTGTTTCTGCTGAATCTCGAGATGCAGGGGATAGAGGATGTGTTATCTGTTTAAACAGATCACCAGGAGGCTTTTACATATGGCAATGACCTTGTACAACTACAGGCTTCAGCAGCACTGGGCACGGCCCCTCTCCTGCAGCATCCTCCTCACCTTCACTGCAAGGGCTCCAAAATTCATTATCAAACCCCACCAACAGAAAGCACAGGTGTGTGAACAACAAAAGCTCCTCCTGTGCACGTTGGAGAGGACTTGCCCAGCCTGTCCCTGTGCTCCAGTGGGAGAAGGAGCCAGCACACCAGGGAGGGAGGGAGGGAGGCAGCCTCTCTCCCCATTCTCATATCACATTTTTGGGCACGCTGCGAGGAGCTGCCTCTTTTCTCAAGGTCACCACGCTGATTTTAATTCTGCCTGTTGTGTGCAGACTGCCTGTCTATGGAAATGTTGCATTTTGTTCTCCTCCTGTTTCTGGCCTTTCCTCAATTAACATTCCCAAACAGTCCCACGAGGCTCAGAGCACTCCCTGCCATCCCTGGGCTCCTGCACTGGGGAGGCAGAAGGGGCTGGGTTTCACCAGCTGGGTACATTCACAAGCAACAACTTATTGGTGGCTTTTAGGGCTTCTTTCTGCTCAGAGACCATCAGGGTTTGTGCTAATTTCTCTGTCACTCCAGCTGACAGTGAGAAGCAAACTGGGCTCTAAATGCTCAAGGCAGCCTCAGCTGGGCACACGACGTGGGGGCTTAACACAAACTCACCCCTGCAAGTGTGACAGAACTATGAGCACCATCCAGAAAACCTCAGAAATATCTGCACATTCCTCACTTTACATTTCCTGAAGAACCTTGCTGAGACCAGACAGGCTGTGCTGATCTCCTCTGCCCTCTCAGTACAGCTGTGGTTTAGCTGTGCTGTTATTGATGCACTTCAGGACTAAGTGAATGAAGATTTTTCCCTTTGAGACTGAGACCACGAATCCCAGCTCCAGAGGAAGGAAATGCCCTGTTCCTGCTCGTGGTCCTGCCCAGGAGCAGCACTGCCCTCTCCCAGCTCTGTGCCTCTGTTTCCCCACCTGGGGCACCAGCCCCAGCTCTGCAGAGCCACCCTTCACTGCACCCCCAAGCCCAGCTGACACCTGAAGAGCTGCTGAGGATCCCCTGTGCCCAGGTGCCTCAGAGGATGCTGCATTTCCCCTGGCAGCTCTGCACTCTGGCTCTGAGGCTGCTCCACCCTGGGCAGGTTGAGCAGGGTGAGCCCAGCTCATACCAGGGCTGATGGAAAGGATGCTGAGAGATCCAGGTCAGAAGGGTCAGGCTGCACAGGGCTCTCCTTCTGGGCACAGGGAATTCAGTGATTTCTACACCCATGAAGACCAGATCCAAATAAATGAGTGTACAACCTGACTGTCCTTTACAATGTGCCTTTAAGTTGATATTTAATGTAACATCTCTGATACCAGAGGTTCCAATCTGATACCACAGGTTGAAAACTAATTGCTGAGCTGACTGCAGCCTTTACTGGAGGTTGGAGAGACTTTTTCTTAATTAGTATTACTCTTGC
The DNA here is from genome assembly GCF_903797595.1 of Erithacus rubecula. Taxonomy (NCBI): domain Eukaryota; kingdom Metazoa; phylum Chordata; class Aves; order Passeriformes; family Muscicapidae; genus Erithacus; species Erithacus rubecula. Next base: position 965,030 of record NC_136674.1, on the reverse strand, counting down.
AGTTTGTTTGCTAAACAAGCAGATAAAGAAGCCCCTTTGCTGAGTTCTCCCCTTGCTCAGAAAAGCCTCCCCAGACATCCCTCCCTGGGGTGCATCAGGCCAGCTGCTCCCTCCCCCTCCTCCTCTGGATGGGACTCTCAGCACTGGTATAAAATGAAGCAGTAAGGTCTGACAGCAGTACAGAGCTGGGCAATCACTGCCAGCCTCAGGTGGCACTGTGCAGAGTGTGGGGCCAGGGCAGGATCACTGTGAGCACTTGGGATGTGCCAGAATGGCTGGAAAAGCCTGGCCAGGAGCCTGATGAGCTGCTCTGAGCAGAGCCCAGGGTGGGGGGCTCACACTGCCCTGCTCTGTTTGTTCCTGCACTTCACAGGTGCCCTGAGACAGCAGAGAGAAGCACCAGCCAGGACATTAAAAGACAAGAGGGATGGATCCAAGAACTGGCAGCTTTTCCTTGTTGTTTTGTGTTTGTTAACACCCAAGAGGGGAGCAGGACAGGCCATCACCCTGCCCCAGGGACACTCACTGTCCCCACCACCAGACGAGCCTGAGGGGACACACAGGTGACAAAAGGAAAGGTGGGAAGTGGCCCCAGCCCTGAGAGCTGCTGCCATCCCAGCTCCCACCTTGTCCCCCCAGCCTGGAGCAGGGTGTCAGTGCTGCTCTGCAGCCTTGCAGCCCTTAATGTGTTTAAGAAATGAATATTTATAAGAGGGGATGTAATATTAAAAACACACACACCTATAAAATATTAACGTGGCACATGTCACTGCTGCAATCCAAACAGACAGGTGTGACTGATGGTGCTCACTGATGGGTGTGTAAATTGTAAATAATATTCACTAATGAATCTCTGCAGCCCTCACGTGAAGTTTAAGCAAATATTTGCTTTAAAACCTCTCCAAACCCCCTGTGGGAGCCACAGGTGCCCTGGAGAGGATGATGCACACTCCTGAGCTCTGTCAGCAAAGGGTTAAATCTCTGGGCTGCCAGGGAGGGGATTCAGGGGAGGTTTCCTGCAGAACCAGCACACTCTCTGGAGCCCCATTTGTGAGTGATACAGCTGACAGGGGAATAAAAGCTGCTCTCATCTCAGAAAGCAATAACAATAACACTGCCTCCCTTTATGGCTTATGTCACACTTCTCATCCAAAGCCCTTAAAGCACTTTATGTGTTAAAAAAGCACCACTGTGGATGATTTCCCCAAATCTGTGGGTCAGACCTGCTGCAGCAGCTCTCCCTCAGCCACAAAAAAAGCACAATGTGGGCTCAGGGAAGGCTCCTCCAGCACTTCTAAGGATACCCTGTGCTATAGCCAGGCTGCTGCCAAGAAAAGCTACACTCAAAATGACCAAATTAGGCAATTATTTCTATATATTTTAACTACTTTTTTTCTCAAAAGTGCCTGGGGATGTATTTTTAAATGCACATGACCTTGCATGACTTGAGGGAGATGGTGATAAACAAATAATTGCAGCGACTTAATTATATTTATATCTCATCTATAAAAATGTCAATTACAACTTCAGAGATCAGCTCCAGAACTGGAGTTTTGGCAGCAGGACAGAACACAAAAGGTTATTTTTCTCCTCAGAAAAGCCTCCTTGGCAGAGGCACAGCCAGTGTGTCTCTAACAGCATCACTGCTGGCTCTCCCAAGGAACACAACAATTCCATGAAATCTGCTGGAGGGACATGAAGTCAACCCTCACCCTCCTCCTGAGAGCCCCTGTGCCCTGGGGGTGTCACTGCCCTCCTTAGCTGGGCAAGAGGGTTAACTGATACCCAAATAACTCTGAAAAAATACCCAAATAGCTCTGAAAAACATGGAGTTTTACTCTCAGCTCTCACAGTGACAGCCTGGGGGATTCACTCACCCAAAAGCTGAGGTTTTTGTGAGTCCAGGCCATGGGGATGTGGTGCAGGTCCTGGAGGGGCTGCAGGAACAAGCAGAGGCTGGCAGGGGTCACAGAGCATCCCACTGAGATGAGGAACCACTGCTGCCCTTCTCCATCTCACTGGGGTCAGCTCAGCACTCATCTGGCTCTCCTTCCTCCTCCTCCTCCTCCTCCTCACCCAGCCTGGGGTTTCCTCTCAGCCTTGCTGGCAATGACAACCCTGCCCAGCCCAAGGGCACAGCCCCCAGCCCATCCAAAGCTTCCTGCAGCTCCTCTCCATAATCAAGTTAGAAGGACATCATCCTCCTGCCAGGCTCCCTCCACCCCCAAGGATCAATAACTAATGCTGAACTCCAGATTTTATCTGCACTTTGCAAGGGTAACAAAATAACAACACCATCTTTATTTTTTTATTTTTTCCCCTTTCTTTCCAATTACTGAATCCTTTCAAGATTGACCCAGTAATTTTCAGCTCTATGAAATTTTAGTGAAGAAAGTGACAGAAGTGATCTGCCAGAATGTTGGGAGAACTTTTGTGTGTGGTTTTTAGAAGACTGCAGGAATACAGTAGTACAGAAAGAGAGGAGCACCAACACTTTCTTTCCAAAAAAATAGAAAAAAAAGGCACTTAAACAAGCAGCTGTGGGATATTTGTTTATGAAGTGCTGGTTCTTTGTGTGCCCACTGTCACAGCCAGAAGAACCCTTGGAAAGAGACATCCCAGTCATTCCAGGGACTGTCTTGCCTACAACACACCAAAAAATAACCACTCCAATTAAATACAGATTTTGCAGCCTGCCTTTAATATGGCTAAACAGATCAGCATGAAATGCCAAAGCTGAGTCCTATTTTCCTTAGAGAACACCCAGGAATAGCTGGACATTCAAATACTCCTGCAGAGGCACAGCATGCCTGGCCTGATGGCATTTTTAAGGTTATAAAATCATTAAGGTTGGAAAAGACCTCCAGGATCAAGCCCACCACAGAGGTGAAGTGCTCTGTGCCAGGTACCAAATTTTATTTAGGGTGGGGTTTTCCAGCCAGGGTGAGAATTTTGGAACCCCTGCACTGCCACTGGTGCAGGTGAGCTCCACACTCCCCAAACATACAAACCTGCCAGAATTATGTCAACAAACCCTCTCCATTTTCTTGCAAGGAAATTTATCCTGCCTTCTAGCAGTGGGGAGTGAATTTGAATCCTTTTCCCTTTCTGTGCCCACGATGATTATTGCAGGCACAGACTAAGGGCAGCAAACCACAGTGGATATTTTATCTGCCATTTCTCCTTCCCATGCCTAATTTGAAGATACAGATTGCAACCCACAAGTGGTTTTAAGAATTGCCATTAACACTGTTGCTGCACACTGCTGCATTTTAAACATGCTTCCAACACAATCAGAGTGTCACAATTTGTAAAATCTGGGGTGATTTTATTGGCAGAACTCACTTCATCACCACAGCCCTGAGCCAGTTCATTAGGCTGATTAGCACCAGCTAGCTGCACAGAGCAGCAAAAAATGCCACAGAAGGCTGGATAAATTCAAGTGTGAAGATGAAGAGGACTCTCACTCTGCCTTTTGCACTTGATTTCTCCTTCCACGTGTGCTTGGCAGGGTAACCCCTGAGGCTCAGCCCTCTCTGTGCTTTGAGCAGCCAGGCTCCCCTGCTTGCAGCAATTTTGGCTAATCCCAGCAAACAGGCAGCACTGCCTGTCCTGAGTGCCAGGAACTCCTTCCTTCAGCAGGAGAGGGACTCCAGCCCACCCTGGAGCACAGGGGAGGCTGTGGGTAACATCACCTGCATCTGGAGCCTGCTGCTGCTGCTTTGGGGCTTTCAGTTCCTCCCCACTTAGATCTCACCCAGATCTTACACTGGGATGCTAATGCAGAGCAAAATGTCATGGCTTGCATGTAGGAAAAACAAGCTATTAAAAGAATTAGCCAACAAAATAAATTCACAGGATTCCCAGGGGGAAAAAAGAAAGGATGACCTGTTGCCTCTCATCTTCAACACACACAGAGGGGAAAAAAGCTCTTTGAGGAAAAGCCAAGAGGTTTCATGGCAACTCAGGTGCCCCCCCAGACCTTTACTCCTGGTCAGTGAGTGGAAAGATGCTTTTGGACAAGGAATCCATCCTGCAGGGCTCATTAGCCAGGCTCAAACCTGCAGGACCCCTGGCACACTGCTGCAGGCTCCCCAAAGAGCAGGGAAATGCTGAAGCAGAGCTGCCAGAGCAGAGCTCAGCACTGCCAGGGCTCAGCCACCAACACCTGCCTGGGGAAGTGCTGAGGGCAGCACAGAGCCCCAGCAGGGACAGAGCAGGGGTCACCTTGGGAAGAGCAGAGAAGCACCTGCAGGGCTGACACTGCAGGGCTGACACTGCAGGGCTGACACTGCTCTGCTCTGCTCTGCTCTCCTGCCCCTGCACAGCCCAGCCAGGGAGGCTCAAGCTGCAGAGACCACACTGAGCAGGACAGAGCTCACTGCAGGCACAGCCAGGTGGGAACTCAGGGATTTGGGACATTTCAGCACCAGCTCATCTCACTGCATCTGGTTTTTGCTCCCCCATGCAGCAGCTGCCACACTCTGAGGTCAGAGCTCCCAGCCCCTCTTACCTCTATGCCTGTTGGTTGTCTTGTCAAACATGAGCATGGCATCCTCTACCTGCAAGACAAAGAGGGGAGAGGTGCTTTAACACACTGAGCAGCTCAGACACACACACACAGCAGGGCAGCAGCACCTGGAGGGTGCAGAGCTCCTTGGCTTTGGCCAGAGGAAAAGCTTCTCCCTTTGGAAACCTGTTGCTTCCCCCTCCCTGCCCTGGCTGCCATCTGCTCCTGAAGGAGAAAAGTGAGCACTGAAAGTGCTGGTCCTAAACAGCCAAATATCTCAGCAGCTCTTCCAGTTCACATCAGTCCCTGGCCCTGCCTCATCTCCCTTCTGCAGGGAGAGCAGGAAGGGCCAGGGGAGGAAGTGAGGATGCAAACCAAGCCCACGACTTCTCCAAATCAGAGCCACTGTCTTGGCTGAGAATTAGGTTAAAAGAGGTATGAGCAGGGTAAAATCTGGTCAGCCAAGAAAGGTATTCAGGGGTTTTCAAAAGGGCTTTTGAAAAGCTGGAGGAAAGAGGGGAGAGGGAGGAGGGAGGAACTTTAATTCGCATCAGGCTGGGCATTTCCACTTCAGGAGAGAGATGACTGATGAAACGTATTGAAGTGCAACCAAATTGCTTTCAACTTTCATTAGGATTTGCATGATTTATTCCACCTCCATTTAATCTGTGCAGCCACACCTAAAATTTTGCACTTACTGCACAAGGATGTAGGGCTGGGGTTGATTTCCCAGCACTGTCACACCTGGAGCTGCAGGAGTGGGGGCAGGTGAGTCCCTGTGCCACTGGACACTGGGCAAGCTCTGAGATGAAATTACAGACCTGCAATTCCCTGCTGTAAACTCAGGGATGATGAAAACCTCTAATACTGAATTACAGAAGGTGTTGCAGGAAGGGAGAAGAACTTTAAAGAAAAGGTTTTCTTCTCTAAAGGACTCCATTGCTTGTCTGGGGGGTGGCTTTGAGATTTTTTATTTGAAGTTTTTAGAATTTTTTTTCCATCAGTAATTTTTCTGTACTTCCCTGGGCTTGTACTCTGGCTTTCTAGAAATCATTTACTTTAGCTAAGTGATTTACAATGCAGTTACATGATCTCCTCATCTCATACAGTGCCACCAAAGGGTCCATGTGTCCCCCCCAGATGCCCTCTCAGGCAGCAGACAGACACCAAAAAATGTCTGTGAAAATTTTCTCAGCCTTGGCTGGGGAGAAACAGTTTGAGAAGGTGGTGAAAACACAAAACTGAACCTCCTTGAGGTTCTGAAGGACTGAAATATGTTCCAGGAGATTGTAAAAAAAATACAGTGCAGCAAAACTTTACATGATGCCTAAAATTCATCTGAAAACCTGTCTCTGCTTAAGCTGTTCTCAGCTTTTTTTAGTCAAACTGGTTTGCAGAAAGTGCTGCCAATGGCCTGAGACAGTGCAGAACTGCAGGTCTCCTGATACCCATCTTGACTGAGACCTGCAGATGCTGATGCACTGAAAAACTCCAACTGCATTAAATGTGTCCTGCTGTCTGTCCTCCTTCCAAGGGGGAAAACTCACCAGGATGAGCAATAGCAGGAGGCAGATAAGGACCAGGCTGCCCTTCACCCTGCTTATCTCTGCTCCAGGGTTATGTTTGCTCAGCAATCTTTATTTTTCATTCTCACAGGTCCTGGCCTCACTGGAACCCAAAATCACACATTGCACCTGCTGCTGTTTCCTGGAGCATGGCAGCTCCTGCACCAGCCACCCTCTGTCCCTGCCCCATCCCTGCTGCTAAAGGTTTATCATGGAGCTTTTCTGCCTCCCAGCCCAGCCCAGAGAGCTCCTGGATGTGCAGAGCACAGACCCAGGGAGGTCCCTGTCCCCCAAATCTGTGTGCAGGCTGGAGCCACACTGTCCTGCCACAATGACACCTCCTCCTGCAAGGACATTACTGGGGATCCCAAAAGGCTGCTGTGCTGGTTAGGGAGAGAGGAGATGCTCCAGCAGGGCCATGTCTGAGCCCTGAGCCCCCTGTGCAGCCTCACTGTGCTGCCCCAGAGCTGGCAGGGCCAGGAGGGGCTGGTCTGCACCAAACCCAGCTCTGGAGGGCTGGGGGGCTCTGGTGCATCCCCTGCTCTCCCTGGGCTCCCTCCCCTTCTCCCACCTGCCCAACCAACACCATCCTCTGGGCAAACAGGGCTTGGTGCCATGTGTGCCAAGCTGGAATGATGATCTTGGCAGGGATCTTTTTTATGCAAATACATCCCTATTAGCAGTAACAAGCAGAGGCTGCTGGGGCTAATCCTGCAGGGAGGTTTCCTGGGGCCCCAGGAGCACCCTGAGCAGCAGCTCCCTGAAAAGGGTCAGCCCTGCCAGCCCCATGTGAAACCAGCACGGGGGGAGTCCCTGCAGCTGAGTTCAGACACAGCCCAAGCATGCCTTGAAGAAAAAATTATCAGTGGGGTGTTCTTTGAGCCAGCTGGTGCCCTTTCAACAATGTCTAATTGGTTATCTTTTCTCTTTCCTAAGGTCAGAACATTTTATCTCCCTCTCTGCCCTTTTCTGTGCTTACCCCACCCTGAGTTATTTTTTAGGGCAGGCATTGTGGCAGAAGAATAGCCTCTTTCCTCCATAGTCCAGTGACACAATGAGACTTCTTGAAACCTCCTGAATAGATAAAGTGCAGTGGCAAAAGGGAAATTCTATTAACGCTTTGCAAAATAAAACATCTAAGAGCTGGTGAGACAAGCAGGAGAAGAAAATCAATATGGAGAGGGCAGCGTGCTCAGAAAAACTTTTCACCAGTTGCAAAAAGGTGGAGAGGGTATGGGAGGGAGGGGGGAGAGAAACTTATTAATGCAGAAAACCCATCAATGGTATGGAAATCTGGCAGAACAGCAAGAACTCCAACTAGAAGAATTTGAATATACAAAGGGCTGAATAGAATGAGCAAACCACAGTGCCTCTCACACACACAGCCCGTTTCTCACGGGTCTCTCTGAAGCAAACACAAGCAGCTTGTTCGAGTTTCCAGCAAGGAGAAAGAAGGGACAAGCCAAGGTAACCCCCAGTAAACCCTGCAGCAAAGTGATCCCTGCTCAGGGGGAGGGAAAACCACCAGCCCCAGCAGAAACTCAGCCCCAGTCAGGGATCAGCAGGCTCACCCCCTCCTCCAGCCCCGGGCTGTGGGAATGCTCAGCTGCAACTGCTGCAGGTCTCAGCCACAACATGCAGCTGACACTTGGCACACAAGAGGCAGGGAAGGGTTTGCAGGGTTAGAAGCAGGACTGGAAGATGGAACTGCCAGCAAGGCTTGGCCATCACCCACCATGCAGGACCTCAGGGATGCCCCAGCACCCAGGGCAGCACAGACCCCCAGCCCCTCCCAGACATGGAGATTCATTAATAATGGAGTTGATTAATCCAGGCTCATTCTCAGCATCCAGTGAGAGTTACAAAATGAACAGTCTCAGGACTGAGGGTGACTAAAATAAAAAGAAAACAAAGACTTGCCAGTGAACACTGGTTACAAATGGACACTTCAGGCCCCCAGACTCCTCTGTCCAGCACAGCCCATCCATACAGACCCAGTTTCTTACATAAAGCTTAACTAATGGGCTTCAGTTTATTTAACTTCTTTTTTTTTCCAATCCACTTGGGGCTCTGAGAAAAGGAAGGGCTCTACCACTTCATTACTCACTGCCTGGAAGGAGGAATAGGGGAGAATAAGAGGAAAGAAAAAAAACCTGGAGAAGCCAAAGGCTTTAATAATCCTAACAGTTCCCAGGGTTATTTAAAATATGCCCAACCAGTTCACAAAAGGCTCCACGGAGATAAATGTATTTGATTTTCTTCCACTTTAATGGAGGCATACATTTAAAGCAACAAAACCAGGGTGACCTAAATAAAATGACTATTAATTGTACTCAGAAAGTCTCTGAATTTAATGCAAGTGATCCAGCCCAGCACAAGAACACACAGTATCTCCAATCTTTCCTCCTGGTTAACTCTTTGGGATTTCAACTGCTCTTCTCCAGGAGGCAGCAGGAGCTGAGCAGTCCCAGTACAAACCAGAGCATCACTCCACATCTCCATGTCCTGATTCTTCTGTCTGAGCCAGGTTCACTCCCTGAGTGAAACTCCCACAGTGACACCACCCTAACCACACTGAAGGACACACAGCAGCCCCTGTGCCTCCTCAGCCAGCCCAGGGAGGCTTTTCCTGATCCAAACCCCGAGTTTCCAACACACCCAGGGCAGGCTGAGGTGCTCCTGTGCTCCCTGGGGTGTTTTCCACACTCCCCAGCACTGTGGCACTGTGTTCTCCATCCCTGCAAGAATGGAATTTCAGAGAAGAATTAGGGCAGACAAAAGGCATCACACCTGGAATGGACCATGGTGGCAATTCCAGCTGGCTCTGGGGAGGGAAGGAATTACTGCAGGACAACTTTTGGCCCCACAGAGTTTGTTGTGCCTCTCTCCCTCCATCCCCTACTCGTGAACTTCACAGGTCTATCACCCCTCCTGCTCTTCCAAGAAAAGTGTGCTGGATATTCTGGTCTAATCCCTCAAATTATTTATCCACAGAGCACAACTCCTCCAATATTTTGTTTTCTGAAGCAGAAATCCCTCTGAGCTGCCAGTGAACTGTCAGGTGCTGTTATTTTAAATGTGCATGTGAGATCCAAGTGTCCAAACACGCTCCTGCAGATTTACAACCTCCCCCCACATAAATTAAGACAAATGCCTATTGCATGGCAGACAATTTGAAATGGCTCCCCCACACCAGCCTCTGGGCTTGATTACAAGAGAATTAAACAAAGAAACAAATGATGCCCCTCTTTCTGTCACACACCTCCCTCCTCCCAGCTCTGCCTCCTGCCCAAGGGCTCCCCAAGCCCCCTGACATCACCAGGTTCCTCCAGCACTGTGTCCCAGTTTGGGTGACCAGGCTGGTCCCTCTGCCACCACCCCAGCACTCTGACCCCATCCTGGCCAGGAGCAGAGCAGGGAGCCCCAGGCTGGGAGTGCAGCTCCAGCATCCCAAGGTTATCAATCCTGGGGAGGGGTTCACCCCTCTGTGCACCCCAGGGTGCTGGGGCACAGGGTGAGGCTCCTGGCTGAGCCCTGGTGACAATTTCCCACCCCTGGGCTGGCAGATCATGCACCATGATAACAATCAATGCCACACTGTGCACACCAATCCCAGTGCTAGCAATTCTTCCCCCCAGCAGTCGAGCCTTTAAAAAGTCTTCTTCAGCAATTATAGCTAATAAAACTACAATTTTATTCAACACACACATATCATTGTAACTAATTTTGCTCCATCAGGGCTGAAATTAAAGCAGTCATTCAATCACGTTGATCTCAGGGCTTGCTCACCAGCCGTGACATGGCAAAGAGCATCCAACACTTGCCAAAAAGCTCTGTGGCTACTGCTGCACTTCAAAATGCTCCTGCAAACCACCAGCACATTGCTCAGTGCTTACTCTACCAAGGGGGATGTAGGAATGAGTAATGCTCTCCAGAAAAAAACAGCTTTCCACAGCAGGACAAATTAAACATGACTTCATAGACCATTTCTCATTAATTCCTTCTCTGGCATTAATAACATGGAGTATTGATGAAAGCAAAGCTCCCATCAAGTTATAAACTATGTGGGGACTCTTGGAGTGTTCCTTTACCTGCTGTCTTGATTGAGAGCTTCCCCTTTGCCCCCAGATTTCCAGCACCTGCTAGCTAATAACACTGACAGGGAACACAGGTTCTTGTAAAAACCCCAGCAAACCAATGAACAACCCAGAAACACAAAACCAGCTTTTCTTCACCCTCTGGGGCTGCAGCAGAGAAGGTGGAGAGCAGAGGAAGGGAAAGAAGGCAGGCAAGGTAAGGTAATAATAATTTCCTTAGCAATGGGATGGTTGGGAGTGGATGAACTCCCAGGGACAATTCTCCAAAGGGGAGGATGCACCCACAGAGCCAGGAACAGACACTGGGTCTGCAGAAAACAGGACACAGAGCAAACCACCCTGTGCCCAGGAGATATCCCAGGATGTGCTTGCTGTGGAAATGAAGCTGCAGACAGCACAGAGAGCAGAGCTCCTCTCCCAGCTGCAGGGCATGCCCTGGCTGCTGTGCTTGCAGGGACACAGAAGCTGCTCTGAGCCCAGCCTGGGCAGGGGAGACTTGCAATCAAGTCCCTGAGCCAGGTCTGATTGTGCAGAACCATCCCTGCCTGCAGCACAGGCAGCTCTGCCTGGCTCTGCTCAGCCTGAGGGGAAATGGGAAAAATGCAGGGCTGCACTGGAAATGGATTAGGAGAGGCAGAGGGACATCCCTGTGCTCCTGCCCTTCCCCAGCAGTGCCAGGGAACAGGGTATGGGAACACTCAACACCCCTGCAAGGAGCTGAGACAGCTCCTGGAGCTCACTAGAGACACACAAAGCCCCAAGGATGGGGTGAGGGACCCACCAGGGGCTGTGGGAGCCCCTCAGCCATAGAGAGCTGCACCACAAACTGCAGATTCCCGTGCAGAACAGCAGATTCTGCTGGGAACAGGGCACTGGCTCTGCCCAAGGGCATCAGTGTCCCAGGACAGCAGCAGTGCCACATCCAGGAACACGCCTGGGACAGCCCTGGATGCTGGCACAGATGGCACGTGTCACACAAGCAAATCAGGGCTCCTGTGATGACACATTTTTACACATTTATCAGTGTAACACACACACACTGACCTGGCCACGGCAGCTAAAGCCAGTCCTTCAATCTGAAACTGGGGTTAAATCAGGGAGCTCCTGCTACTGCCCTTCCCCAGAGAGGCCAGAACAGAACCCTGTTCCCAACATCTGCTGGAGAGGATCCAGGCTCCCTCACAAACACTTAATTCACCCTCCCCAAAACATCCTTGTGTTTCACCCATCTAGCAGAGAGGGCAGGGGGCACTGGGAGGGGAGCTGGCCCCAGGGCCCAGCACCATCCTGACTCTGCCTCAGGTTCCTGTGGGATCCCCCTCCCACACCCACCCTGTTCACTGAGACCCCCATCTCCCTGCACGTGTGCATTATTCCCTGCAAACTTCCCCAAAAACACAGCAACTTCTGGCAAGTGTTTTCCTGTGTTATCCACAGCTGAGTGAAGAACCCAAGCCCCATCACCCTGCTCCTCCCCATCTGCCTGAAGGAGATAAAAGCACAGAGCAAACCCACACTAGGGCTACTTTTGAAATGCACACACAACAATTTTAACTATTCCCTTGGGGCTGTTGGCTTTGACAGCTTCTGGAAGGATGGGGAACTTGTGCTCTTTGGAAAGCAGAGGCTGAGAGCTCCACACATCACTCAGATAAATAAACAGCTCCAACAGCCCAAGAGTCCAAGAGCTCCAAGGGCTGAGCTCCTTCAGCACCCAGGTGAGTGCCCAGGGGTGCAGGGCAGGGCAGGACCCTCTGCTCCCCCAGCACAGCCAGTGCCAGGCCCTGGTGATTTCACTTTCACAGAACATTAGGCACCATCAGCAGAAATCATTCTTCCTCCCTGCCCAGGGCTCGTTTGCATATTAGCACTGCAAAGTTGCAATCTGTTTTCTTTTCCAACACCACTCTGAGGTGCTGTGAGCCCCAGAGGAGGGGCAGCTCCTGTCCTGATGGGTTCAGCAGTCTGTAAAAGCAGATTTGGAGCTCCTTTGGGGCTGCAGCAGGGGGGATGCTGTCATTGCACTGAAGCACAGCCCCAGCCCAGAGCAGCAAGAGAACCAGCTTTAGATGGGATATTAAAGAAAATCCCTCCCTTTGAGGGTGTGAGGCACAGGAGATGCTGTGGCTGCCCCATCCCTGGAGTGCCCATGGCCAGGCTGGACACTGGGCTGGACACTTGGGACTGGCTGAGCTTTGATGTCCCTCCCACCCAAACCACCTGGAACTGCAGCAATAACCTGTGGGCTTGCACTGAGTGCCCTGAAGCCACACACAGAACCCAGAAAAGCTCATTCACAGCGTGAATGTGTTTCCACAGTGCCTTGCAGCAGTCCCAGGGCAGACCCAGGGACACAGATCTGATTAAGAGACATCCTGAGCAAAGGAACAGGATCAGGTTTAAAGAGCTTCCTGCTGCCCTTTCCTAAATACCTGCTGAATAAGTGTGAAGATAAGACAAGGATTGCATTACCAGGCTTCCTGATGCATGAAGGGCTTTTTTATTGCCCAGATTTGAAAAAAAAAAAAAAAAAAAAAAAAGGATGAACAATTGCCACAGCCAGCTCCAGCTAAAGGCTCAGCTGCAGAATCAAACTGCAGTTTATTAGCAAAGGAAAACTCATCTAAGTTCTCTTTGACTGTAATGAAAAAAAAGTTTCATTTTATTTCCTGCTGGATCCTTTTTCCTTTTATTGTTCTTTTCATATACTGACTTGCATATTAGGGAATATTTTTCCAGGGCTGTTTGTTCTCAACAGAACTGTCCTCCCTTTTTTTTTTTTTTTTTTTTCCACCCCAAATCTACCACAGCTTATCTCTCTACATTCAGGGATTTTTTAATTTATGGAAAAAACCATTTGCAAACCAGACCCTTGCTCCCACCCTGGGTTTGCAGCAGGTGAGGGATGGTGGCTGGAGCAGCTCTGCCTGTGCAGAACACTCCAAATCCTCCCCCAGTGCAGGCTGCTGGCAGGGTGAGGGGTCACAGCACTGTGCTCTCACCAAACTGATGATTTCCCATTTGTGAAAATGCCTTTGAGTCCCCACACAGACAGGCTGCAGCTACAGCACCCACGCACAGGAAGCACAAGTGCTTTTGCCACTGCCACAAATTAATGGTAAGAACAGAAGACAAATCCCTGGCTTTGCCTGCAGAGCCTCTAGGACAGAGCAGAGCTGTGGGATGTGGATTCCTCTGAGCTCAGAGCCCCTGCACCACCCAGGGATGGAGAGGGATGGAGAGGAGAAATGACCAACACAGAGCACTTGCTCTGATTTCTGCTGTTCAGGGCTCTGGACTCTTCTTTACCTCTCAAAATACCCCAGTTAGTGCTGATGAGAGGGCAGGAGCCCAAAGCACTTGAGGGAATGATTCTTGCAAGGCTGCTCAGGGCAGAAATCATCATTATGTTAAGGGTGGCTGCAGTCACCCCGAGCAGGGTGGAAATGGAAATGTCCCTGCATCACTCAGGACACTCTGCAGCCTCCCCCTCCACCTGAGCCCCCCAGGGCACTCAGGAGCTCCAGCCTGGGCTGTTAAAAGGGATTTTAATGTCCCACCTTGATTCTGCCCCCTGCAGCTCACCCCTTCCTGTAATAAATGCTGGGAAAGGCAATTCTGCAGGAGAGCAGGCTGTTAGGGATGAATGTGGTATTAAAAAAGAAGCAATTAGTGGTGCTGCTGTGCTGGGCACTGCTCCTGTGCATCCTGCTCCATCCTGCCTGAGAGGGGCTGAGCCCAGGAGTGATGCTGCTGCTGGGTAAATTGAGATTTTACACAATGCCAAACCTCATCAGCGTGACAGAGCCTCACCCAGGCATCTGAAACCAAGGCTCAGGGAGATTTGTAATTAATTACCCCTGGATGGCAGGGGGGTTACAGGGTAATCACTGGAGCTGGGATCCTGGAACCACGGGATCCTCTTTTAAAGGCTGCTGAAGGGAAAACAAGAGTTTCTGTGAGAGGGATTTTTATTGTTGAAGTCAATTCAACCTCCCACTCCTGACATCACCAAACTGATTTCTGTGAGAAAGATGCAATTTTCTTTTGGTTTATAAATAAAAATTTTTAAAAGAATCCTAGTCCCTCCACTCATTATCTGTGTAAAGAGGACTCAAGGCACAGGCAGAGAGGGAGAACTGTCTGTACAAATGCCAAGACCAGTGAATAATGCTTTGCACATGAAAATGGCAGAAAGATTTCCAAAGGTGCCCCTTCCATCTGTGTTGAACCTGTTGTGCCACCTGCACAGGACATGTGTCTTTTCTCCTGTCCACTCCAGATCCTGCCTCCTTTTCCATTTTCACTCTTTTTTTCCCCCCTGCCCTGGAGAACAATCCCACCCTCCCTCCTCCCTCTCCACAGGGCTGCCTTTGAATGGTTTGTTTGAAACCTCTTGGCTTCAAACACTTTTTATTTCTTGCCCAAAAGCCATTTGAATGGATTATGTCCCAGTGATGAATCTCTCCTAGAAACGTGACAAGAGCCTCTTGAATCCCAGCAAACAGGCTCTAAATCAAACAAACAGCAGAAACGGGCAAAGAGAGGATTTGGGTGCTAAGAACGAGGTGACAGGTCCACACATCAATCCTGACTGAGTGACAACGTGTCCTTCCAAGATGGGAGAGATATTTTCCAACTTTGCTTCCCTGGCTCCACATTATTTCACCAGATACAATAATTAAGCTGCGATCTCGGTGGATTGTTCACAATGATAATTCCACCTTTGTAATTCAGCTTCAAATAAACCCCTTTTGTTCTGTCTTATTACACAGATTCTGGTATTATTCAAGTATATTAACTGTAGCCTATTACTGTCACACAAAAATGCTCCCTGAGCCATAGCAAAAGGCTCCCCAGACAAAACTTTATGTCATGTTAATCCAAGCTTTAATAACGATGAGGATATATAACTGTATTCTAATTGTGCTTTGTGTTTCTGCATACAAAAACCAGAAAATATCACAAGTGACAGAGGCAGCCTTCCCCCAGTCCTGCACCAGCTCCTTGCCAGGACAGCTCTGCCTCTCCCTTCTCACTAAAACAGGGGCTAAAAGCAGTGGAGAGCAATTCCAGCCAAATCCCAGCTCAAGCCAAAGCTGAGCCTAAGGCACAGAGGGAAAACTGGGCTGGTGCTGCTAAGAGCTGAGGCTGCTACTGCAACAGAAATTAATACCCTCTAAAATAGCACTTAAACAGGGATAATCAGTATTATGGAAATTGTACATGTTTAATTCTTGAGTGTCTGCTGAAAACATTGCGTGATGAAGGACTGTGGGAAGCAGAGCATTCATTCTGGAGCCAAGGCTTAAAATAGGCAAAGGGGAAAAAAAAGGGGGGGAAAGAAAATGAAAGAAAGGAGAAGAACCTGGAAACAAGCAATGAAAAGACTCACACATTTATAATTGGGCATTTCCAAGTGGTGGCTGCAAGCTGGGAGATGGATTTAGGGAAAGTGGAAGTTCTGTCACACCTGATGAGGCTGAGCAAATTTCTGCAGAGTGTTTTGCACACTCAGTGTTAAGTGCACTAGAAATTCGATTTATCCCCTCCCAGAAGAGAGGCCCCAGTGCTGATCTCACACCCAGATGCAGGGCAGGCTGGAGCAGGCAGAGTTTGGAGGACACAGCCCTTTGCACTGCTCCTCATCCTCACTCTGCTCATTCCTACTGCAATCCCCATCCCATCCCTGCCAAAGCCCCTCAGGGCAGCAAGCTCAAAGCCCACCAGGGCTGTTACTGGGGGCTCACAAGCAGCTTGTGAAAGGGAGTGGGAGAATAAGTGATGGAAAACACCACACAAGTCACCTTCTCCCAGTCCCCCCTCACTCAGACCCTGAATTTGCACAGCTCACCACTTCCAAATCACAAGAATCACTGACATCCCACCAGATCTTCAACAGAATCCAGCACAGTATTCACTGACCTGCTGACACTGCAGCTTCCTGCTTCCATGTTTGGAGGGTGTTTCCTACAACATGTTTAAAAAATGAAAATGAACAGTCTTGTGTAAATCACAAGACTCCAGAAACTGGAGTATTCAGAAGAAAAAAAAATTCCACTGAACAGCCTGAAACTCTTGATAAATCATGAAATTTGGCAGGACCCATCTGACAATGTTTATTTTTTTTTCCCCCAAAGTTGTACTATGCTCAACATTAGATCAAAACAGTTTTCTTTGGCAGACACAGGTTCTGCTCTGTACTCCCCTTCTCCCTAACACACCATATGGACTGTTCTTAATGAAATATATTTAGAGGGATAGTGAACCAGCTCAGCACTGGTGTAAGTGCTGCTTCTCTGCAAGTCAGGGACTAAAAAACATCATGAATTTTTGGAACTATCACTTTTGATTTAGAAGTCCTTAAAAGTGCAGTCAGCAAGCCCAGATTAAAATACCAAATAAAGCTTCAGTGATAGCAAACACACACACACATACATACATAAAGTAAAATTGCTGCTATTTTTACAAATTGCCTTTAAGTAGCACAATATAAAGAGCCCAATGAAATGAGAAAAACTGGCTTGGACAGCTTCAATACAGAAAAGATAACGAGACAAGAATTTATTAAAAAGTGAGAGGTGTTTTATTCTGCAGGAAAAGCATCTCCAAGATTTCCAATATGCTCAGAGGATGGGTACAATGCAAATATCTGCTGAGCTGGAAAGGAAAGCTGTGCCATCACAGGGAGGTTATGTGCAGAGTGAACTCAGGGGACATTTATTGGTTCTGTTTTTAGAATGACCAAGTCATCTGCCCAGAGCCCAGCAAGCTCCTTGGGATTTCTGTGGATTTAAAGGAAATCTGCAGTAATCCCATCAGCAGCAACAGGGCTGCAGCTCCACAGCACCACAGATCTCTTAAGGAGCAAAGTGCTTTTATTCTGGGGGAAAGATCTGTGTCAAGACACTTCCAGTTTTGCATTTCCTCTCTCTCTCTCTCCTTTCCTCCTCCTGGAGCAAGAGGCAGGATGGACAAGCATTATCTAAAAAAAAAATCTTGCAGAGTAATGTCAGGATCGATATGTTGACCTAACAAGCAATGCCAGCTTCAGCAGAGCTTAATGATGTGATCATTATCTCCCCACCTGAGTGCAGCCAGCAGCAAGGCTGAGGAACAGCCAGTGCAAAGGACCACAGACATTCCCCCACACCCACAGGTTCCATGCATTTGGTGTCCCCAGGAAAAAAAATAAAATAAAATAAAAATGAGCTACCCACACTCCTGAACATCCACAGTGGGCTCAATTAACCAGCACAGCACAACAGGTGCCACTGCTGCTGTTTCCCTCTGGGAAATGCAGCCTCACAGGTCATTTGTGCCAAAGTCCACCAGATTTGCTTCAGCCTGGAGTTTATTTGGAGGGACAGAGGCAGCTCCCTGCCTGAACACACCTGGATTGGATGATTTTTGGGGGGGTTTGCTCTCCTTTATCCTTTTTTCTGGGAAACACTCAGTTAAAGACACATTTACTTCCTTGCCTGCTGTGCCCAAGACAGCTTAGAGGATTCACGTTTCCCAAAAAATCCTGGGTCTGGAATGAAAGTCTTGGCCCCATTTTGAAGTGTTTTACTTTGTCCTCATGGTCACCACAGACTGGTCACCCACCTCTGCTGGTGCCAACCCTGCCAAAACAAAACAAAACAATGTCCCCTCCTTGAAAGCAGGAGCTGGGAAAAAAATCCATTTTTCACAGGCAGCTCTTGCTGGCCCCAGCAATAGCAGGACTATGGAAGGGATCACAGACCATGGAACCACAGAGTGATTTGGGTGGAAGAGCATCTTATTTGCCCCTTCAGTGCCCCAGGAGGCAGCCCCAGAGCAGAGATGTCACAAAGACAAAGCACATTTAAACAAATTTCGAGACTGAAACGTGTGATTTTTGGGCCAATTCCAAAACCAGCTACCTGGTGTGAAACACCTCTTTCAGTGGCTTGCTGTGTCTGTCCCTGGACAGCAGCAGATAAAGAGGCAATTTATCATGCAGCTGAAGGCTGTGCCACCCTCTGTCCTCCCCAAAGCTCCCTTCAGGCTGACCTCCCTGCTCCACCCCGAGCTACCATAGCAACATGAAATTAGCACACACACAACAGCTAAATGAATCATTTATTTACTGATTTCATAAGAACCTGACTTGCAATTTATAGTTCTATTATCTTTCGTATCCATGTCTTAACTCCTTTTGCAAAAAGGCTGCAATCAGGCTAAATAACATTTGAAAA
Organism: Erithacus rubecula; assembly: GCF_903797595.1. NCBI lineage: Eukaryota > Metazoa > Chordata > Aves > Passeriformes > Muscicapidae > Erithacus > Erithacus rubecula. Next base: position 946,636 of record NC_136674.1, on the reverse strand, counting down.
TCTAATAAGCACATGCAGATTCTGTGCTCTGGGTGAGGCTGGTGTGTCCCCAGTGCCAGCCCTGTGCTCACTGGGTTGTCCCCAGTGCCAGCACCCCCTCCTCTCCTCCTCCAGTGATTCTGGCCCCACTGAGGAAGCTCCAAGCATCAAGCACAAGGATTTCCATCCTCAATCTCCCAGTTGTTATTTTAAGAGCTGCAGGCAGTGAAGGGCAGCACAGCTCCTGCAGCTGCAGTGACAAGCAGGTACAAAACAGACCTGAGAGTCTCCTGCACCCATCAGAGATGCCCTTCCAGTGACTCAACCACGTGCTGTCACTCATCCTCAATGTAAAAGGCATTTATAAAGGCAGAATGACAGATTTCCTCCCAGAGTTATGTGCTTGGGTTGCTGCTGTGTGCAGCAGGATGGGTGTCTCCACTGGAGATGCTGCAGATGCAGCTCCCCACCCCTGAGGCACTGCTAACCAAACACCCCAGGCAGCAGGACAGCTTTCCTTTGATTGCTTTGTTTTCCAGCCTCTATTCCTACTGGGCAGCCACTCCTGAGGTTTAGAAATTAAGAGCAGAGCAGCTATTAAAATCAGCCTTTCTGAAGGAGGTGCAGATTTGCCAAGGTAACTTCCCCCAGAGAGGAGGGGGGAAGGCAAACCTTGCCTGGCCTTACCTGACCCCCAAAATCTCCCCCCAGGTGCCTGGCACAAACAACATCCCCCAAGAGTCCACAGGCATCCAACAGGGAAACACTTGGAGATGAATAAAAAAAAAAAAAACAGATGGAAGAAAGAAGGAGACAGCACAATGCTGGGTATATTACTTGGTACTTATGATCTGAAGCAAAAACAGGGAGGAAATTCTCTTTCATTACACAGGATTTCATATGTGAGAAGGGGGCAGGACCCTGAGGCTGCAGCCCCAGGCCATGCACACTGGGATCCCCAGGGATGCTCCAGAGCAGCAAAACAAGAAACTAAAGCTTGGTGAGAAGGGCTGAGAGTGCAATATGTGAAAGACTAAAAGGTGTTTAGCATAACAAATCTGCTCTCCACCAGACTCCCTCATTTCTCCATCAGCTGTGAAAATCAGTCACTGGCTGTAAGGAAAAGAACAGAGCTGGGGCAGGGACTCAGAAACCAGCCCCCAAAAACATCCAAGAGCAAATGGTAACAGCAAAGCAGAACAAAATTCCCAGCAGTGCCCTGAGACAGCAAAGCCTTCTGCAAACATCCTTACAAATAACATCAAACCAATAAACCAGGCTGCAAACCTCTCCCACCCTGGTGAACTCAGATTTAACCAGCAGCAAGGAGAAAAAAGGAGAAACTTTGGCATTTGCTGCATGACTCTGGAGATGGGATTTTCAACACAAGGGTCCAGATTCCCACAGAGCTGCAAGTGAACTGAGTGGATATAAAACAGCCACCAAGAAACCAAGAGGATAAATTTGGTATCCCAAAGGTCCATGACAATCATTGTGGCCCAAGGGGCTATGGGGTAAATACATCCAAATGGGGCAGGATAGGCATTAAATGTAATAATTTCTTTTTCAGCACCTTCAGAACACACACAAACACATAGAGATGGAAATAAATTCATAAAAAACAAAGCAAAAACCAGAACTGTGCTGAGCTGAACATACCTTGTGTGTTATTTTTACTAATACAGTTGGGACTAAAAAGCAAAATGTGTCAGATTCCAGGAACACCGGAATAGGAAGAAAAAGAACAGTTCTGTTTAAAATCTCTCCTTCCTCTCCTTGTTTATTGTTCCCATCTCTGTTGCTGTCTCAAGCCCAGCTGGACAATAGCAAACAAAGGCTGGTAAAACCCTGGTCTTAGTGTTTTATTCCCCAAATGCCCATCACCTAGCAGAGAGCAGAGATAAAAGTGAGGAGTTTGACCTGACCACACTCACAATGCAACTCCTTCCCTGCCTTCTGAACAACATAAAAAGGATGTCAGGAGAGCAGATGGATTGGAAGGGAATTTGGAAAACAACAATAACAACAACAAAATGAAACCTGAGAGCTGAGAGCTGTCTCCATCCAACTAAAGCTGCAATCCCCTGGATCCCAGGGGCTCTGGCAGTGGGAAACAGGCTCAGGCACAAAGCACAGCACACCTGGAACCAGCCCCACTCCTCACCAGCAGGGCTGAGGCTGGGGGCAGGGGCTGCTGGAGCACCCCAGACCCTCAGTTCCACCTGGGAGAACCCTACAGCTGCATCAGCACACCTGTGTGAGCCAAACCTCACACCTGCATCATCACACCTGTGTGAGCCAAACCTCACACCTGCATCATCACACCTGTGTGCACCAAACCAAACCTGCCCTCCTGAGCATCACTGACCCACACCAGGCTCTGCAGCACAGCAAAGGAGCAGGAACCCCAGGAAACACCCAGCAAGTAAAAACCATTGTTAATGAAATATGCTCCAGTAATGGCCCAAACCAGCATGTTATACAAGAGATACACAGCAGAATTTAAAGGAATTACTACGTGGATTAAAAAAAAAAAAATAAATGACATAATGGAATTCTTTCATTTAAGAAGCTGCTTTGCAAAAACCAATTTCTTGCTGCTTTGATTCAGTTCAAGATGCTCCAGAACATTTGATCAAAATGAGATCTGGGGGTTTCTAATCTCCAGAGATGCAGGGGATGGGGACAGGGAGGGACAAGGCACAGCCTGGGCTGGCCCATTCTGCCCCTTCACTGCCACCCCACAGCACACAGAGGGTTAAATCTGCCTGCTCCAGCCCAAAAATCACATTTCTGACAAGAAATCTATTTCTTGCAGGGGCAGCATCAGCGTTGAAGTGTCTTCATTAGAGGCTGGTCCATGGCAATGGGTAACTCCAGCACGTTGTGATGTTGGAGGGGAAGATGCAAATCACAGCCTGTTTCTGAGTGCCAAACAATTCCAGCTTGTTTGACAACTCTTCCTTAAGATGAAGCTAAACTGCCCTTTTGTGCCAATTAAAGACTCACCAGAACACAGCCTGAACCTGCATTACTGTTTAATAAAGAAGTGGAAGAACAATTTTCTTCCATTTAAAAAAAAAATACAAACATCTTGCTAAGGACTCTGGTGACAGGAGGTCTTTTAGTTCATTAAGACTCCCCAGCAATAACCATGATAAAAGACAGTTGTTTCTCTAGGCAGATCAGAAAATGATCCTCCTTCCAAAGGCCCACAAACACCCACACTGCAGACACCTCCAAGCAGACAAGGTTTCCCAAACCCAGCACTCCAGAGGTAATTCAGGAAATCAAAGCCCCCTCCAGAGCCCAGTGAAAAAACTCAGCAGTGAGGTGGGAGTTGGTGTGGGCTTTGGGGTTTTAATTATTGCTTTACTCCCAGCACTCTTTAAGAGGATGGATTAAAAGTCCAACAGATCTGAAGCAATAGTAAAATTCTGCCCAGAACAATCTTGTGAGAAAGCAAAGCAAAGCAGGAGCCAGCAGAGGCTCTCTGAACCCCAGCAGCACTGGATGCACTGCAGTGCTGCCTGCACAAAGGGCTCCTCAGATGGAGCAGATTTAAGTGTCTCTGACATGCTGAGATAGTTTGTGCCTCACCCAGAGCACAGCTGATGATGCCAGGAGTGGTTTTTCTCTGCCACTTTATACCAGGTTATTTCCATTCCTTTTATTTTTCTAAATTGTTTCATTATGTTTGTCTAAAACACGTTCACTGCCTTGGAAAAACAAAAGCAAGAACGAGAACAAATCAAGCCCCTCAATATGTGCTGGAATCACAAAAAAGGTGGAGAGAGGAGAGCAGCAGCTGTGCAGCACTGAGCTCTGGCAGATGTGCATTCCCAAAGCAGAGCAGATTCTCCTCTGCCCTGCAGCCCTGGCCAGCCCAGCCCTGCACAGGACACACAGCTCCTGCTCCTGCAGCCCCTGCCAGGGGACACAGCTGAGCTGGCTCTGCCTCCAGAGCCTTTGGACAAGGTCAGTGAGAGCACACAGCAACATCTGGCAGAGGAAACAGAGGCTGCTGAGTGCTGTCCCTCCTCTGGACAGGATGTGTGAGCAAAGGCAGGGGCTGCAGGCACTGCCAGGGCAGGGCAGGGCAGGTGGAACAAGCTCCTGCCAGAGGGAAGGGAAATGAGAGCAACACAGCCTTGCATGACAAGGACACAACTCCCCAGGAGATCTGACTCAAACGTGCTCCCTCGAGCTAAGGCAGCTGAAGGAACAAACAAACCCCAAAAAACTCCCCAGCCTCTGTCCCAGACCCAGCAGCATCCAGGGGCACAGGGCACTCCTGCCCTTCCTGAGCTGCAAACCCAACACACAATTCCCATTTCCCATTGCCCAGGGGCTGCCCTGGCTCCCTGCAGCCACAGCTGGCTTTACACAATGTCCCCAAAGGGCCACAGCCCCAGGGCACTGCCTGGAATGTCCCCTGTGCCACAGACCTCAATATATAAACATTCCTGCCCTTTAAAGAAGTGCCCCGTCTTGGGGAATGTTTGTTTTGATTTTCTTTTTCTGTCAATGAATTTTGCTCATGGCAATGGTTTAAAGCTGGACAGATTCCACACAGAAGCTAACCAGAAGCATTTGTTTCTCAATAAAAGCCTCAATTGAGAACAGGCTATATAAAAAATAGTTTTAAAAGAAAGGGGGTGGGGGGGTGGAAGAGAAAGAAAAAAGTCTTTACTTAGTCATGCAAGTCAAACACTGCAGAAGAAGAATGAAATAAGAGTGTGAAAATCCTGGGAACATGGCACTGGAAGGGACAATCTGTGTCTTACAGACCTTCACTGGCTTAAGCAACAGCCTGTGCTATTCCTTTCACTTACTGATAGTCTTAAACTTAATTTCAACCTCCAGGCTAAAACTATTAATCTTACTTCCTCTGGTTCCCTTGTTGATTCTGCAGGTGCTGAATCCCCAGACACTGGGAGAGGCATCACCCTCTCCTGCCAGCCTGAATCATCTCTTCAGCTTCCTCCCTTTCCCCTCACCATCTGAAAAGCTGCAACTTCCCCATCAGGATCAATTTCTCCTAATGATCAGACTGTGTAAGGCACCAGCCCTTCTCCTTTTCCCCAGAAAGAGCTGAGCCTCTGGCAGAGCCTGTTCCCCTTCACACTCCAATCCCCCTCACAGCTTCTCCTGCAGCTATTTCCTTTAACGAGTCCCTCACGGTGTTTTAGTCCATTAATTTATCACACTTCCCTTCTCCAGCCTTCACTGGCATTTCCAGCTGCTCCTGTGAGACATCTGGATCCTCCTCTGCCCCAAGGCACCAGAGCCCAGCAGTGCCAGGACACCCAAGCCATGCCCAGCCCTCAGGGGCACAGACTCTGCTGCCCCTGAAATGCCTCTGAGGACAGCAAAAGTCATGGAATAAATCCAAATTTTGTGTTCACACCCTGCCCTCCCTCTCTGAAAGCTCCAAGGCAAGAGCTGCTCCCTGGCAGTGCAGCCTGAGCTGGGAAGCAAAACCCAACAGTGAAATGTGAATGAAATGCAAAATGTAAACAAACAGACTCAATGACATAAAATAGAATTATCGAGTTTTTGGATGTGATCCAAACTTAATAGCACAGAAGGAAGTTTACATTGAACTTGGGGATTTTTAACCTCAAGTGTCTGTTTAATTGTAAAAAAGCAGCTGCTGGCTACACATTTGTGCAGCACACTTTCACACAACACACACCCTGCCAGGATCTTGCATTTCAATAAAAGTCAGACAGGCAGGAGGAGACTGAAGAATCACCCTCCTGAGCCCTGCCTGCTCCCCAGGCAGCCAGGGCAGCCCTCCCAAGGGACTGCACATCTGGGGAGCCAAAAAAACCCCTGCACATCTGGGGAGCCAGGGGACTGCACATCTGGGGAGCCAAAAAACCCCTGCACATCTGGGGAGCCAGGGGACTGCACATCTGGGGAGCCAAAAAAACCCTGCACATCTGGGGAGCCAGGGGACTGCACATCTGGGGAGCCAAAAAACCCCTGCACATCTGGGGAGCCAGGGGGAACCAAAAAACCCCTGCACATCTGGGGAGCCAGGGGACTGCACATCTGGGGAACCAAAGAACCCTGCACATCTGGGAAGCAAAAAAAAACCCTGCACATCTGGGGAGCCAGGGGACTGCACATCTGGGGAGCCAAAAAACCCCTGCACATCTGGGGAGCCAGGGGACTGCACATCTGGAGACCAAGGGACCTGCACATCTGGGGAACCAAAAAAAAAACCCCTGCACATCTGGGGAACCAAGGGACCTGCACATCTGGGGAAACAAGGGACCTGCACATCTGGGGAGCCAGGGGACTGCACATCTGGGGAACCAAAGAACCCTGCACATCTGGGGAGCCAAAAAAAAACCCCTGCACATCTGGGGACCAAGGGACCTGCACATCTGGGGAGCCAAGGGATCTGCACATCTGGGGACCCCAAGAACCCGTCACATGCTGCCCCAGTGCCTCCAGCAAAGGCTCTGACCCCTGGCACTGCCAGGACAGGTTTAGGTTTGGATATTTGGAAAAGTTTCTGCACCAAGAGGCTTGGCAGGCATTGGACAGATGTGGATGTGGCACTTGGGGACATGGACATGGGTTGGTTGGTGGTGGCCCTGGCCCTGCATGTGGCAGCTCCCAGCAATGGAGAGAAGTCCCAGGAATGCTTTAACCCTTCCCTGCCCTCCTCCAGGCACCACATGGAGAGAGATCTGCTCCAAAATGGGTCATTTATTCCATACCCTTGTTATTTGCAGCGAAGTATAATGGAAAAAATTGACTGTTTGCTTGGTGCAATAGGGCATGACTCTTTACACAGAAATAATAGCTAAACAGTGATGGATTCTAAATCTCCATTACAGTGAAAGATTTGAAGGAGTAAAGCAGTTAGAAAAATAATTGGTTTTCTTGTTTAGCTTTAAAAAGCCTTTACACACTGCCAAATGGAGAAGACTTCTCACTTAATTTTGTTTTTTTTCCTTTGGGGGGTTTGGTGTTCCATAAACAAAGGGAATAAAAACAACCCCAACCTACTTAGGGGAAAATGGAGGCCTTTGACCTTCTCTGGGAATCCTGGAGGGAGGGAAGGCCAGGAGATGCAGGAGCAGAACATCCCAGCAGTGCAGGGACAGGAAGATGAAGGTGGCTCAGCACTCAGACTCTTCTGGGGGCTCCCTGAGATTAATCACTACAGCAGACCAGGAGTGTTCCAGGTTTTCTAGGACAAGACTCAAGCAGCCTCAGCCAGGCAGCAGGAGTGTCTGTCCTGGTGAACAGGTAGAGCCTGAGACCTCAGCAGCCAGAAGGGGAGGGGTGACTTACTCAGCCAGGTCCAGCCTAAAAATTAACTTTCCAGCACCTCTTGTTCTAAATCCAGGCAGGAAAACAAGCAGCATCTAACTGGAAATTGCACAATCATGATGAAAACCACAGAGGGCTTTTCTATAATGATAAAAAGCAGCTGCTTACGGGTTCAGAACCCTCCAGGATCCCTCTGAATATTTCAAACACCAGCACCAGAGACTTTTTCATGTTTTCTGAAGGCAGAGACCTTTCCCCCGTGCCCAGCTCCTCTGAGGCAACTCTTTCAATTATTCAGGAGCTGGCTGATGAGTTTGGTGGCACCCAGGGAGCAGGATGGGGACACAGCTGCCCTGACATTTGCCCTGCTTGGGGTCAGCCCTGCACACCAAGAGCAGCTGCTGGAGCTCTGCCCTGCAGGCACCAGCACCAGGTGCAAAGCACCTATTGAGGCCCCATTAATTTTTCAGGGATTCTCAGGATTTGGCCTTTACAAACTGTGGCAGGAGGAGGAAAAGGGAGGAAGAGACTCCAGGCAGGAGGAGAGTCTCTCCCCAGCAGCTCTCTCCTCATCAAACAGCTCTGTCAGAACAGAGAAATGAACAGAAGCTGATCTGAACTCCCCACATCCCCTAATTAGAAGGGAAAAATCCCAGGCAGTGCTGGGAGTGGTGGCCCCTCCACACACACAGGCAGGAGTTCCTCTCCCCAGTCCAATTTCTGGGAATTTATTCCAGTTGTAAACCATTAGGTGCCAATTTTTCAAATCAGCCTTAAGATTCCATAGCACTGGCTGCCTAATAGACTCTGAAAAAATCTTTTGCCATCTTGCAGCTGAGCAAACATTACATAAAAACACCTTAATAAGGCTCTTGGCTATTCTTTCACCTTGCTGCTCATAAAAGGGGAGACAGGGAAAGGGACAGGGAGATTCCTGCCCTCTAGTCCTTACTGAAGAGAGGAAAAAGCTTCTCACTGTTTCTTTGGGGTGCACTGTGGCCACCCCATTTGGCTCCCAGCACTGCCCAGCTGTGAGTTAATAAATAAATTACAGCCCAGTGAATTACAGCATCAGTTTAATGTTAATATTCCTGGCTGTGGATTTCTGCAGCTCAAGGTCACGCTGGGAGGGAGCAGAGCAAGGTCAGCTCCAGCCTGAGGATGCCCCTCTCTCCAGAGCTCTCCTTCAAGGGGCAGCTTAGACAAAAGGTCCCCAAAGTTTTCACTGTTTTTAGGAAAGTTTTAGACCTGTTATATAAAATAAAAGTGCCATTCTGCAGGCTGGAAAGCTGGCCAGCAATAACCTTGGCTAACTCAAAGGCCTGTGCTCAGGATAAAGGAAAAAGACCCAATATCCTATTGTACAGCCATCTGAAAATTCAGATTATATGTCTAATGATTTTCTCTAGCTATCCCTGGGGCACCAGATAGCATGCATCTTCTTTATTTATGTTTAAATAAAAGTAAATATTCCTACTGGATTCCTTTACAAATTCCTGCACACAACTTAAGGAAATAAACTTCTCATTGCAAAGCCCACCCCCAGGCTCAGCTTTGCATGCCCTTTATATTGAACTGCCTCACGAAACAATGCCAGGTGGGCCAGGGAAGGGTTTCAACTTTCTTTTGTGGCAAGTTCTGGTGGCTGTGCACACACCCAGAGCTCCTGGAGGAATGAACTCACCCTCAGCTCTGATCCAAGTTTTATAACCAGGATTCAAAGCCTCAAAAAAGGGGGGAAAAAAATTAGGCTTATAATGTTAATGCTGGCAGATTTAGGCTCTGTGCTAACAGAAGATCTCAGTGCTTAGGAGGAGCTGGGGCAGTGTGCAATAATCAACACTTGCACAATATCCACTGCACTGTGTGAATATCCCAACTCCTGCCTGAGAGCAGCTTACAGGAATTACAAAGGCTGAGCTAGCGAGCACAGAAAGGATTACTGAGGGCCACAGTTCATTCTGCTTCTGCATAAACAAAATATGACCTTGATTAAATTAATAATCAAACTTTACATTCCCATTAAAGAGATAACCACCCGTGCTGCTCCGGCCCCGGCGGGCACAGAGACACCCTCAAGGCTTCCCATCTCCAAAAACCTCCACTGCTCTTAGCAGGATTAATTTTTAATAACTCAGCACTTTGTTTTTATGTACTTATTAAAATTTAAGACACCAAGGCAGTGACCCCTGTAATTTTTCAATTGTTCCAAGCATGGAGCCCGGGCTGGGTAATTAGGCTGGAACAGCTGTTGGAGACGACCTTGCCACCAGTGGGGAGAAGTGATGCAATCCTGTCAGTCTGCTGAGCTGCCTCTCCTCCTCCCTACCCCCTTATCATTTTAAATAAGTTCATGAGTTAATTACACAGAATAATTCAGAGGGTTATTTGGGAAAACAAACCCTCTTGATAGACAAATAAATGACAGCCCCAGCTCTGTGCACACGGGGTACTTGCAAACTTCACCTTCACTGTGGAACATCATCCCTGTGCCAGCTCTCCTCTCCAGCAATGCTGGGGCAGGAGAGGACTCAGAGGAACTCAGATCCAAACCCTTCCACAAGGAAAGGCAGCAGAACTGTGGCTGCTGGCTCCCAGCACTTTGGGAAGGGGCCTGCAGAATTTTGTCAGGGTAAAAATAAAAGCTGGGGTTGCAGAGCCCCAGCAGAAAGCCAAGAGCTCCCTGAAGCCACTGCTGCAGGGGCTGAAGCATCTGGAAACAGCCACACATTCTCCAGAGGTATCAGCCTCCAGCAGCTTCTGCACTGACAACAGGAAGAGGGAGAAAACAATTCCTAGAAAAACAGCCAGGAGGAATTTTCACTTCCAGGCAAAGAGAACAAATCACTGAAACACAGTAAGGGTTGGAACATGGAAATGCAAAAGAACAGGCAGTTACTGAATGAATAAATAACATGTTGTGTGTCTATTTGCCCAGGTCACCTGGGGACAAGGAACAGCCACTTGGGAGCCCTCCATGGATCCCACAGCCCTGGCCAGCTGAATGCACAAAGAGAATGGAGAATCCTGCTACAAACACACCTGGGCAATGAGCACAGGCAGCTCTGGGTGCCTGGGAGCCAACAGGAGCACGAGGCACTGCCCAGCTCCTGGCACCAACACACTCAAACCACATCAAAGTTTCTTGCTCTCCACTAAAAAGCCTCATAAAAATCAAAAGTCCCCCACCAAGAGCTTGAAAGTGATGATTTCTAAAGCAATTAGCAGCCAGCCATTGAACAGCCTAGTTCAGCCATGTGCAAGGTGTGGGGAGGAGGCAGAGGAGGAAGAGGAGGAAGAGGAGGAAGGCAGAAGAGGCAGAGGAAGGTTTTCTCTGACCTAGGACAAGGCAGAATCCAGCCTGCCACATTCCCAGCTTCCTGCACTCCCAACACAGGCAGCCACTGACAAGAAAATAAACTGCATCTGTTGGAAATATGCACCAAACAATTAAAGGTAAACTGAGCTTCCTCTGCAAAACCAAACCAAACCAAACACTGTGCTTGCAATCCCCAGTGCATTCCTGGACAGATTGTGGGATCAGCATTTCACAGCAAACACCCAAAAGCAGTGGGGGGTCTCTGCTTAAATCACTCCCACTGCCCCCATCTGTTCACCTGGCAGCTAAATGCACTTCAAAAGATGGGCAGACCAAAAGCAACTTACTAGCCAAGTACTGCAATCACTGGTCCAAACCCCATCTCTAAGTTTTCCATTAGATCAGAGAGAAGAATCCCTTTCCTCAGCCCAGGCCCCCTCTGCAGACAGCAGTGTCTGAGCACACACTGCAAAGGCCTCAGGGTTTGCTTCCACCAAAAATAGCAATTGTCAACACACACCATATTCCAGCATCAGGGATTTCTATTAAAAATTAATCTGCACATGCTATTATTACACAGAAAGCATCACCAAGACAAACCCCAACGTGCAGAGCACACTGTGGCTGGGAGTGAGTGCTCCCCATGGCCCCAACACCATCCCTGAACTTCTCACCCAGCTCAGCAGAGTGGCCCTCCCTCTCTGCTGCTTTTTTTTTGAGCTGTGCATTAGCAGATGTTCCTTTCTCCTGTTTTTTTTTGGGTAGGGGTAGTAATAAAGCAGAACTAAGTACTCCCAGCACACACAGCCCCACAGCTGCTGGAGGAACAGTGTTTGTACTGGAACAAATGCACACCACTGTCAGTGGGGGTTTTTGCTCATGTGCCTTGTTCAAAAGACAAAACCCTTCCAGGAGTGTGGGGTCTCTGTTTCCTCAGTGTCCTGCATATGAATATACAAATAAACAACCCCTTGTGTCCATCTGGGCAATGCTGAGCACTCAGCATCCACCAGTGCTCCCCAGTGCTGGGGTCCCTCAGCAACTCACACATCTCTGATGTGCATTTAAATCCCAGGGTGCTGAAGGGAAAATGTGTGAGGTAGAGGGGCAGAGGGGAGGGGAGGTGAAGCTACAGTCACTTATTTTCAAGGACCTCCAAGTAACTCTCCTGTGATTTGCAGTGGGAAACACTTCACCAGGAAATATGTGCCCAGTGTCCCCCAGAGCTCAAGTGGCTGTTAAAGAGGAGATGAGACAGAAAAAAGGCCTTGGACTGCTTTAGAAACTGCAGCTGTAAAATCCAGAGCAGACAGGCTGAAGTGTGAGCTCAGGGAAAGGAGGCTGATCCCAGAGCAAGGGGAGCCAGGTCCTGGTTCCTCCCCATGCCAGGACAGGTCTGGGCAGGGCAAAGCCCCTCTCAGACCCTCAGCAGGGCCAGAGGGAGTGTGGCTGCCCCAGCCACCCCTGCTGTCCTTGTCCCCATCAGCTCTGCCAGGACAGGCTCAGCTGCCAGGGTGTGACTGCTGACAAGGAGAGAGAACATTAACTAGGGGATAAGCAAAAAACACCTAAAAACACCTAAAACCACCTAAATCAGTGCCCAGCAAGGGGCTGAGTGACAGGGCAGTGCCAGCAGGGCAGAACCAGGAGCTCCTTTAAATGCACTAAACAATTACCAACTCAAACATGGGGAGGAAGGGCCATATTTAAAGACCTTGCTGTGTCCCACCCTACATCAAGGTCTTCCCACCTAACAGCTGACTGAAGGCAGGGAACTGCTGGAAGCATTTTGGGTTTTTCTCCCAAGCATCCCAGCTCCTGGCACACAAAGTGAGGCAGGAGCCAAGCAGGGAACAGACCTGGGCACAGGGCTTGGCTCAGTAGCACCAAAAAAGCAGGAAAGCTTCTCTGTTTGCTTTAGGAAGGCCAGACAGATGTGACTCAGAGGAAAGAGTGGCCAAATTATGGCTGGCAGCAGCCTGCAGCAGGAGTGGAGCACAGCCCAGGCACTGGCTGCCCTCCAGGGAATTCATGGAAAGGCAGACACAGACAGGGGACGTGGGGACACCACAGCAAGAGCCCTCAGAACAGTGACAAACACCCCACCCCTCCTGCACCTGAGTTACCCAGGCAAGGTGATTTGTTTGGGAAGATTTTCAGACACCTCCAGGCTGAAATATGTTGGTGCCCTCTTCACCTGGATGCAGCTGCCTGGAGGAGGAGACATCCTTCCCTGCCTCAAAACACAAGCAAAGACCCTCTCTCTACTCACAGGCAACATTCAGTCCTGCTCACACCCAAATCCTTCATGACCTCCAGTGAAGGCAGTGACACCTCAGCCAGATTCCACAGGTGGGAAACTGAGACAAAGTGACTGGCTCAAAGTCCCAAAGTAAAATCTGTGACAGTGCTGAGACTTGAATCCAAATATTTTTTCTAACTGCCAGGCACTTCCAGGCTCTCAGCTGGCCCCTGGGACCATTCCTCTCACCATCTGCACAAGTGAGGACAAACAAGCAAGCACCTTTTTTGCTTTGAGGCTGTGTAACAATGATGCATTGCTCCCCAAAGGATGCAGAATGCTTCCCAACCTTGAAATGACCAAAAAGCTCCTCACCAGCTGCCTCACACACTTGTTCTTGCCTCCATTTATTCTGCAAAAAAAGCTGTATTCAAAAGACTTTTTTTTTCCCCCAAATGCACTTGGAGACGACAGCTTAACTGTCAAAGGGATCAAGAGCAAAAGCTCCTGTACCTCCATTAAACTGGAACTGCTCAACAATTCTGGCAATCTGCTCTGAGGGCTCCTGACAAGGGGCACACATAAAACACTCAATCCCATATGCTTTTAAATCACCCAGAAGCAGCACGTTTCTGTGACACTGCTCCTCCTCCCCTGCTAACCAGATTTAAGTGGTAATTCCATAGGAAGGGTGATTATCACTAAAGTTTTTAATGAGTTGCCATCTGCACCCTGCACTTCATAAAGGGAGTGTTGCACTAGTGTGCTGTCCAGGAACATAAAATGTGGCAGCAAAGCATTGCAAGGTGATCTAAAAGCAATAATTCATGGCTTGAACCTGGCAAAGCCAAGAAACAAGGACTGCACGTGGAGCCCTGGGAGGAGGCTTTATTTAGCATCACTGAGACTCATGGCTCTTGTTTGGCTGACACTCAACTTCAAAACACAATTATTAAGCATTAAGAACCACGATAAATCCCACATGCCATCAGAGATGGAAACTGTGCACTGAGTTATCAAAATATGCTCAGCAAGCTGGCTGCAGAAAATGCAATAATCCCATGGGTAAGAGCCTGTCTGGGCTTTATGGCCAACCAAAGGCCACCCTTCTGTCCCTTTAAAGTTCACCAAGTCAGACATCAGCCAGCCTGGCATCTTTGCTCCCCAAGCACCTGAACTGCTGCAGCTGTCTCAAAGGATTTAGAGAACCAGGGGCCAACAAGGAATTTTTCATTAACAACGTGGAGAGCAGAAATCAATGGTCCCCTGTGGCTGTGTCATGGCAATGGGAGGGGGAGGAGAGGGAGGGAGCAGAAATTGTGACAATCCAGTACTGCAGGCAGCCAAGCCATGCCACACCAGCCCCAAATGATGTGCAGGGGAACTTTTGCCAGTCAATCCCCTCCTGCAATGGAGCACACAACAGCTCTGGGGTTTATCTGCAGTTTCAGGCACACACACTGTGACAGGAGCACCTGTAAGGAGAGAAGAAATGTCCTTTCCAGGAGAGCTGAACAGAATTTGGTGTGGAAGAACCTTTAAAGCACCTTGAGTGCATCCCAGTGCTGAATCCCTGGGGCTGGAAATCACCTGGAAATCCCTCTGAGCAGTGCCAGGTCCCCCTGGGAGGGGCAGGAGAGTCAGGGCAGTGCAGCAGCCAAATCTCCCCACAGCCCAATAGAAAACTGTCCATTGTCATTGGTAATTCCTGCTACCAAGGAAAAGGGAAAAGCAGATTACAGGGCTGTTTCCACTTCTGCACCAGGAGAAAGAGAGGGAAGAGAGGGGAGCACTAAGCTTGGAGAAGGGCTTAAAACTCATCCAAGTGAGCAAGAGTCAATCCTCTCTTAGGATTACATAAAACCTGTTGAGTGCTAATATATGCTACCTCCATTCTCCAAACAGTTTATGAACACTGTAATTTCCTCACTAAAACACTGTCTAACAGCACCAATCCCCCCTTCTAATTATAGACCTCTCTTTATGCATGATAATCTTTATACAATTAAGCCCACTTAAAAGAATAAATGATTAAATAAAAAACTGTTTAAAGAACACATAAGGTTGTGATAGAAAAAAATGACAAAAGCACAAGAGATTGAAAACTAAAGCAGAAATTCCACCCTTAAGTGCATACTACTGAGGGAAAGAGCAGCTCCAGCTTTCAAGTCTGAACTGGAAGCCTAAAGTTGAAACATTAAAATAGAATCAATCTTCCCTTAATATAAAACCAAGCCCAAAAAGAACCCACAGCTGCCCTTACAGGCACTGTACATGGAGAGACATTAATCTCCCCTCAATATCCCTGGAATAAAACCAGTTGGTTTCACTTCAAGTACAAGAAACTCCCTCACAATTCCTACTGAACTTCGTGTCTGATCCAGGCAAAGGGCCCTGAGGTAAAATGCACTGAGGAGAGTCAGGGTTTGCTGGAAGACCCAGAACCCCCAGGAACCTCCAAAATCCCTGCTGTTCCCAAGGAGCCTCCAAAATCCCTGCTGTTCCCAGGGCTGCTGCCTCTTCTGGCCATCCAGCAGAGCTTATCCATTCATTTCCATTGCAGAAACACCACTTATAGCTCAGCCTGAACATGCAAGGGACTGCACAAGTGAAAACCAAAAATATCAACCCTGCCTGAGAGGTCATGGAATTAAACTGAATACAGGCATGCAGATAATGAACAGAAAGTCCTCAGTGCTGGACAGACAATCTCAAAGGAAACAGTCCCTAGACACACTTCCTTCTTTTTTTTAAATGTATAGGAAAAAATCATAACTTTGTCCTGGGGCCTCATATAATTAAGATTTAATCTGATTAAGCTTCATCTAGGAGCAGGTGACCACCCACCCACCCAGGAGCTGGGCATTTCACACAAAAAGGCAGGAAGGGAAAAAGCAGCCAAACCACTGCCAGGCTGCCCAGCACCCCCAGGGCAGGCAGGAGGGTCTGTGTGCCCACAGATGTGTGTTAATAAATCTGTGTGTGTGAGATGAGGCTGCAGCTCTGGGGGAGCAGTGGCCTGCCAGGCTATTAATAGATGGATCTATTTTTAAGTTGACCATGGCTCAGCACAGCTGAACTTCCTCCCCTCCTGCTCCCTCTGTCACTGGCCTGGTTCATGTCCTTGGCCAGCTCAGAGCAGAGCCAGGCTCAGAGCAGAGCCAGGCTGAGAGCAGAGCAGAGCCAGGCTCAGAGCAGAGCCAGGCTGAGAGCAGAGCAGAGTCAGGCTCAGAGCAGAGCCAGGCTCAGAGCAGAGTCAGGCTCAGAGCAGAGTCAGGCTCAGAGCAGAGCCAGGCTCAGAGCAGAGCCAGGCTGAGAGCAGAGCAGTCAGGCTCAGAGCAGAGCCAGGCTCAGAGCAGAGTCAGGCTCAGAGCAGAGCCAGGCTCAGAGCAGAGTCAGGCTGAGAGCAGAGCAGAGCAGAGCCAGGCTCAGAGCAGAGCCAGGCTCAGAGCAGAGTCAGGCTCAGAGCAGAGCAGAGTCAGGCTCAGAGCAGAGCAGAGCAGAGCCAGGCTCAGAGCAGAGCCAGGCTCAGAGCAGAGTCAGGCTCAGAGCAGAGCCAGGCTCAGAGCAGAGCAGACACTGAGCTCAGCACTGGCACTGTCCCTGCCTCCCACTGAGCACAGCCCAGCAAAGCCCAGCTCAGGCAGGGCTGGGCTGGCTCTGGAGGTGCCCCAGCCTCACACAGCAGCAGGGAGGTTGTGATCAAATGAAGAATCCTCTCCTCTGTAACAGCCCTGCTGCTCTGCTGCACAGCCCCTGACAAAAGAGAACTTGAGCTTTGTGTTCTGGCAGAACTGCTCCTAAGAGGGATTCCCCCCTCCACTCCATATTGCAGAGAATATGATATAAAACATGAAAGGAATTCAACTCCAGCTTTTATTTACCACTGTGCATATGGGCCAATGGCTGTGGCAGGCGACCAAGTTTGCTGTCACCACTCCAGCAGGGCTGTGTGTGTGCTGGGGATGGCACAGGACAGCACAGCATCCACAGGGCACCCCAGGAGGTGACAGTGACACCCACATCCCCAAAACCACCCCAACCAGAAGAAAACCCACACTGACCTACTGGTTATGCTTTTAAACCAAGTTGTTGTTTGCTAAATTGTTGTGACCTTCCTCCTCCCCTCTCTCCCCTCCCAGCCATGAGCAACAGGAATTAAATTGATTCAGTCTATCAGTGTTCTGCATCTAAGTGATTAAATTCAGCCACTAGAAAAATCTGTTTTGTGCTGCACCGAGGAGAAGCAGTGCTGCCATTGGACCCAGCCAGGAAAGCACACCAGGTAAAACACACTGCTCATTGTGCTGCTATCATTGCCAGCATCTTTTTTCCCCCCTCCTTTTTAAGCTGGATCAGTTATGAGATGTGAGAGCAGCCTTGCAGGCAGGGCAGCCCTGGGCACTGTGACCTGATCACCGAGTTATCAATTCCTGGCAGATGGACAGGGCAGGAGCTGCTGCCATCCCAGTGAGAGCAGCCCAGATTTAGCCTGTGCCCAGGCAGTGCTCCTGTCAGACACATGCTGTGCTCTCCAGCCTCCTTCCATCTATTTTTAGCTGCTCAGCTGGGATTTTACTTTGGGACAACTGAGCTGAGAGGAGCAGCCTTCCTCCTTCCCTTTCCTGCAGGGGGGATGAGAGGGATGGAAGGGGCTGGAGGACCCCAGACGTGCACAGCCCCTTGCTGGGGAGGAGCAGCTGGGGAAGGCAGAGCTGCCACTGCATCCCCTGAGCAGAGCAGGGAGCCCAGCCTGGCTCCAGGCTAAACCCAGCCTGGCTCCAGGCTAAACCCAGCCCCGCTCCAGGCTAAACCCAGCCTGGCTCCAGGCTAAACCCAGCTGAGCTCCAGGCTAAACCCAGCCTGGCTCCAGGCTAAACCCAGCCCGGCTCCAGGCTAAACCCAGCTGAGCTCCAGGCTAAACCCAGCCCGGCTCCAGGCTAAACCCAGCCTGGCTCCAGGCTAATCCCAGCCCGGCTCCAGGCTAAACCCAGCCCGGCTCCAGGCTAAACCCAGCCTGGCTCCAGGCTAAACCCAGCCTGGCTCCAGGCTAAACCCAGCCCGGCTCCAGGCTAAACCCAGCCCGGCTCCAGGCTAAACCCAGCTGAGCTCCAGGCTAAACCCAGCTGAGCTCCAGGCTAAACCCAGCCCGGCTCCAGGCTAAACCCAGCTGAGCTCCAGGCTAAACCCAGCTGAGCTCCAGGCTAATCCCAGCCCAGCTCCAGGCTAAACCCAGCTGAGCTCCAGGCTAAACCCAGCCTGGCTCCAGGCTAATTCCAGCTGAGCTCCAGGCTAAACCCAGCCTGGCTCCAGGCTAAACCCAGCCCGGCTCCAGGCTAAGCCCAGCCCAGCTCCAGGCTAAGCCCAGCCCAGCTCCAGGCTAAACCCAGCCCGGCTCCAGGCTAAACCCAGCCCAGCTCCAGGCTAAACCCAGCCCGGCTCCAGGCTAAGCCCAGCCCTTCAGGAGGGGCTGTGCACTGCACAAGGCCCATTCCTGCCTGCCCCAGGCACCAGGGAGGGAGCAGAGCAGGGAGCAGAGGCTGTGCAGGAGGGATGCAGCTCACACAGCTGCTGCTCAGCTGCACAGCTCCCAAATTCCTGCTGGCACAGCCACTGCCCTGACCTCACCCGACCTCCCCAACTGCATCAAAGCTAAATAGGTCACTCCTGGCACAGGGAGTCAAGTTCAGAGGAAGCTAAGAGACTTACCAACTGCCTTAATCATCACACCCCCTCCACCACCTCTGCTGGGAGAAAAGAGAAAAAAAAAAAAAAATTACATCCACGGTGGCAGAGACAAAATGCTGTGGAAAAGAAAATTGGCATCTACGTACTGTGGTAGCTGAATTTCAAGCAGCACCAAGTCTGAGAACACATCTGGAAACACACATGCAAATTCTTCACAGCTAAAAATAAATGTCTCTGCTGTGCATTACTCTCCAGAGTGAAAGTGCTAATATTAATTGAAGGGTTTTGTTTCATTTGGTTTATTTTATTTTTATTCAAGATCAGAGCTGATAAATAATTTCTTTAAAATCACACAGATTAAATTATCCAGATAATTTCAAGCATTATACACTTAAATTAATATTACTTATGGCAAACTACCAATTTGCCCCGGGCAAACTACATTACCAACAGCTTCCCTTTGTTTTTGTAGTCCACATCCTTCACTCTGCAATCAGGTGTCCTTCATGTCCCCTCTGCAGAATGCCACAGCATTTCCCTGTGTGTTTTCCAGCTTCAGGACCAGCAAATATCAAAGAGCCCCCTCCCTCACTCCCTCCCTCCCTCCCAGGCTGGATCTCTCTGGCAGCAGGCTCTGTGTGATTTACATCAGCAGAAGCTGTAGCCCTGTTTTCCCCAGCAGCTCCTCAGAGGAAAGCTTACAAACTTAATTCCCTCTTTACATTTGCTTATTCAAGTTCCAGCTGCATCTCCCCCTAACGTCCCATTAGGGTTTTCCTTTTAATTACTTCTTCATGTCATCTGCGCCTTCCTCGCCAGCTCCTCTTTCCAGGAACTTGGCTCTCCCTCCCTGGCCCCTTTCACTGAGTGTGTTTTCCTTCCTCCAGTCTCCCTCAAGCCTCCACATGCCAAATCCTGCCCCTGTCAGCCCTGCTGGGCTCCCACCTGCCCCAGGTGACAGCAGGAAGGGGACACAGGGCTGGGTGTGCAGCACAGGCTGTTCTTGGGACTGCCAAACCTCCAAGGGCAAGGAACACAAACTCCTTCACTGCAGGCAGCTCCCTCTGCTGCACCCAACACCCCCTGGAAACTCCTTTAAAGAACCTTTAAAGCCTTGGAGGGATGATGGCAGAGGGGCAATGGCATCCCTGAGCCACACAGCAGCCAGCTCACTCCCAGGGACAGACCCCACTCCTGCTCAGGCTCTGCATTCCCTTACACATTATACAGGCTGAAATAGTTCTCCACACTCATGCTCATCTTTTTTTGCACTGCAAGAGCCAGAAAGACATCTTTCTTCTGAGCTCTGCTTAAAGATCACCTCCACTACCAAGATGAAAGACTGGAATTAATGTCAAGATCCTCAGGAGAAATGAGTTTACTCACATGGCACAAGCCATCAGAAAAGGAAATTCACCCACAGATAGATGGCTGATAAATAACTACAAATTCAGGCCAATATCCTTCAAGTTTAACTACACATCACTGCAGAACACAAGGCAGATCAGCTTTTGGACAGCACTTAGAATATGTAAAGGGCTATAAAAGTATTATTATTACCACCAGGCTGCTGAGGAAGTCTCCTAGATTTACCATCTGGGAAAAATAACAGATTTAAACAGCCAGCGTGAGAAAGTCACAAGAGCAGTTAAGTTTTTCCAAGCACCCTCCCAATCAGTCACAGATGATGCAAAATAGCAAAACTGCTTTTCTCACTTCACCTTAGTTCCCAGGAGCCAGGGAGGATTAAGGAGCCAAACTTCCAGGTTGTTACAGATCCTGCTGGTGCCCAGCTGGCTGAGGGCACAGTGCCAGGAGCATCCAGCAGCAGTGCAGGCACATTTCCCTGCACAAACCACAGAGAGCATCACAGCCCACTGCCCCCTCCTCCCTGTGATGCTCAGTTCAAACAGGATGATTTGTTCTGCATGAATATTTCAGCAGCACTCTGAGCAGGGGAAGGGATTCCTGCCCTGTGGCACAGAGCTGCAGCTGGAGGCTGCACAAGCTGCCAGCACCAACACCCCAAACCTGCCTGGGCAGGGCACAGGGGCCAGGGAGAGGCACGAGGAGGAGCACAGAGCCTCCACTCAGTGAGACAGAACCAGGGAATGGTTTGGGTTGGAAGGGACCTTGAAGATCCATGGGCAGGGACACCTCCCACTGTCCCAGGTGGCTCCAAGTGTGTCAAACCTGGCCTGGGACACTTGCAGCTGTGCCAGGGCCTCACCACCTTCACATCTTCCTAAAGATGCTTCTCCCAGCCCACCCTGTTCAAAACCAAGTGTGCAGCTCACAGCTCGTGCAGGTAAGCACAGCTCCAGGGCTGCTGACACCTGGACCAGCTGCTCTCACACCTTCTGTGTGCAAACCAGCCCCAGTTACCTCCAATTCTTTCATTTTGAGAGCCCTGCCCTGATCCCCAAAGGCCAAGGCAAAACTGCAAACTGCCCTGGCCTGTGTGCACAGCTCCTGCCCAGTGTGAATTACACCATGTAAAGAGAGGTCAGGATGAGCCTCCAGCCCCAAAAGATGCATTATCTCAGCCTGCACCTGCTGCACCTTTTACAGAGCAAGTTTTTAGGTCAAGGAATGGTATATAAACCTCTCCACTTAAACAGCAAAGAAATGGAAAACACGACCTGTGAGTCAACCAAGCACAAAACTTCCTTCCCACCAGAAACCTCCATCCTAATTATTGATGAGCACAGTGCAGCTCTGGCTTTACAGAGGTTTTCAGTCATCCCTCTCAGCCCTTCTGAGAGTGGGAATAACCAACATTTAGCACTTATTTACTAGAGAAACATGACTGCAAATGCTAGAGATGCATCTGCTGCTGCCAGCAAGGTGTTTAAGCCTGGCTGGGACAAAGATCCCACAGCTCCAAGGCCACTCTCAGGGAGGCAGAGCACAAAGGTGGGAAGTGCTTTTGTCCCTCCATTTACTTTTGCCATCCTGGGCATTGAATCTCTGCAATTCTTCTGTTTGACAGGATGGGCAGCTCTCTTTCTTGATTGCTTTCTAAAAGTACAGGAGGGAGAGGCAGAGAGCTTCAAACCATCCAAAAATGGTAGAATTTGTGTTACACTTAAACAAACCTCTGGCTCCAGCTGCCTGGAACTGAGAATCAGGATCTGCTCTATATAATGGGACAATGTCTGATTTTTGTTCCTTGTCTTTTGTTTTCCTTTTCAGAGGTTTATTTTTGAAAGAGGACTGTGTAGCAGGGCCTCTTCCATTTCAGGGAAAGTAAACAGATCCCTTTGCAGGCAGGCTGAGGGTGAAGGAACAAAGCCAGCTAGACTAAACTGTATGAAGGTGAATTTATTTGTCATCATTTGGTGTCTCACAGCACTGTGACTTTGATCAAGGTCGAGGCAAGGTGCTGCACACAGCAGCTCACCCCTGTGAGCAGCCTGCAGTACAGCAGCACCAGGAAAGCCACACTGCCAGTCCCAGATTTGGACAGAGACCTGAATAAGACCAAAATAACACAGATCAGAGCCACGTCAGCAGAGCTGCACTCCTAAACCCAGCACAGCATCCCTGCATCCCTCCCTTCATCCCTGAGCTCATCTGGCCAGCTCAGAACATCATCTGCCCCCAGGAGCAGCCTACCTGAACTCAGCTCAACCTGCAGCAGGGACCAGCCTTGGCCAGGGCAGAAAGCAGCCAGGTCACCACCCCCAGCCCATCAGGGCAGTTTTACACAAATACCCAAGTGCAAAGAGACTGTGGGCACACAGGGACTCATTTGGGATAGTTAAGGGCTGTGTGCTGCTTCCAAGAACAGTCTCTGCAAGAGTTTGTGTGCTATACCAAGACTAATCCCTGGCTGCAGACGTGCTCTTAAACAGAAGAAACAGCAGGGGAACTCCTAAAATCAGAGTTGGGATAATTCAGGGAAGTCTCAGTGACAGGAGTGGACCCTGTCAGAGCTGGGTTTGCCCAGAGCACTCAGGAATAGGAAATTAAAGGGGCAGGAGAGAGGCCAACCACTTCTTCAGCCCAGTGGGGAAAAAAGGCAAGCATGATAAATATTGAAGTTCCTGCTTATTAGGAAATACTTGGCAAAACCTGTGAAGCCTGAAGGGGGTGTTCAAGAGAAGTGTATTTGGTGTTATGGGAAAGTTAATGAGATGCTGTAACCATATCATATATGGAAAACTAGGTGAGGCCCCTGTGGGCCATTATATACTGCAGGAAACTTTATGGACACTATAATGCATTATTTTTAATGATTCCCTTGCCTCCTTCAGGCCCTGGATACCAAGAAGAGCCTGCCTGGCTTCCTGGTGGTGTTCCAGCAATGACACCTTGCTTGTTGCTGCATTTCTGGGTTACTTTAATGAGAAATAATTGGGTTATTTTCTGAGATTCCACAAAGCCCAGGCACAAGGAACCAACACAGAGAAGTTGCTGCTGTGTCTCAGTCCCTTCACAGCCTCTGCCTTCCCCAGGGTCTCCTCTCCTGCTTAACCATTTACCCACAAATGTGCCCACAGAAACACTGGCACTCTGCAAGTTCAGGTTTGCACTGTCATCATCCATCTCCAGGGAGAGCCAGGCCATGGAAATAACCAGCTGCAACATCACAACGATTGCCCCTGCAGGAGATGTATATAATGAAAATTGAAAGCTGCAGGATGAACTTCTTACATACTTGTCCTCTTGGTTTATTCATCAGAAATAATTATCTGCTCTCGCATTCACAGGAGCACAGACTTTATGATGTACATCAAAATTTAATGGATTTTTAATAATACTGTAACTACAGCAGAAGCACAAAAAAAGACAGCCATTAAACCATATGTGCTGTGTTGGTGGGTAAGTGGTGTTGAGCAAACATCAACAAGGAACCACAGTTCAGCATCAACAATGGCAAAAGGGAACTGCTCCTTCCAGGATCTGGAAATGGGAGCGAGCTCTGACCTCTGTGTTTAGCTTAAAGGCTCCTCAAAAACAGAAATAAATAAGCAAACTGAGTTTCTGAGTCTCAGGATCCTGCAGGTGGTACCCTTGGCTTTTACAAGCACCCAAACACCCCAAAACTGAGTTTCTCCACCTCTGCAGGGAGAGAAGGAACACGAGCACATCCCATGACAGCAGCACTGGTGCCAATTAAAGAACTCCCAGGATTTCACAGGTCTATTGATGTTATTCCACGGGCATCAGCAGAAATTGTTGCTCCAGCAGGAGAGACTGACACTCCAAACACTCTCCTCAGCAGCCAGGCTGAGCTAACGAGTGGCTGTGAAGCATCTCCATGTCACCAGCACTTGGACAGGCATCTATTTATAGCCTAAGAAATTATATACGTGGTGTCCCCACCAACAGTGACACATCTTCATTCAGGCATGAGTCACCTATTCACAAGCACGTTTCCAAAAATAAATCCTATTTACCAGAATTAAATTCCACACCTTCGGGGAGAAATTGCCTCCTTAAAAAAAAACCCAGGCATGTCAGAAAAGCAAAGAAGAGCAAAGAGGCACTGGAGCCCTCAGCCTGCAGGTGCCCACGTTCCCTGGGACCAGGCTGAGGCTGGAAATTCAAGATCCAACAATGAAGATTCTCGTGTGCTGTCAGTACAAAGCCAAGGTCACCAGAGAGCTGCCGGCCAAACAGAACATCCAGAACATTCTTGGCGCCTGCTTTGCAGAAACAGTGAGAATATTGCTGTTATTAGAGAGAACAGACAGACAGAGAGCCAAGTAATCCCAGAAAATGTAGTGTTAAATAGAGGGTTCAAACCACAAAGCTGTTGATGGGGAATGTTAAAAACGTCGGCGTGGCTGAAAGACATTTGCCAGTGGTGGGAGTCAAGCACCAGCTACTGTTCAGCAGATGCAATAAAAATGGTCAGGGTCCTGGGTAATGGGACCAACAGTACAGTTGTTGATCCAAATTATACCCAGAAAGCAGAGAAATAAATGGCTAAATAAATAAATAATGCAAAAATGGAACAAGTTCAAACTTCTTTTATAGTAATAGTCTCCAGTTGAGCATAATCACCAAAGCTATAGTGATAAGATTGCCAAAACTAGACAAACATCTGTGAGATGAATTCATCTCGGAGGGGAAGCCAACAGCTTGTTATCATTAAAGAGGCAATGCTCTCCCTGCGTTTGAACTGCAGGCGCCTTGTTACTGCTCTGCCGAGGCAATTGCACCAGATGTTGGCAGCTTTCTTCAGATGGATGACAGGCACCTGCTGCTGGGGAAATTAAATGCTCCTCAGCCTCCTCTCCTTCAGGGGAGGGTGGGCCAGCAGGGGAAGGGGGGAGTGGTGCCGGCTGACCCTCTGAAATAAACCTATTTATGCAAAGTGACAGTAAGTGCTGGTTTGCCAAGCGGTGAAACAGAGTGGAAATTCATTGGATCTCTTCCATTGCCCCCGGTGAAATCTGCTCCCACCCTCCCAGCCCTGACAATTAACATGGCACGGATCTGAACTTGTTAAAGCACTCAGCAGAGTGAGAGATCCCACAGGGGCACCTCAGCCTGCAGGGCCACTGCTCACAGGGTGACTGGGAGCCAGGGGGCACAGCCAGAGGGGTCTGGCACCCCCTGTGCCCAAAACATGGGGTCTGGGCATCCCCTGTACCCAAAATACAGGGTCTGGCACCCCCTGTACCCAAAATACAGGGTTTGGGCATCCCCTGTGCCCAAAATACAGGGTCTGGCACCCCCTGTACCCAAAATACAGGGTTTGGGCATCCCCTGTGACCATAATGGGGTTTGGATACCTCCTGTGCCCGTAACGGGGTCTGGGCACCCCCTGTACCCAAAATACAGGGTTTGGGCATCCCCTGTACCCACAATGGGGTCTGGGCACCCCCTGTACCCAAAATACAGGATCTGGGCATCCCCTGTGCCCATAATGGGGTTTGGGCATCCCCTGTGCCTATAATGGGGTCTGGGCATCCCCTGTGCCCAACACAGGGTTTGGGCACCCCCTGTGCCCAGCAAACACCCATCCTGAGCTGGCAGCCCCCCAGTTGAGCTAGCAGCCCCTCCACAGCCTGCCACCCCAGCAGGAGGATCAATGGATGCTCCAAGTGGAATCCTGCACGTGTCCCTGTCTGCTGGAGTTTAGGATCAGTCTCCAGGAACAGGGCTGCAGTCGTGCCCCCCTTTCCCCACCACACACACTGCAGGTGCCTCACCTGGAGCAGCAGCAAATGGAACCAGCACTAAATGGTTCAATAAAATGGTTTTTAAACTGTTTTTTTAAAAAGGAAACACAGAGCAGCTTCTTCCTGACAAGAGTTGTGAGTGTTTTGGAAGAAACACCACAAGGTGTTAATTGCCCTAGACCTGGAATCATTTCTTTATGAATATCCAGCACTCCTCCAACCTGCAGAGGCTCCTTCTGTCACCCAGAACCATCCCAGCAGCTGCTCCCCCCAAACCCTGTGCATGTCCCCAGCACACACAGCACTTGTTTGATCTCAACTGGCCACATGCATTTTGGGTGCCCTTCAGATTAGGAGGCAGTTAATCCTCATTCTGCTTAGATTATCTTAATTGGCTCTTTGTTTGAGCTACTTTGCCCTTGTCCCCGTTTCTGCACTTGTATTTATAAATACATTTACTGTACCACACTCTCCCTCTCTGGGCTGGCAGGACTGGTAATTATTGATGTGGCTCATGCTTCTACCCAAACATGTGCAGCACTTTGTTTCCCCCTAAGAAATTAATATACTAAGTGTTCCTAATAGAGAGAGATGTGAATGATGGACATCAATGAATTTCATATTCTACCTCTGCAGAATTAAGTTTAATTAAACTGCTCTCACCTCGATATTCCATGTGTGAGCAAAACTGAAATATTTTACCTGTAGGACTGAACAATATGGCCATTCATTTCCATGTGGAAAAAGCATCATTACACCTGCTCCTAGTAACTTGTGCTCTTCTTCATGTTTGGAACAATTTTTACCAAGCTCCTCCTGAGCACTTTTAAAACAATTTTTTTTTTTTTTGGTCCAGCTCAGAGCTGCATTTAAAGCATGCTCAGGTCTCCCCTCCACTCAGTGCTGGGGTATCCAGGATGTGGGGTGATGGCACTGAGCAAATGCTGACTCTCCAATTAATTATGATTTAATTAAACCAGGGGAGCCTCCCCAAATCTGCAAGCAGGAAGGAGAGAGCAGGTTTCACTTACACCACACCAGGTTTAAATCACTGCTGATTTATCTATCAATCTCTTTTTTTTTTTTTTTCATTAGAGAACTGGTGCTAAAACATGTGTTTTCCCAAAGCCAGGCTTTGGGCCCCTGAGTGCAGCACCCACACCTGTAAATAACTCCTGGAGCTGCACTTCCACACAAGTGCCAAAGTGGAATCTGATGCAATTTCACAGCAGATATTGAAAATGTCCATCAGATGTTTCATTCCAGCCCAGCTTGCTGGGGCAGAGCTCCAGGCAGCCTCAGACAGGGCTCAGAGATGCCACCACAGCCCTGCCACCCAAATCATCTCCCTCCAGGGAAATTCAGCCTCTCACTGGGGCTGAATCCAAGAATGCTCCAGGGGTAATGTAGAGATGGTACCAAACAGGATTAACTCAATTTGTTGGGGATTTTATACAGCCTATTGCATTTGTATGAAATAAGAGCAGGGGTGACTTCCTTGGGGTCTCAGAAAGGATACAGAGAATTTCCATGGGTTTGGCTCAGTTGTAAAACTGACACACAAAAAAGATTCCCATGCATGTTGGAAGACGAAACCTGAGTATTTTCATGTAATTTTTCTCTCCCAAAACACAGCCCCTGAATAATGATTGATTTCACTCATCTCCCACAGGCTCCTCAGCACCTCATCAACCAGAGCAGAAAAGGAAATAAAACTGTTCTTCAACCTTCTGCTGGGCACTGATACTGCCCTCATACCCACAAATCCTGCCTCAACATTTCCTCTTTTCATAAAACCCAGGTAGAAACCAACATCTAATTTACAACAAAACCACTTCCACAAAGCATGTGGCTTATTACAGACCACCTCTAAACTGACTTCCTGTGTACAGCTCCTCACTGGCAGCAGGAAAATAGTGGCTGCTTTTTAAGACATCAGCAAGTTTCTCAGTTTGTTTAAAAAAAAAAAAAAAAGAAGAAGAAGAAAAGCATGTGTGGGAGGGAGAAGAAATAATAAAGGTGCTTTAGGCCATGAGGGAACCCTACATCCCAGATCCCTCATCAGATGGCAAAGCTAAAATTTAAAGAATATCCATTGTACTTTGGCACATCATGGATGTAACATGGAAATAAGGAAATGTGGAAGCAGTGGGATTTTAAGGGCAGAGGCAGCAGTGTGGAGGAGGTGGATGCTGCTCCTGTAACAGCAGCTCCCAAAAATTCTGCTTTTCCTTGTCCCCAGCTTATCAGGAGCTGCAAACAATGACGTGTTTGTTTATTGCTGGTTCTGTTTTGGGGATATGAAGGGATCCAAATGAAGCAAATTCTGCCAAGGTGCAGGCAGATAACTCAGAACAAGAACAGGCTGAGCTCCACAGCAGCCCCAGAGCTTGGAGCTGCTCTGGAAGGGAACACTGAGGGCACCATAGGTAAAAAACACCCCATCATGTTCTTTGTTTTACTGCACATTGAAAATGTTTTGGGAACTCTGGCTATTAGAGACTGCAATGTAAATAAGAGTCCAAATTTGTCCCTTCATCTCATAAAACATAACCAATTTCCAAGTACTGAACTGGGAAATGCAGTGCTGAAAAATGTGAAAGGCCAGCAATCTGTCAAACCCAAAAATGACTTTTCTGCAGAGCAAATGCTGTAAGGACAGCCCATGCATGTCTCCTATTGACCATTAAATCTACATCTCAATGTCCAGCTGAGGTGACAATGCAACCCAAACCCTCTGCCAAGGCTAAATTAACTAAGCTTTCACTTTGATACAAGCACAATTCCTTGCACCTCCTGACTCTGGCCTTAGCCCCAGCTCCACACAGACTTCCAAATCCCCCCAAAATGAACCCGTGGTGAGAAAACCACCTTTTCTCATGCTAACAACTTTATTGTAAAAACATCTTCAGAGGCCATACTCGAGGTCTCAGGGAAAAGTAAACCACTGGAGTGCTTAATGCCAGAGCAGAGCATTAACTCATTCACAGCCAGGCAGCCTGGCCAAGCAAGGAGGAGTTTTCTCCCCTGTTTTCCTGATTTATGTTTTCACAGCTGTCAGGGAGGAAGTGATTTATATAAACCACCCCATCAGGCTGAAATCCTGAGTGTGGATCCCACTCCTCCCCTCCTGCCACACTTCCACACAGAAAGCACAGGGACCTCATCACAAAGGTGATTTTTTCAAAGGTTAAACTGGTTATTATTTGCACCAGGGTCCATGTTCTAATGCAGGGTGTGGTACAACCAAAGGAGGAAATTCTCATTCTCACGTTTTGCTGTTCACAGCTTCCAGCACCATGGGGGTGTGCCTGGAGCCAGGACAGGTGTGAGAAGGTACCAGAGTCAGGCTACAGAAGGGACACAGGAGAAAACTACATGTTTTCAAAAGCTCAACAGTTTCACAATAAAAAAACCCCACTCAGAATCCAGGTATTATTATTATTATCCCACTGGTCTGTTCTGCATCTCACAGGAAATAACAAGTGACTGTACAAAACATTTCTAATCCACAGAGGTAATTCAGAAATCCTGTTTTGTCTCAAAATTTCCAAATCTTAAAAGCCATTCCTGAGGAAACAACATATTCCAGGTGAAGCTGAACCATGCCTATGACAGGTGTGAGGGATCTGTAGCAAGCCAGGACAGAAAACAAAATTAATGCATGCTGGTCTGGTCTAATTTCATCTGGAAATTTAAAATACAAAACAAGTGCCAGAGCCCCCTTGCCTGCAAGTCACTTTGGGATTACTGTGAAAGGCAAATTGAAGAGCCAGTGCTTTCAGACTGGAAGGAAAACATCTCCAGCAGTCTCAAACAGCAATATGGAAAAGTATTGTTTGTACACAAAACTACTTCACACATCCTCAAACATCACCATTCTGGTCCAAAAAAGGATAAATTCAAATTTGTGCTCTCCCCTACACAAGAGAACATGATTTTTCACCAAGAACAGTCCCACATGGACTGATCTAACAGCTCAGGACAACTGGAATATCCTGTCAAGGACACAGTGGCCTTTTCATTCCAAGCACTGTTCCCACCACAACTCATTACAGTGAGAAGGTTTTTACTCAGGATTCTGTTCCATAATTGGGCCCCAATGCTTCACCTGGAGCCCATTATCTGATCAATTAATGCCTGCATGCAATCAGGGTCCGTGGGCTCATCAGGGGCTCAGCCCCACCAGGGGCTGGGGCAGCCAAAGGGTTAAAATCCCATGTCAAGCACAAGTCCTGGCTCTGGACCAGAAGGGACATGGGAACCAGGGCAGCTGAGTTATAAAGGCCTTATTGTAGCAGCCCACTGGATTGGAAATGACTTGTAGGCCTAATGAAACAAAACTTTGGCAGTAAAACAGAATGAAAGGAATGAGACAATAAAAGAGAGGAACAAAGGGAGCAGAGTTGTTTCAGCTTAGGAAAATAAGCTCACTTTGTTGTTGGGAAAAGCCAAAGCCGATTAGGATAAACCAATGACTAGGCATAAGTCTTCCAAACTAATTACACAGTTGGCCATGTGAAGTGTAATTGCAAGGTGCAGCAGGGCTGGGCTGCTCCCAGGGCAGCTCTGAGAGGGAGCAGCACCTGGGCAGCACCTGGAGCAGGTCCTGGCAGCTCACTGCACTCACAGCACCCCAGGCCAGGCTGCAGGAGCCTCTCACATTTTTTTCCCCCTTTTTTAAATGATGCCTGATGCCTTAAATGCTCCAACATGTCCCAATATCAGAGCTCCAGCCAGCCAGAAAAGGGCAGATCTACATCCCATGGCCTCTCCAAAGGGGAGGGATGGAGGGATGGAGGGATGGAGGGATGGAGGGATGGAGGGATGGAGGGATGGCAGCCCCTCTGAGCTCCCCCTGCACATCCTCAGCTTTACACTTCTCATTTCAACCCTTCCAAAGCCTGATCTCAGCAGCTTCTCACCCCCAGCACAAGGACAGTGCTGGAGAGCCCAGACTGGGCAACATGGACAGGGAATTCATTCTGTGTGTAAGAATGTTTGAAACATCTCTGACTGCAACAGGAGAGGATCCCACAGCTGTGTCAGACTGTCAGCATCAGGAGTAACACAATGGCTTTTTTTTTACCTTCTGATTGGTGTTTTCCCAGCTCATCCTTCTGTCCTCCATGGATTCTGCTCCCTCCCATGCCTGGAAGGAGAATCCTTCCCTGGTGAGCACCAGACCCCCCAAGCCCCTCTGGGGAGCCCTGCAGCAGCTGCAGGTGCACAGGACCAGCCTCACAGCCCCAAGGCTTCCACTACACTGCTCCATGCTTGCTCTGGGATGGCTTCTGGCTTCACTTCCTTTTTCCCAGTTTTCCTCCACAGCTTATGGCAGCTCAGGATGCCCACCTTCCCAAAAGGAAATCTGTGACTCCTGGGCTTTTTCAGAGAGAAAATATCATCACTATGAGCAATCTTACAAGCTAAGTTTCAGGAATTATCATTACCACATGCTTTGGTGCTGTACCAACAGGCACTTTCACTGGTGGGTTTACTAAAGCTTTTCCTTTTCTTGGAGACAACAGTTCTGACTTTTCAAAAAGCTGCAGTTTCAAACTGAACACTTCACCCTTTCCTGCCAGCTCCAGCTCCATGAGTGAGCCCAGCTGGCCCCAAAGCTGTCCCCACATCCTGAGTTCTGAGAGCCACCAGAACAACCTCCCCTGGCTGCACAGCTCCTCTCCACAGCAAGTACAAACAGGATTTCAGCAACTCCAGCAGTCACTAAGCAATTTTTTCCACACCAATAAATAAGCTCAGCATTTCAAAGAGCAGATCACCTGAGCTGCTCTTATCAAACACGGGCGGCTCCTCACACATTAATTGTCTAATGCAATTTGCTTTATTTTAAGAAAGCTGTGGGCAGAGCTGGCCAGCCCATGTGGATCACTGTTTGGGAATGGTCTGGTGGAGAGGCAGGCTGTGTGCTGAGCACAGACCCTGCCTCAGAGGGCAAGGGAGTCCTGGAGGGGCAGGAAGGGGATGGAGAGGATTGACTCCTGTAAGGTGCTGCAGCACCAGTGCTGGGTCACTGGACCTGCACACAGCACCCACTGTCTCCAACTCAGCTGGAACACAACTCCCCATCTGTAAGGTCATTAACCAGCTCCTGAAACCAGAGCCTTGAGGAGAATCACCCCAGAACACCCCAAAGCCAAACTGTCCCAGCTGATGCCGTGGGGAGAACCTGCACCAAGGCAGAGTCACAGCCAGGCAGCCTCTGCTCCAAACTGCAGCAGCTCCCCAGACTCTCCCAGGCTGGCACAGGGACTGTGGAACAGGTCACCTGGAGGGACAGGGACCAAGCCTTGCAAAGCCTGAGTGCTGCAGGAGCTCAGCTTTAGAGCCTGGAGCCTCAGTGGGACAGCCCCAGCTGTGCTGCCATGGCAGTGGGCTCCTACCTTGATCCCAACTTGTGCCATTTTCCAGCTCCTTAAATTTTTTAGCCTGCAAAATTAAGACACTTGAAAAAAAACCCACTTGATTTTTCCAAAGTGCTGCCTTTGGGAAGGCAAACCTCTGCTAAGCTGTCTCAAGAATGGCAGAGCATGGAAGCAGAACCAAAGCATCCTGAATCCCCAGTCACTCCCTGGCTGCTGCATTCTCAGAGACTGTAAAATTGCAAGCATGAAACTACCAGATGGTGAAATTAAGAAGACTATATTAAGACAACATCCAGACAATATGCAAAGCACTTATATTGAAACTATTATTAACTTGAAAAATACAGGTTAGTGGAGTTCTGCAATTAGAAGTAACTACAGAAGAACCATCCAAGAGCTCATGTAATCCTTTAATAAAAGGCTCAGCAGGCTGTAAACATCCTGCCGGAATCGAAGATTATTATTGAAAATAAAATGACTGGTTTGCAAAACAACTATCAATCCAGCACAGGAACCATTTATAAACTCACCTCCTCAGCCTTCAACAAAACCCTGCCTGGCTCAGGCTTTTCAGGGCAGATAAAAGAAACATAAACTAACTGCAAGGAATGGGAGCTGCTTTGCTCTGGGATTCCCTGCTGTGTCCTCACGCAATCTTAAATCTGAAATATCAACTGCTGTCCCCAGGACAGGGATGGAGCTCTGGGCTGGAACCCTGCACAGTGCACACCCAGAGCAGGCAGCTGCAGGAGCTCATCACCACAGCAGCCCTGAACAAGTGTCCAGTGTGGGGATCAGGGACATCAGAGTCACTAAACTCCAGCCACAGCCTGGGCAGTGGGGTCTGAGCTGCTCCACCACAGCAAAGACAACTCTGGCAAGATTCAGATCTCCTTCTCTGCATCATGAACTTGCTTGTTTGGGGGTTTTGGTGAGGGCTTTTTTTGCTGTGGGTTTTTTTTGTTGTTGTTGTTATGCTTTTTTTAATGATGCCAGCATTCTACACATAGTTGCAGAAGGATTTTCTAATAAGAAATTAAGTGGATATTCTAGTGATTTCCACATTACTGTTGCTCTTCATGTGGTTCCTTCAGGCATTTTCACAAATTAATGAGCTCTCCAATAGGTCTATCTGCCCCTTTTTGCCACTGGAATTGGGGCTAACAGAAAGGCTGATTTTATGGAGAAGACAACTGTGCAATCATTCAACTAAGGGTCAGATTCTTCCTGAACAGACACAGATTCACCTCCCAGTGATGCTTTTTTCTTCACTGGAAGTAAACAGTGTTGGCAATGTTGTACACACACAAGCAACAAACAGAAAAGGAATCCCAGAGGCCTCAAGAAATGACATGGAAAGGCAAAAACTTGGCCCTCCTTTGAGCTCAGTCCTCAATGCACTTTTGTTTTTCAAAACACTCTTTAAAAGGAAAGGGAAGAAAGAACAACTGTAGTGCTCACTTGGGCAGAACTTACCTTGCCAAACTGCTCAAAGTATTGCTTCACATCTTCCACTACTGTATTAGCTGATAATCCACCTACAAATATTTTCTTTGTTCTTGTGACCATCTGTAAGAAATTACAAGACAAGCATATGGTTTAACCAGATTATTTCAAACAATATGTGGAAAAAAGAAACATTCTTCAGATCCCATCCCTAACCCAGATAATGAGAATACTTCTTTACAAAAGCAATTTCAATTCAATTTGATTAGATACTTCTTTCTCTGTCTTGTTTTGTTTTTATTTGAGAGATGGCTGAGTAAAGGCTCTCAATAACAACTCTAGCCCCCGGATATTTTTTTTTAATAAATGATTTTTATTGTGCCTCTCAATGCAAATATAAGTGAAAAAGGAGCCCAAGCACTGTATCTTCATAGCTACTGTCTCAAAACAGAGGTGCCTTTGCCCCTCCTTTTCCTCCAGACAGGCTGAATGCTCTTTGGCAGGCAAAGGCAATTACATCAAATCCAAGTGATGTGTTATTAAGTTTCCACGGGTCAGTTTAAAAGGAACTTGCACAGTTACTTTTAAAATAATCAAATGATGAAAGACAGGCAGAGCTGCCAATGCAGCATCCTCCAGCCACCACAGCCCAGGCTGGTGGATCAGCATCCCCTGGGCTGGATCAGGATCCCCAGGGCTGGGAACTCTCTCCAGGGCTGGGCACTCTCTCCAGGGCTGGATCAGCCCCTCCAGGGCTGGGCACTCTCTCCAGGGCTGGGCAGGCTCCAGCCCACCATGGGAGATGTTGGAGCCAGCCCTGGCTCACCCAGGAAACCAACACACAAACCCAGGCAGGGGAAGGAGCCTCCTCTGCAAACTGGGTGAAGCAGCAGCTCCCAGAGACCAAAGGGGAAAACACCCCAAATTCCAGAGCCTGGAGCTGCCTGGTTAAACACAGCCCAGCAAGCAGAGGCACAGGGATCCACCCTGGCCCCTGAGAGTTTTATCACTTCATTATTTTTCCACTAAAGACTCTGAAGATGCCTTTTATGAGAGCTACTGAGAACAGCCCAGACCTGCTCCACAGCAGGGTCAGGGCAAAGCCTCCATGGGGCTGAGACAAAGCCTGGGGCACCCCAAATCCTCCCAGCACAGAACAAATTCATCATCACTCCTGTCCCCACAGCCAAGCACATCAACCAGGGAAGATATTCCTCTCAATCAGCTCCATTCACACCTCACAGAGACTCACTTTTCTGTTTGGGTTTTTTTTTTTTTGTAAGTTAGGAAGAAAAAGAGACAAGAAAAAAAAATGTGTAAAAATTCAATTATTTTTTCCTGGCTGCAATCTAGGGCTCCGAAATTGAAGCCCAAGCATATATTTTTCTGTAGAAAATTGTCATTTACAAATAAAGAATTGGCTAAAGCCGACTTGTAACTAAAGGATTTTGCAGGGCTGTCAAGAGCCCTCTGCCTGCCAGCATCTGATTTAAGATCAGGCCAAGCTTCTGTTGTCATACAAAAGAGAGAGGAAAGCAATTATTCTAAAGCAGTATTTGAAATTATCATCATTTTTATATTTGACCAAGAAAGAAAGAAAAAGAGAGCTACTGCTTTTAGAAGCAAGATTGAAGGTTATAGGAAAAAAAAAAAGAGACCACTTTGTTTCAATAGCTCCAGTCAAAGAAAATATTGGTAATGACAAGCAAATTCACAACATTTTAATGCCTAGAGATGTGTTGTGAGCTGGGA
The DNA here is from genome assembly GCF_903797595.1 of Erithacus rubecula. Taxonomy (NCBI): domain Eukaryota; kingdom Metazoa; phylum Chordata; class Aves; order Passeriformes; family Muscicapidae; genus Erithacus; species Erithacus rubecula. Next base: position 911,386 of record NC_136674.1, on the reverse strand, counting down.
AATGGTTTCAGAAATCAGCTCTTTGGTACCAAAGCAAAGCACAGAATTAACTCTGCTTTTCCAATCCACCTTTCCCTGAAGAGACTCTCCAGTTGCTTTGGTACCACATTCCCCCCAGCACCAGAGAAAACACAGCCTGAGCCATCCCTGCATCCTGATGAGCCCCAATGCAGCATCTGCTGCCCCCATCCAGATGTGGCACCACTGGCCAAGCCCAGGGACCTGGTGCCAGGGAGATGTGGCCATGGGGACAGGGGGACAGGGACAGGGGGACACAGGGACAGGGGGACATGGGCAGGGGGCACCAGGAGCTGCTCTGCTCTGCCAGGTGAGCTCTGCTCTGCTCCCAGGTGAGCTCAGCTCCCAGGTGAGCTGCTCTGCTCCCAGGTGAGCTCTGCTCCCAGGTGAGCTCAGCTCCCAGGTGAGCTCTGCTCTGCTCCCAGGTGAGCTCAGCTCCCAGGTGAGCTGCTCTGCTCCCAGGTGAGCTCTGCTCTGCTCCCAGGTGAGCTCTGCTCTGCTCCCAGGTGAGCTCAGCTCCCAGGTGAGCTCTGCTCTGCTCCCAGGTGAGCTCTGCTCCCAGGTGAGCTCAGCTCCCAGGTGAGCTCAGCTCCCAGGTGAGCTGCTCTGCTCCCAGGTGAGCTCTGCTCAGCTCCCAGGTGAGCTGCTCTGCTCCCAGGTGAGCTCTGCTCTGCTCCCAGGTGAGCTCTGCTCCCAGGTGAGCTCAGCTCCCAGGTGAGCTGCTCTGCTCCCAGGTGAGCTCTGCTCAGCTCCCAGGTGAGCTGCTCTGCTCCCAGGTGAGCTCTGCTCTGCTCCCCACACCTGTGTCTGTGCTGGTGTGGCCCCAGCACCCTGCACCATCACTCACTGGGACTGGGAGCAGCTGGAAGCAGCCTGGCTCCTGCTCCACCTGCACACCTTGCTCTGCAGTCCAGCAGTGAGTCAGGGCAAGGCTCCCCCAGGGAAAAGTGCAGAGCAGGTGGCTCAGGAGCAGGGCTGGCTCTGGACACACAGCCTGGACACCTGGGCACACTCTGCCAGGCTGGAGCACCTTCAGCCACTGAGGATCTTTATCTTTTGCTGTGAGTAAATCCAGAATCTGCTTTCTGGAGGCTGCCCACAACAGGGACACCCCAACAAGGATGGGGCCACAGAATCACTGGTGGGTTTGGCTCCTGTGCCAGCAGCCCCATCTGCCCTCTCTGGGGGAACAGAGGGTAACAGGAAGGGAGCTGTGAATCCATCACAAGCCCATGTTTTATTAACCACTGATAGGGGTGTGGGTCAGGCTGACACTCACAGCCCTGTGTCCCTGGACTTTGCAGTGTCCCACCCCCAGCCCTGGTGCTGAGGGCTCTGCAGGCTGTGCTGGGAGATGCTTCTGCAGGGTTTGTGTACTGAAGGTGTCTCTGTCTCACTGCAGGAGAATTGCCAGGAGAGGCAGAGCCCAGGCTGGTGTGAGCCCCATTAATTGTGAGCATCACAGACCTGCTCTGTTTGTATATGGTGCTGGTGCTGAGTTAATCAAAACACATGTGACTACTCCTGCCAGGAGCCATTCAAGGTTACATTCTCTTTACTGGCTTGGCTTTTGAAAAATATAATTACCTTTGTGCTCTGGAAGTGAGCAAACACTTCAGGAGGTGCAGGAGCAGGAAGAAAACCTTCCCTGCCTCAGCCAGCCATTCTGCTGAGTTGATGGCATTTTGTGCAAGGTGATGGCTGTAATTAGATCAGTTTGGGGTGTATCAGGTGAATCTCCTCTGAACAACAGGCTGAAGATGCAGTCTCTGGGAACAGAAGTTTTGTCCCACTCGAAAATGTCAGTGCAAACCTGAGCTAAGCCAGGTGAAATGAAGGATTGAGGGTTTGCAGGGCTGGGGGCTGCAGCCCTGAACACCCCTCACACTCACACAGTAATGCTGCTCATCATCTTCTTGTGGCTCTTCCTTCTCCACCAAAACTGCCTTATTATCCTGACTAGTAAAAGTGAATAGAGAAGATTTTAAGCTCATGAAATATTTTGCAGGATACCCAGAATTTCAAAATCTCAAGCAGTAAGTATCCACCATTCCTCCTAGATGAGTCAAGGCCCTGTCTACATTTAACAAAAAAGTTACATATTTAACTCCAGGGTAATGGCTTTTAGTATCATTTCCCAACCATTCTGACACAGCCTTTTAGCTGTCCCCTGCCTCCAGTTTTATTGCAGAGCTCCTGGCTCAGGATGAGGCTGGAAAGGAGGAGTGCTGACACCCAGCTGGCACAGAGAGGAGCCCAAGTGTGCCACTGGCAGGCCGTGCTGGGAAGTAAAATCCACAAAAACCCCAAAGCAGGAGACAGAGACAAACCCAGCACATGGGGCTCAAGGAACACCCTGGAAACCTGTGCCTGAACCCAGCACACTGGTGTGGAATTCACCAGGGCTTTGCATCCTCAGCTTCTCATATGGTGGAAGTGGACTAGAGTACTAAGAGTGAATCTGCATGGCAAATTGCTGAAATTAGCATTAATTTCAGATTAAACTAATTGTGCATATGTAAGTGTTTTCCAGAGCACTCTCCTCTCTCTCCTGCAGCAGTGTGTGCAGGGGTGCACGTGTATCCCAGCCTGCTCACCTCTTCTGCAGTCTGGCATTCCATCATTTCTAGTGTTTCCACCTTCTAAATAGGTTTATAATTGGAAAAACCAGCTTTGGTATCTGTGCTGAACTGCATTTTATACCCCATTGTGCTGTACATTCAAACTGCAGCATTACTTCTAATTAAAAACAACAATAATTCATGTAACAGGAGAAGTGATCTTGTTAACAGAACAGCCAGGCTCCTTTGGCAGAGCACACACCATAAGAATTCTCCAGTTTTTTTTTAGTTTTTTGCCTCTGGGATCCTCCTAGGAAGTTCCAAGGAGCTATTAAAAACTCAGCTGAAATGTGATGCAAAGCGTTCAGTGCGAGCTGCCAAGCTCTGCCTGCTCCCAGAGTTTTCTCTGGAGTTTTTACCTGTCCCAGGTGTTTCTGCCCAGCTGGCAGGTGAGGGAGGGGCTGTGCTGAGCTCTGTGCTCAGCAGTTTGTGCTGCATGGGGCAAACACCCACCCTGAGCCCCAGCCCTGCAAAGGCAGCACGGCTTTACGTGCCACCTACAGCACGCTTAAGTATCCAAAATAGGATTTCAGCAGGACTTAAATGGGGCAAATACCTTGTGCCTGACCCTGTGTAAGCCCCTGTCAGCCTGTGAGAACTGCTGCAGCTACAGGAGCGACGTGGCAGTGAAAGAGCTCCTTAATCCCAGCAGCCAGCACACATTCCCAGCGGGGCAGATCGGTTCCCTGATTTCTGGGAAAACACACAGGGGTTATATTCTCCCAGCCCTCCTAGAAACTAAACTGTTAACCTGGCCCCTGCTGTATTCCTGGGTTTTGGCTGCCTTGGGTTCTGCTGGGAGTGTTGGGCAGTGGTTTCCCCCCTGCATGGCATCAGCAGGAGGCAGAACACACAAACTCATTTTTCCAAGACAGAATGAACTGGCAGCAACTGCCAAAGCCATCCTTGGAGTTTCACAAGCAAACTGGCCAGGGGCCAAGCAAAGCCCTTCCTGCTCCTTCTTCCCAATTACTACTGGATTTAACTCCCTGACCTGCCCCCCTTGGGAGGAGCAGCCCCTCACTCACCCACCCCAGGTACAGCCAGGGATGGCAGCCTGCCATTGCCCCAGGAAGGGGCTGCTCCCAAAAAAGGGTTTGCTGTGCTGGCAGGAGCATCCCACACACCCCCTGAGCCACCTCAGCTCTCCAGGCACAGCAGCACCTTTACCTGCAGTGACACCTTTACCTGCAGCACCTTCACCTGCAGCAGCATCTTTACCTGCAGCACCTTTACCTACAGTGACACCTTTACCTGCAGTGACACCTTTACCTGCAGCACCTTTACCTGCAGTGACACCTTTACCTGCAGTGACACCTTTACCTGCAGCACCATGCTGAGCTCCCTGCATGGGAGATCCAAGCCTGAAAATCAGCCCCAGCTGTGAGAGCTCAGCACGTCTTTTGAGCAAAATCTGGCTTCAAGCTTCATATCAAAAGATGCAATAAAATTCAGCAGAGCCAGCCTACCCCCCTCCAGAGCCCAGGAATAGCTCCTGGCCCCACAGCCTCCTAAAACCAGTTCTATCACATCCCTGAGGGCTGCTCCCACCTCCTGTGCTCCAGTTAACTCTTTTACAGGTTACAGAAGCACAGGCAGGAGCAGGGGAGCACAGCAAACCTATTTAAACCCCCATGGTTGCTTCAGCTCCTTGTGCACAGTGTGGTAGGAAGGAAACTCCAAATATTCACTGAGTGCAGACAACTTACCCAACCTGCCTGCCTGATTACTGTTCAGCAGTGCTTAAAAACTGCATTAATAACTTTAAACGAAGATAATTATTTTTAAATTAATACATCTCAGAGCCACAAATGGAGAGCACTGCCCAACGTGACTGGGAGGGGGGATTTTTGCAATGCCCAAGTAATGAGGGACAAAGGCCCCACTGGGAAGCAATTAAGGCTCTGGTCCTAAATCTACAGGCTACTGGCAAAGCTTCACCTTGTGCAGGCAGAGAGAGAGAGGGGGAGAAGAGGGAGGGGAAGAAAGGGGGGGTGGATTTCTGCCCAGGGACTCACTTTGGCAGCTGTGCCAGCAGAACTCAATGGGAGCACAGATTAAGTGGCCTCTGCCATTCCACCAACTCCTCACCTGTGCTACACCACCTTCTCCAAGGAAACATCCTGGGCCATGTCCAGCATACAACCAGGAAACCTCTGTGCTCCACATGAAACTCTGACAGCCACTGTTTCCAAGGTTCATTTGTAGCACAGCTCTGAAGGTGAAGCAGGATGGACCAAAGTGGGGAACCAAGCTGCTCAGCTTCCCAAAACCAGCCCAAGTCCTTATTTTTTAATCTGGAGCAATACAAGAAGGCCCTGGCTGTCCCTGCTCGCCCAAAGGCAGGACAGCAGGGAGAGGCACATTCCTGTGCAAGCTGGGCCAGGACAGACCCACTGACATCTCCATCCTGCCCCAGAGAGTGACAGAGGCTCCTGCAAGCTCAGGGAAAGTTCCTTAACTCAGTGTTCAACAAAATCCAGCAGCACAGCCTGAACTGGAAACTAAAAGGATTCTGCCACAGTTTGTAAATTCTTCCAGCTCCAAACATTGAGACCAGTCCAAAGAAATTTATTGCCTCTACAGTGCAGAGAGCATAACATAATTTAAATGCTTCTAAGTTAGCATCAACTAATTTTTCATGATAACCCTGTCAAATCAGGGATGGGAGCTCTCTGTTAAGATTCTAGATAATCTGCTAAAACAAGAAAAATTCACGGGAAGGGATAAGAAATGTGTGAAGCAATTTACCTCCTTCCCAACATACTCCAGATGATTTCTCTGCAAAGAACAAATGGAAACTTTAACCCTTAGCCTTGATTAATTCCATCTCCATAGTCTGGCTGCACATGGCAATCAGTTACTGATGAGCAGCTTTGACTCCAAGTGATGAGTGGAGCCCATGGAGTGCTGGCTCTGCTCAAGGGTGAGCTTTCCCTCTGATGGGAGACCACTACAATCTTGCAAAATGCCCAGATTTGCCTATGACTGCTGTTGAAATATTTGCCCAGTTTTATGAGATGCTGTGTTTGCTTTCATCCTTCCCCCCCCCAGAGAAAAGGGCTGGTGAATTATAGGAATTGCAGCTCTCCCACCCCCAGCCCACAAAGGGGAGATGCTTCCCTTGCCAGAGAGGGAACCCACCAGCCATTATTAAACCAACACTGCTGTCACTGAGGCAGATCAAATAACCCTTGACTGGGAATAAAAGGGCCCTTGAGGAGCTGCACCACAAATGAGGAGTGGAAGGAGGCAAGGGAAAACATCCATACTTTTAGCAAAGGAAGGCAGCACCTCACAGCTGCAAGAGCTTGTCTCCCTTGTGTGATGTTTACTCACTCAGTGACCACAGGGCAAGTGATTTCAGTCTCCACAGCACTGATGGATCAGAGAGTCCTGGGAGAAGCTCAGCTGGAGACTGCAGGGCTCAGCATTTAGCACACATTTGAACTGCCAGCATTTGGGGAAGCCTCATTAGGCTGAGTTGCACAGTTGAGGGCTGTGTGCCTTGATTTCCACAGAAAAGCAGAAACATCCCCACAGCCCAATGGGGCCTGGGAGCTTTCACTCATTAAATGCCTAACCCGCTGAAAGTCTGATTTGAAGGTGCTGGAATAGTGCAAGACATTGTTACTGACTTTATTGTTATTAAAGGAAGAATAAAAAAATATTGTTCCTAGCTAGGAAGGCCATATCAAACTACCAAGCAAGAGATAAATCAGCCGAGGTCTCCAAAAAAAGACATTATTTCTCCTTTACTCCAACATCTTAATGTGCATGACTTTTTTTGTGCTAGAAATATATTTCTATAAATCCTCCTCTACAGAAAGCTTTGCTTTCAGAAGGGGAAAAGTAGCAGATAAAATAATGCCCATCAAAATGAACTCAAGTCTCTAGTAACATAACTAAATGTGTAATGTTACAGATGTTTTATGGCCACAACGTCGGATCCATTTAGATCATTTTTACAAAGAAATATCTCCCCAGTGCTGGAAACCACACCAACAGCTCTGGGACCAATAGTTTATTCAAACAGAGATGCCAGCAGGGAACAACAACATCTACCCACCAAAACTTGGAGGGCTGATTTCCCAGGCAGGCACCATGAAAAGTGAGGGATGGCAGGCTGGGAGAGGGGCTGGATCTCAGCACAGAGCTCTCCTCCTGCTCCCTAAAACTGGCACAGCACAGCTTTCTGCCCCTCTGAGAGCCAGGAGGGCACTCTCACTGTGAGACCCCGTGGGAAGCACAGCCCACCCCAGCAGCAGGGACATGGGCACGGGCACCCCCTGCCCAGCACAAGCCCCTGCTCACTCCAGCACACACCTGGGCACACAAAGGGCATCACTCATGTGCCACCAGCCCAGCTCTGCCTGCAGTGGAGTTCTGCTCTCCAAGCCATCAGCCAGTCATACCCAACATCAAAAGATTTATGAGCCACAGTGATAACTGTCTCCCACTGCTTCGTTTGTTAATTGTGACTGGATTTGCCCTCACAAGGGCAGGAGCCCAATAAATCAGTTATCTCCAGGAAGAGTTTATTTAAAGCTGTTAACACTGCAAAGCCCAGCACTTGGCAGGAGGTTCTGCAGGATGTGTTTGTGCAGTTGTGTGCAGGGCAGCAGCCAGGGGGAAGGAAACCAGCTCTGAGCAACACCTGGATGGGCTCAGGTTTACCTGCCCACCACAACAGGCCACCTCTGGAGCTGCTTTCCCACAGGGAGCTGTGCCAGCACTGTCAGCACGGGCATGGGCTCCTCAGGCAGCTCAGGCATTTCCCCAGAGCAGGGGGAGCTGAGGCACAGCTGATGCTCAGGGTGCCCCAGCACAGCAGCTCAGGAGAGCTGAGCAGGGGCTGCACTGGCTCACAGCTGCCATGGAGGGACTCCTTCTACCTGCACCTGATCTGAAATAACAACAGGTCTCTAATAATGATGATGTTACTGAAAATAAACACTTGGCTGGATATCCACTCCTTCCCCATCCTGCCCAGCACAGAACTCTGCCAGTATCAAAGCCTATCACAGCTCAATACACTCACAGGCTTTCAAGTACCTAGATCATTACAACACTGCCAAAAATGTCACACAAAAAGGCCAAGTCACTGAGATGACTGGATTTCCAGGTCTGGCAGGACATGAAAAGCTGGGACAACTTCCCATGAACAGCCACTTGTGTAGTGTGAGCCAAGCCAAAAGTGAGCTCTGTTAACATCTGCCTGCTGCCCTCTGCACAGGGCTGAGCTGCAGGGAGCAGAGCACCTGTGCCAGAGCCAGACCCACACTGCAGGAACAACCCCACACTGCAGGAACAACCCCACACTGCAGGAACAACACCACACTGCAGGAACAACCCCACACTGCAGGAACAACCCCACACTGCACTGCAGCAACAACCCCACACTGCAGCAACAACCCCACACTGCAGGAACAACCCCACACTGCACACCCACTGCAGCAACAACCCCACACTGCAGCAACAACCCCACACTGCAGGAACAACCCCACACTGCAGGAACAACCCCACACTGCACACCCACTGCAGGAACAACCCCACACTGCACACCCACTGCAGCAACAACCCCACACTGCAGCAACAACCCCACACTGCAGGAACAACCCCACACTGCACACCCACTGCAGGAACAACCCCACACTGCACACCCACTGCAGCAACAACCCCACACTGCAGGAACAACCCCACACTGCACTGCAGGAACAACCCCACACTGCACACCCACTGCAGCAACAACCCCACACTGCAGCAACAACCCCACACTGCAGGAACAACCCCACACTGCAGGAACAACCCCACACTGCACTGCAGGAACAACCCCACACTGCAGGAACAACCCCACACTGCACACCCACTGCAGCAACAACCCCACACTGCAGCAACAACCCCACACTGCACACCCACTGCAGCAACAACCCCACACTGCAGCAACAACCCCACACTGCACACCCACTGCAGCAACAACCCCACACTGCAGCAACAACCCCACACTGCAGCAACAACCCCACAGTGCACTGCAGGAACAACCCCACACTGCAGGAACAACCCCACACTGCAGGAACAACACCACACTGCACACCCACTGCAGCAACAACCCCACACTGCAGGAACAACCCCACACTGCACACCCACTGCAGCAACAACCCCACACTGCAGCAACAACCCCACACTGCAGCAACAACCCCACAGTGCACTGCAGGAACAACCCCACACTGCACACCCACTGCAGCAACAACCCCACACTGCAGGAACAACCCCACACTGCACACCCCACTGCCTACACAGAGATTTTGTTCCTCCCTAGAGCTGCAAGATCTGTAACTACACTGGAAATTTTAATTTAAGTCTAGAAGCCCTGTGCCTCGACTCAAACAGGCAGACACAGGACTAAAGTATTTGTAAGAACCTAAGAACCATCTGTAAGCCACACACACAGTGCTGTACATATAAAAAGCTCCTACAGGTTAACAATGAAACCTTTCACCCCACCCTCCAGCCCCATATCAGGTATATATATATGGTATATCAGATATATATGTGGTATATTAGATATATATATGGTATATCAGATATATATATGGTATATCAGATATATATATGGTATATCAGATATATATGTGGTATATTAGATATATATATGGTATATCATATATATATGTGATATAAGGGATGGGAGTGAGCTGTCCAGACTGAATTACACACAGCAAATGTTCTCCTCTTCCATGACTGAGTCACCAGAACAGGATCTCCACAAGCTGTACCTGCAGCCACACGGTGACAGGAGCACAGCCCAGCACCCAAGGGCTGTGTGGCCACCAGGGACCTTTCCTGCCTGTTTTTGGGAGTGCTTTGCTGCCTGCCAGCTCAGAGCTCTGCCCCCAAGGCAAACCTGCTGCCAGCTGGGCCAGGTTTGGATGAGTCCCCTGCAGGAGCAGGGCAGGGGCTGCAGGTTGGAAAATCTGAGTTTCTCCATACAGCTGCAGCTCAGCAATCCTTCATCCACTGTTAAATCACAGACCACATGCTGAGAGTTAAAGACTTCTACAGGACTCCAGGGACTAATGGAGGGATGATTTCAGCTTCTAACTGTGCTCTAACCAGGCTCTTAGGATGCAAAGCACAAGTTTGTGATACTATTGTGCACTGCATCAAAATGACTTTTTGATACATTTTTGCAAATAACTAATAAGGAAAAGAGAAAAAAACCCACATCACCCTGGTATTTAACATAATTCTTCCCCTCTGTCCCCTGTCCTCATATTCACATTCGTGACAAACAGCCTCTATCTTCAATTAGACCTCTTTTATGCATGCATGAAGCCCCCAAAATATGAGAGAGCTTTTATGCAACACCAGATTATCTAATGTGCACATATTTTGCAAAAGAGCACTTTTTAAATACCTAGTCACAGAGAAGGGGAAAAACCACCCCATTCCATTCAGGAAGAGAGAAAGGGAGAGGAGGGGAAAAAAAACCACGTAAAAGCTGCAAAAAAAGGAAGTGAATGTGTTTGTGTATTAAGCAATCAAGTGCTGTCACACACTGAAAACACAAAGCACTGAAGTTTAAGTGGGCACACACCAAGGGCCTTACCATGGGACACACTTTCCAGCAGCACAGAAAGCACTCCCTTATCAACCCAGCACAGTATGAAGCAGGATCTCTGCCTATTTAAAAAAAAAAAAAAAACCCAGAGAAATAACTTCTCTTGACAGCCTGACAGCTGACATTCTTAACTGAAAAAACCAAGTGCCAAGAATTATCAGGCCTGGCTTTTCTCTCCCTGATAGATGACAGAGCAAAAAACAACAAGGGCCACACACATCTCATAAATCACAACTTTTATTGAATGCCTGGCCACATAATAGCAACAGTCAAACTGAATAAAGAGGCTTTTCAGTGCCTGTCTGTAAAATACTGGGGAGCCCTGAGAGCATTCCCAGCACCAAGAGCCTCTCCCAGCTCGGGCAGGTGCTGGTGTCAGTGTCACTGCATTCTCATGGAGTTACCTGCAGAGCTCACAGGCATTTTCTCTTTCATTGTTGCATTAAGAAGCACGAAAGAACAGAGAGGAAAACCAGCAATTGTGTGCAGGGACAGGGGTAGGAGGAAAAGCCAAAAGCTCTGAACAGGTGAGCAAAGAAGTCCAAGATCCAGCAGCAGGGTCTGAGCTGAGCCTGAAGTCTCACTCTGCATTACTGCACCAACCCTCCTGGTGCCATTAAGGTACTAATAGCAAAAATAACAGAAATAATACTAATGATATCATCTACTTTTATCTGAAATAGTGAAATATCAATAGTACCTTTCATCTAAGTAGTTTAGAGGCACTTCACTTTTTGATTTTAAGACAGTCCTAAAAGTGCATTTAAATCTCCCCTGTAATAGGAAAATTTCTAATACAATCTTTCCAGCACATAAACTAAAGAAAGCAGAGGGGCATTTATATATTTAATCAATTACCAGAATTTCCCTTCCCTTCACCCAGGCTAATTAAAATTTCATGTGCTTCATACCAGTAACTGTGTAGAGGATCACAGCTGGTGTTTTCAAAGTCAAATAAAATAAAAATACAAGGGGATCTTGGTCTGCAACCCTACTGCTGCAAGACAAAAATAGATACTCTGCTCCTAGTGAAATCCAAGTCAGTGCAAATTTGACACCTAACTCCTTTGAAACTTTAAACTTGAGCATAATTTCAGAGTGCCTCAGCCCACTAGACCTGAGCCTACAATCTTCACCAGAATAAGGAGTCTCTGAGGAGACCTGGCCAGCTCTGGGCAGGTCAGCTCCAGGGCTCTCAGTTCTGTTCTTTCTGGAATTACTGAAGTGCTGTAACACAGTTTGGTAAGTGAGAGTCTGACAGAAGGGTCCCTGTGCAGGGAACAGGAGTCAGCTCAGCAGGTCACAGGCTCACCTGGCCTGGCCAGGGGCACATCCAGAGGCAGCCCTGCCCACAACCTGGGATGGAACTGCAGAGCCAGGACATCCATCAGGCCACAGGAGTGACAGGTTACTGTGCAAGGGGGGCATGGACAGGCCAGAGGTGGCTGTGACAGGGAGCAGGGAATGTCCCTGCCCTGCTGTGTGCCCAGAAGGGTGGCACAGCCTGCCCCATCCAGAGGGATGCTGCACCAGACCCCTGTGCTCCACAGCCAGAGGGCCTGACCTCAGGTTTTTCTGAGCACAAAACCCTTCCTGCATCTGCTTCCAATATTGTCTTTTTTTGGGCAAACAGAGTGAGCATATGTTCCTGAGGCTGTTGCCCACACGGTGGGTGGGTGTTACAACCAACTTCTGTGCTCAATGTGTCTGCCTGGCCAGGCTGGGCTGGGCTGCCTCACTCTGCTCACATCAGCAGCCAAAGCCACCCCAAAGTGAAGGGAACAACATCCAAGCTGAGCCCGAGCCCCAGGTGAGCTCCCTGAGTGCCAGAGAGGCAGAGCCAGTGCCAGGCAGTGCTGCCACCAGCACAGACACCCCTCAATCCCCTGGAATCAGGCACAGCATCCACACTGAGCCCTGCTGGGCTGGGACTGCAAGGAGCACAGGGAGGGGTGGGGGCTCTGATTCCCATACCCATCTGCTCCTGCTGCTGCTCTGAATGTAAAATCACACTTGTGAGTCTGTGACATCCTGCCTGGTTGCTGTGGCAATGGCTGTGCCGTCACCAAAGGCCATCCCTTGGCTTGGGAAGGAGCAGCCAAAGATAATGTGCTCACTTAAGTGCTGCTCTCCAGCAACCAGCCACCCAAAAAGCCCAGAGCAGGGCAGAGGAATTAAGAGGGAAAATGCCAACCAGAGCAGATTTGCCTCTAAACCAAATGTTGTCTAAGTTTCTCAGGAAGGCATTAGCATTTCTTTGATTTCCAGTGTTTTTCCTTTGTTCCATTAAAAACTACAAATCCACCATTAATGAAAATTCAGAAATGTCTGTGTTCACTGAGCGTGCAGCCATAAACACCAGTGTGGATTGTATTATTGCTAATCTGCTTCATGGGAAGAAGACATAGATTTGTCTGAAGTGCTGCATCATTCTTTCCATACAAGGGCCCCATTACCAGACTACACTTATTTGCAAGTCAAATGACAACGCCACTATTTGAATACATTTTCAAGCCCAAAAACCCAAGCCAGTGGCTGTGGCTCTGCACAGCTAACTCGACCTGACAGCCACAGCATTGATGCCTGCCAGTGCTGATTGACTGGTGGGATATATTTAGGCACAGGAGGGGAGCAAGGGGGAAGGGAGAGGCGAGTTCCTGAATCCAAGTATACTGTTAGTAACCAAAAATAACAAGCACTGATTCAGCTCCAGAGCTCAGAACGGCCTCAGCTCTATCACAGAGAATTCAGCTAATGGAGAATTTACTACCATCAGGGCAATGCCAAAAAACACACATAAAAAACTCACAAGAGCAATTAGGGCATCTGTGCCCTGGGTTTAGGACAAACACAATGAAACGATCGTTTCCCTCTTGCATCCATCTTCTAAGATTGCTTAAATAAAGAAGAAAATACTCAATTGGAAGGCCAACAATTTTCTTCCTCTTTCAGCAAGGGACAAACACTCATTGTGCACACAGGTGTGTGTATATATCCATACTCCACACAGCTATTATGTGCTCTGATGCCCTTTCAACTCCTATCCTTGTTCAAAACACTACTCTGGGAGGGAAAGTGCCACTAGCTCAGAGGAAAAGACCCTCTCCAGTGCTGGAGGACAACATGCCAAGTGTATTTGAAGAGCTGGATTCAATCTTTCCTGCCCCTTCTCTGAAGTGCTATGCTAAACCCTGGGAAGTGAACTGTATTTACACATGGAAATCAAAAACACACAGAGACAAAATATCCCTGATATATCTGGAGTTCAGCAAGAGGGAAAATAAAGGCTGTTTGTTTGTTTTACTGAACTCTACAGGCAGCCAGGATGTCACCTGGAGCTGCTCTTGGGCTGCTGCAGGACCTGGCAGATGCACTCATGCCAACACAAAGCACTGGGAGCTCTCCCCAACACCCAGCTGAGGGGCACACAGAAAAACAGCCCCGAGCCCCTTCCCAAAAATGTGCAATGAGACTCCAGCAATGAGACATGAGCCACCTCCAAGCCTGGTGCTGCAGGGTCACCAGCACTGGAAAGGACCTGGCAGGGTCTGGGGCTCTGAAGGGTTTTTGTATCTGCTGAGAATGATGCCCAAGGGTCCACAGACAGCTTCAAGGGGCAGACAGGCACAGGGAAAAGCTTGTGAAAGCTGGCAGAGATTGTGTGAGATGTGACTGCCTGCCCCAGCTCTTACCTGAGATCCAGGTAAGCACCTCACCAGCAGCACACCACATCCTCCCTGAGTGAAAGTCACACAAGGAGAACAGAAACCTTCTCTATTTAACACCAAGTGTGCATTTCACAAGCCAAAACACCCAGCCCAGCTTGTTATGTTTTCAGAACAGTGATGCAGCCTTAAAATTTTAAGGTTTTGTTTAAGAAAAGAGAACCTTTAAGTGTAAGCAGAATCAGGCACCAGAACCTTAATTTATCAATTAGACGCCATCTGTGGATTGTGTTCCTTGGAATAATTGTTAGATTTGACAATGCACTGCTGCTTTACAAAGTTTCTGCCAGCCTTGCTACCATTTAATTAAATTTCTGCACTTAACTTTGATTGCACTGAAAGCTCTGCTGGTTTCTGCCGATCGAGTCCCTTAGCCACCTGCTGTGTTAGAACTAACCATGTTTCCACAGTTGTATCAAAAATTATGGCTTTTATTTTTAGTCTTTGTCTTTTCTCAGTCTTCACCAAAAGGAAAAATAATAGTAATAAAAAGCCCAATGATTCTGGCGTGCTGAAGCCATAACATCCAGCATGGAAAGCAGCAGCAACTTTCATGTCTCCCAACAAAAGGCAGACACTTCCCTTTTTGTCTTCCAGCACAGAACAAGTGTCAGGGCATGATGGCTTAATGCACCACGCTTTGCTTAAACAAAATGAGCTTCCTGTACCTCCTCATTATATTTGTATACATCTCTTGTATTTATATGGAGGGATAAAGGCAAACACACCAGTCATTTACATACATAAATATTGCACACACAAATAACGAGCAAGCTGTCATTCTGCTTTAGCCCACAGCACAGTTGGGGAAATAGAACTTCAATAATGTCAAATTAGCAGAGTGAAGAGCCCTAAAAGCCTACAAATATCACCAAGCATCCAACTTGCTGCTGTGAGTAACCTCAGTGTGAAGAGGAGCCAGGCTGCCAGATCCTCACTCACAAAGGGCAAGAGATGCTGGACTGGCCACCCCAAATGTTCTCCAGCCTGGAACCCACAGCTGACCCCAAATGTTCTCCAGCCTGGAACCCACAGCTGACCCCAAATGTTCTCCTTTCCCTGCTGTGCTCCAGCCTGGAACCCACAGCTTGTATTTGGCTGGTGAAGGTTCACAAAAATAAATTTAAAATTGCAGGGAATCTGTGGTATGTATGCCTGCTTTCTCAGCTATGATCACTGCTGTGTCAGCCTCTCTCTCTCTTCCTCTCCTAATTTCTTTTTTTGTTGTATGGGACAGATAAAAACTGCAAGGATTGAGGCAGGTGGGAACTGGTTCTCCTCCCACCCTTCCAACTGTGAAATAGTGAAAAGTGGTTCCTCAACCCTGATGAAGTAGTTTGTGCTAAATCAATGTGTGTGAGATATTTTTAAATACCTCACTCTAAATGGTGCCAAAGTACAAAAATGTATTTTACCCACTAGAGCTGAAAAAATAAATCAGATTTAATGGCAAAAGAAATTCAAAGCCAGGAAGAACAAGACAGTGTTTATTTAGGGGCTACAATTTTGGGCATTCTGCTTCTGGGCTCTGCTTAGGCCAAGGAGAACCAGTCATTTAGATATTCAAATTATTTTCATAATCCTTCATAAAAGGTTATGAAATATTTATTAGCAACCTGTGGGGCTGACTAGCACTGCTCCAAGAAAAATCCAGATTTAGGCCATTTCCTGAAGTGGGCACTGCACAGCCAGCAAGGCTGGAGAAACTCCTCCATGCCAATATAAGGCATGAGGGGGTTTTATGATGCATTTTATAGAAAATTACAATTGCATGTGAAGCCTCAGGAGCAAGTCTGCAGTTGCTGCCTCACAGGAGGAGCACTGGGCTGGTTCAGGGCTGGGTTTCAGAGAGGTTCTGCTCCACACAAACCTGTGACCCACCTGGATCTCTCCAACCTGGATATTACACAAACCTCTTCTTTCCAGAGGAGAATTTTCATAAATCACAGTTGTGACAAGAGCTGTGCTGGGGAAAACCTTGCTTCCATGACCACAGTCTGAATTAACACCCCAATAATCTGGTGAGCCCAAAGCATTCCTGTACACACAGCAGCAGGCTGGAACATCTTTAACCCCTCAAACAGCACAGGACTGATTCCAGCTGGGTAAATTCCTCCTGCTGTGTTCACACTGTGCCCCTGGGCAGCTGCTTCTCCCTGAGAGCCACATCTTGCACAGGTATTAGGGGTCAATTACATTACAAGGAGGTAGAGGAGAAGAAAAGACACTTTTCTTGCTCTGTAGTTCTGCCCTAAATTAACTTTTAATATGGAACAGAATGTCACATTTGCTTCTTCCCATAATCTAAAAATTTCTCCCCTATGCAGCAGCAGTAAGGAGGGCTTTTAAAAATTAAAAAGACCTGAAAACCACACAAGGGTATATTTCATGGCTATAAAAAAGCATTTAAAACGTAGAGTTAAAAAGGTGTTTCAAGTGTCTTCATCAAAGGAGGTTGAAAATGGAAGGAAAATAGGATTTTAAAAATGCCCATTTTGCTTAAAATCAGCTTCATGAGTCAGAGCACACAAAACCTTTTTGCTGCTGAGGATCCTGAAGGTAAATCCAGGCAGCTCTGCAGCCAGTGTGTTTGCTGAGAGTAGCAGTGCAATTATCAGTGACATGCACAGCCTTCCTGCCATATCTTGTATTTCTGCTATATTCTGTGGCAACTGCCAGTCCAGAGCTCCAGAAAGGAACCCCCAAATTCAAAGCTAACCAGGGAACACTTTTTCAGAGGCAGCTTTATTCACCTCCCCTCCCATGCTGATTTTATTAAAAAGCACAGAAGACTGGTGAGCATGATCCAGTACCTGGGAACTTTTCATCAAGCAGAGCTGTGCAGGGGGACCCTGTGAGCTGCAGATGTGTTTGTCAAATGACACAATGCCCTGTGCTGCTTCTTCCCTCCTTTACTATTCCCTCTTAGTCAAGCACAAAGTTTGTTTCCCCAAGTTTTTGCAACAACTCTTCAGTCCCACCCTGCAGCTCCCTGATTTTTGATCCCATCTTCCAAACGTCTCAGAGCTTTACCACCAAACCTCAAATCAAGACTCCAGCTGTAAATCAAGCAGAACAAGCTCTGATTTACCTCTCACCTTAAACCAACAGGATATTACAACAAAAATATCCTGGTCTGGTTGCCAGGAGGAAGCAAAGCATCCATGTCACAATTAGCATATGCAAATCAGCATATGCTAGTGCCCAGCCCCTCCCTGCCTCAAACTGAGCAAAGTACAACTGAGCAGTGCTGAAATGCAAATTACCCAGAAGAGTTTGGGGACGTGGAGGAAACAGAAGGACTTGGCAGTCTGGATGCATTCCAACGTGAGTAGCTGCAAACTAAAACAACACTCCAGAACGCATGTGAGGAAGCTTTTATTAAAAAAAGAATCTGCTCTCTTTAGTTAATAGTGGGAATGATGCAATTACAAGAGGGAGCCAGGATACCCTCAGGCCCCAAATTCTGTTCTAACTACAGAGAAAGGAGGAAGCAGAATTGCTCTGCTCATTCCTGGAGCTGCTCGTGGAGCAAAGCCAGGAGTGACACTGGCACAGCTGAAGGTGAGCTGCACACAGAGGGCTCAGCTGGGCTCCCTGACCCCAGAGCCAGCAGCAGCCACAGCCCCTCCCCACCCTGCCCTGCACCCAGAGATATGCTCTGTGTCCCTCCAAGAGTCCCCACCACCACTCCATCCCTGTCCCCATCACCACTCCATCCCTGTCCCCACCACCACTCCATCCCTGTCCCCACCACCACTCCATCCCTGTCCCCATCACCACTCCATCCCTGTCCCCATCACCACTCCATCCATGTCCCCACTCCATCCCTGTCCCCATCACCACTCCATCCCTGTCCCCATCACCACTCCATCCCTGTCCCCATCACCACTCCATCCCTGTCCCCACCACCACTCCATCCCTGTCCCCATCACCACTCCATCCCTGTCCCCACTCCATCCCTGTCCCCACTCCATCCCTGTCCCCATCACCACTCCATCCCTGTCCCCACCACCACTCCATCTCTGTCCCCACCACCACTCCATCCCTGTCCCCACCACCACTCCATCCCTGTCCCCATCACCACTCCATCCCTGTCCCCACTCCACCCCTGTCCCCACCACCACTCCATCCCTGTCCCCATCACCACTCCATCCCTGTCCCCATCACCACTCCATCCCTGTCCCCACTCCATCCATGTCCCCATCACCACTCCATCCCTGTCCCCACTCCACCCCTGTCCCCATCACCACTCCATCCCTGTCCCCATCACCACTCCATCCCTGTCCCCACTCCATCCATGTCCCCACTCCATCCCTGTCCCCATCACCACTCCATCCATTCAACACAGAGGGGCAGACTAAGAACAGGAGAGACTCTGATGAACCCTCTCTGCTTTTGAAAGAAATCAGATCTGGAGCAGAAGGGCTTGTCCAAGGAAGTGGTGAACCCAGGATACCTCATGCATTAAATATAACAGTAACCATAATTTCTGACTTACACTGAAATGAATTTGCAAATGACTAGTAACACACGAAATGGAAAGAGAGGGCCTCCCTGACTGCTAATCCTCACTAAATAATTACATTTACATATAAATGTAAACACAGGTACAAACCTACATCAATAAAAAGCTGTTAACAATACAACTGTAAAGCTCTGTAATTTCTTTTAAGAAATTAAGGCTGATTCCATGTTCAAGGATAAGACTGAGTGCTGTAGGATATGTAATACAAACAGTGCAGAGAGTATCACTCAGTCAAGATTAACACCACCTTTTTTTCCCCCTTATAAATCATTTGTGTATTGAGACATGCAGCAGAATCAGCTAAAGTATAGATCTAATTAAAGAAGCTGAAAACTGATTACTGCACTACATAACAGATCAAGGGGTTTTTCTTCCCTTTTTTTTAAAGAAAAATGTGGTCTGAAATCTTATCAGTCCCACACATGCCAGAATCAGCCTCTGCCTTTGTGTCAGATGGAAACTGTATCTAGAAACCATCAAGCAGAACTCATGGTTGAGATGAACAGAATGCAGCTGTCCTCCTCTGCCAGATTATATTCTGGGTTTCCACTATCAGCAGACAAAGTGCAGGTGTAGAGCTCCTCCAAGCCAGACACAAACACAAGTGGCTAAACTGAAAGAGCTCCTGCCTCACCAAGGACTCCAGTGAAAGGCTCTGGAATGCTTTTGCTTTAAGAGTATTAACTACTGAATAATAAATCTATTTGCCACAGCACTGACTTGTTGTGAAGGGCTGGAAATAACCATGAAGGGAAGGATTCTGCCTGTTCCCACCTGCCCCTGGTGCCAGGTGAGGCTGCACAGACCAATGGGATCCACAGCCCAAAATCCCTCCCTCTGCTCCCACCTACAGCACTGGGAACAAGGGGGCAATGAAGGGGTTTAGGGCCCCTCATTCCTCAGATGCCTCTGATTCATCTGTTCTGCCTTCACACAAAAGCTGCTGCTTTACACCACCTATTGCTATTTTAAAACATGTTGATGCTGCTCTGAAATAACATTTTACTTATTACACTCTAATCATTGTTATGGCTTCTGACAGGTTTTAAATACAATAGTATTAACTGCAATTATTTCATTTGGAATTAATGTGAGTATTGCAGGCACTTCAGCAGGATCTCTGCTGCAATTCACCACTCATTACTGCACCATTATTTTTTAAGTGTTATCCATAAAGCAGGCTGCCAGTGCATTTGCATTTAGGTGACAGAAGTAGGAACAGAGAGAAGCAATAAATTAGCACAAAAATTAAGCAGAAGGAGCAGGAGAATTACATTGTCTGAAGTTTTAAGTGACTTGCTGGTTCCCAGTCTGGCAGAGCCACAGGAGCAGGCAGGGCACCCCTTCCCTCCCCATGTGCCCTGAGCAAAGCAATGGCTTTGCAGCCTCATCCTTCCACTTTTTACACTTTTTCCTCCTGCCCCAGTGCCCTGCATCCCCCACACTGCTCCCCCCAGCTGGCTGCAAGACCAGCCCTCAGCAGACAGAAAATAAACGGGTTTTTTCCAACACAGCCATTAAAAAAAGCCAGTGTACCCGGAGGGGAGGGCAGAAATAAAGCATTATTAGACCATTAAACGGGGTGCCCAGCAGCACTCCTCCCTGGGCAGGAAAAACCTCTTTGGTGCAGTTAACAGCTGGTTTTAGAGCCTTAATGACCTCAGGTGAAAACAAACTGGTCATTAAAACCACGCTTTAAGGGGATTAGCTACCACCAGAACATACAAGTTACTTAAACTGAAGTAGTTCCATATGGTTAATTTATAATTTCCAAGGTATTAATCAGGGAAATTCTGATGGTTCCCAGATAAAGTGTGCAAGGGGGAGATCACCCAGCTCCCCAGAGCAATCTGAACTGGAGGCAGTGCTGGCAGAACAGTTCCATCCCTCAATTTGCTGCCTAAACTGAAAACAAAACACAACCAAAAAACCAGAAGGATGAATTTGCCTATGATTAAACAAACATGTTTTCATTTTGGCAATACTTAAAAGGAGGGGAAAAAAAAAAAAAAAGAAAATAGAAAAATTTCATTTTGAGTCAATCCACAACATCTTGTTTCAACTCTGAGCGGAAATCCACTGCAGGTCTCTCAGTTTATTTAACCCCTTTCAAACCTTTTGCCTTTCAGGGCCACTTTTAAATGTGGAGAATGCAGGAAGGGGAAAAAAAATGGAAGTTTTTTGGAGATACCAATGCACAGGTGGGAGGGAGCAGAGGAGGGGGCTCAGCAGCATCTTTGATCTGGGTTAGGAAAATCATCCCAAGATCAGCCCCATCCCTGGGCATGAGCACAGGACACTGAGGCCTCACCCTGGGTTTTACCCTGCTCAGGGTCACTGATATCTGAAGATAAAATACCTGAGACATGAAACCTCAGGACACTGAAGGGCACTGAGGCTGCAGGGCAATGAACACACAGATGTTAAAGCAGGACCAAACTCACACTGATTCTCACACCCTGGTGAGCAGCCAAACAAAACCACTGAGGAAGGCAGGAAAAAACAAAACCACCACCAGAAGGGAGAAAAGACACCCCTGGAAAGGCAAGAAAACAAGCTGTAGCTCACAGTGAGACTGAATCCATTTAAATTACAAATACACTGCTAAATACCTCCTCTCCAGAACCTAAAGTCGTTTTAAAAACTGTTCTTTTTATCACTGAAACCTTGGGGGAAATTTTGGAAGTTGATTTCATCCTCGTAACACAATGACTCCTCCACAGTGCAACACTTTATTAAAGAGGATTGTACAGGGCTCTGCAGAGAACCAGCAACAGGTTTGGGACTTCAGTTTGTTCCACAGAACAACAGCATTAGCAAATAAAGCACCCTTCAGTTCTCTTTAGCTGAATCTTTACTGTTAAATGCATCTCTCAGTCTAAGAAATGCACTTTGCTGCTCTGAATTCATTCCCTGCTGTCAACCCACCCAAAATTCACTGCCTGCCCATTCAAAAAAAAGGCTGGTCCAAAGCAGGGCTCCCTGTGGCAACTCAAGAGAAACAAAAAATGTTCCTAACTCACAAGTTTTCACACTAAAGCAACTCCCTTTCAGGATCTGTGGAGACAACAGTGATCCCCCATGTCCTCAGCAGCAGGGATGGGGCTGGAGACAAACTCTGACCAAAGAAAATCTCCTGCACAACTGCAGACCTGTCCTCTTTCAGTCTGCTCAAGAACAACATTTGTTTAAATCTTTTTGTCAAAACAAAAATGAAACAAAAAGCCAACCAAACAAGCAACAACAACAAAACCTTTCCAAGAATGCAGAAGGGCAGAAATCCAAACCCAGTTTAGCTCAAACCTCCACTTTTCTACAGGCACTTATCTGGGAAAAGAAGGCTAAGCTCTTTCCAAGGTCATTTCAAGGTTTTCATACCAGGGAGAGAAGAATTATTTACATGTGACAATGCATCCTGTGTGTTCAGTTGGGAAGGCAAATATGGGTTTAATAAATAAAATTTTAAAAAACCAAAGCAGAAGACAAAACCCTGCCTCCAAGTGCAGCGAAATGGGAGTACAGGATGTCCCTGTCCCAAGAAGGTGTTGTGCCAACATCCCTCAGAGCTACATCAAATATAATTTTCAAACCAATTAGCTCAAAAAGCATCAACACCAAAGCAATGCCTTCCACATTCTAATTACTAGGCCATCCTATTCAATTCTTAATGAGAGGAGAGACAAAGGCAGTATATGTATTAGGGTCTACTTCAAGAATTCTTTTTCTTTTAGCAAACAGATCCTCTTTTGTTCTGGTTAAACACCAATTACTCCGTTCTCTCTAACATGCAAATCAGCTGAAAATAGGGCATGATGTATCTCGATCCTGCACCACTACAAGTTTGAATGAAGGGGGAAAATAAAGCAACCCTCTAGGGGCTTTCAATTCCAAGTACTTTGTACTCTGATAAAGCTCTTTTCAAAGAGCTTTTTGTATTATCTACCGCGGTTCCCATAAGCAGTGATTTTGCCATTATGCCAAAAGAAATAGCACATTTAAGGTGTACAATATAAGCAAGGAAAGGAAAAGTAGCCAACAAAGCTGTTTACATGTAGCTTTGAGTTGTTACGTCCCCACTGCAAACAGCAAAACTCGGGAGCATTACGAGCATCAGCACACGGAGGGAAGTTACAGCAGCAAGGGAAGGGGTGGCAGAGCTGCAGGGTTTGTGTTGGGGTTTTTTAGCTTTTTTTAGCACTCAGAGCAGCCTGGGGAGGGCTCAGTCCTTGTCAGTCAGGTGTGGGCTCAGCCTTCACTTCACCTCTACCACTGCACCTGACCCTAAGGGGGTTAGGAGAAATCTCTGCTATTTCAGGGAAACCTTACAGCAGCCTGCTGGTACCTACACCATCCCTTCACCAGGAATTCTACACCAAAAGAGTGGTTTGAAGTCTGGGAATTTGTCATGCCCTGTGTGCAGCTGTGTTTAGCAGAGCAGACTGTGCCACACAGCCACTGACACAACCAGGGTGTGAGGATCTAAACTCATCCCTAAAAACCTGGGAAGGGAACCCACCCATGCAGCACAGGGCTCAGGGGGTACCAGATTCCCAGCAGGAGAAAGGGCTGGAGGGATTTTGCCAACACACCTGCTGGGGAGGCTGCAGGTACATGGCTCTGAGAGAATGAGTGAACATAAAAAATGATGCATTGCCAGCCCTGCAGCCAAAGAGGGATGCAGAATTTGTTGGCTAGGTATCTAGTGAGTGCTTGCACTACAGAAATCATTTTGTAATTGAACAATTTCTATATCAAAGTGTAATTGAATTTATATCATGCATTAAATATACTTAACATAAATCACACACACGGTAATACTTACATTATACACACATAACCACCTCTGGTCTTGTTTCAATATATAGACAGATAAAATACATAAAAATAGCTCATTTCAAGGAGATGGACCCTAGAGTATTTCACATTTCTAAATTCAGCCAAAAACCACAGCGCATTAGTTCTCTTCTGCCAAACATTATATACAATCTTCCAAAAAAGTTTTCATCTGGTTTGTTGGCCTTTAATATATTTTTGATTTATGACATTTTGAAACATTTTCCCTTCTGTAGCTCAAGAGAGAAAAAGCATTCTTCTGATTCCAGATTTGGGATTTCTTTAAAGAGAAACCAAAAGTAATAAATCTGAAGTGTCATGCTGCTACTGTATCACACGAGCGAGAAGTATTACAGCATGTGTTGACTGTATCCTCCAAGCAAAAACTGTATTAAGTAACAGTATTTTCTTACATTACACATTTTTTCTTGCCTGAAGTGTGCATTTCACACAGATGTTCCCCATACTCCAGTATTATACATGTGCAGCAAGTCCTGAGGACATGATAATCTCCATTTGGGGAGCACCAACAGTGGTTGTGTCCTGTGTCCACCACAAACCAACCTCCCCAGCAAGTTCTGCTTTGTCAGCTCCTGCCCCAAACTTGCCACAAGTCCAAAGCAAAGGTGTGGGAGCAGCAGGGTCCCTTCTCAAAGGGAAGAAGCATGGAATTCCCTTCCAGGGGCTCCCCTGGTGCCACCTCCCAGGGCCACCCCAGAGCACAGGACTCAGCCAGACAGTTCTGGAGCATCTCCAGTGAGGGACACTCACACCCTCCATGTGTCAAACACCAGCTGCACTAAGTACAGCTCTTGTCTTTTGGGGTCACTGTTAAGGGGAAGAAGAGCCTGAGAGAAGCCTGAGAATGGAAGGAAAAATGAGCAATAATCCATGCAATGTAATAAGAATGGCAGTGAGTCTAGCGAGCCCATAGACACCAGGCTAATTTCAGTTTACCACTGAGCACTGAGGATAACTGCAGGGCACTGCAAATGTTCATTCCTTTGCCTTAATTGCTGCTAGAGTCATAGTTTAGTATATTATACCAGCCTCAGCTTGCTCTAATTCCTTATCCTATTTGCTTTGGCCAGGATGATTAAAAAAAGAGAGAGGAAAAGAAAAACAGAAAATGCTTTTAATGATTATTCAAGGGAGAATGTGCAAAGCATGCCTAGATGTTCCAGGAGGCACAAGGAGAGTGCTACAGGCATCCTCCTGCCCCTGTGCAGGGCACAGCCACAGCTCAGTGCTTGCATGCAGGGAGGGAATGAGAGAGGGAGATTCACATCCCACAGCCAAGGAGGGCAGGCCAGGAGCTGCCAGCAGCCTGGTGCACACACAGGCAGGCACAAGTTCCATGGCAGTGCCAGGGGAGAGAGCCCTGTGCCCTGGGACAGGCTCCTGCACCCCCAGCTACTAACACTGCCCTTGGGAGCACACCTGGGCTCCAACAGGCACCCCTAAAACCAGCCAGAGCCAGCCCAAACTCTGCCACCCTGCCAGAGTCAGCCCAGGCTGTGCCACCCTGCCAGAGCCAGCCCAAACTCTGCCAGCCTGCCAGAGCCAGCCCAAACTCTGCCACCCTGCCA
Source organism: Erithacus rubecula (assembly GCF_903797595.1). Lineage (NCBI taxonomy): Eukaryota > Metazoa > Chordata > Aves > Passeriformes > Muscicapidae > Erithacus > Erithacus rubecula. Next base: position 886,451 of record NC_136674.1, on the reverse strand, counting down.
GAGCCAGCCCAGGCTGTGCCACCCTGCAGGAGCCAGCCCAGGCTGTGCCACCCTGCAGGAGCCAGCCCAAACTCTGCCACCCTGCAGGACCTAGCCCAGGCTGTGCCACCCTGCCAGACCCAGCCCAGACTGTGCCACCCTGCCAGACCCAGCCCAGACTGTGCCACCCTGCCAGAGCCAGCCCAGGCTGTGCCACCCTGCAGGAGCCAGCCCAGGCTGTGCCACCCTGCAGGAGCCAGCCCAAACTCTGCCACCCTGCAGGACCTAGCCCAGGCTGTGCCACCCTGCCAGACCCAGCCCAGACTGTGCCACCCTGCCAGAGCCAGCCCAGGCTGTGCCACCCTGCAGGAGCCAGCCCAAACTCTGCCACCCTGCAGGAGCCAGCCCAGACTGTGCCACCCTGCCAGAGCCAGCTCAAACTCTGCCACCCTGCAGGAGCCAGCCCAAACTCTGCCACCCTGCCAGAGCCAGCCCAGACTGTGCCACCCTGCAGGAGCCAGCCCAAACTCTGCCACCCTGCCAGAGCCAGCCCAGGCTGTGCCACCCTGCAGGAGCCAGCCCAAACTCTGTCACCCTGCCAGAGCCAGCCCAGGCTGTGCCACCCTGCCAGAGCCAGCCCAGGCTGTGCCACCCTGCCAGAGCCAGCCCAAGCTCTGCCACCCTGCCAGAGCCAGCCCAAACTCTGCCACCCTGCAGGAGCCAGCCCAGGCTGTGCCACCCTGCCAGAGCCAGCCCAGACTGTGCCACCCTGCCAGAGCCAGCCCAAGCTCTGCCACCCTGCCAGAGCCAGCCCAAGCTCTGCCACCCTGCCAGAGCCAGCCCAAACTCTGCCACCCTGCAGGAGCCAGCCCAGGCTGTGCCACCCTGCCAGAGCCAGCCCAGACTGTGCCACCCTGCCAGAGCCAGCCCAAGCTCTGCCACCCTGCCAGAGCCAGCCCAAGCTCTGCCACCCTGCCAGAGCCAGCCCAAACTCTGCCACCCTGCCAGAGCCAGAGCAGTGCTCTCCCCAGGAGCAGGGCACACTGCAAGCCTGGCTACCCCTGTGCAGCACTCCTGTGCTCAGAGAGGCTCTGCAGAGCTCCCAAACTCCCTGACACAGATCCAGAATGCACACAGACACAATGGCAATTAGGCCCCAAAATGAGCACTTGGATTTAAATACAACAAACAGAGAAGCCCACACAACAAAAAACCACACACACACACAAAACCATCCAGAAAATCAGATACAGACAGAGCAGATCCTATCAGCCCTGGCATCCTGAGTGATTGACACTGATCAAGTCTCACCATGCTCCTGGAGAGGAAATACATGACCTCCAGAATTGGAAAGGGAGGCAGAAATGCTAGGGAAACTGCTTTGAAAAAACCAAGAAGAAAGCAGAGGTGAGAGGCAGCTCCATTGCACCCACGAGCCATGAACACCAGCCCAACACTCAGAGCTGCCACACCAGCCAGGTTCTCATCACCAAATCACTGAAAAGCAAAGCTCTGCCACCCTCTGCTCATCCTGGGAGGCTGCCCCTGGCTCTGCAGACCTGCCTCCTCCCCGTGGCTTTATTTGCATGAGCTCTGAGCAGAACAGGAACCTGTGAGCACAGGCCAGGGCACACACACAGCCCAGTGCCAGAGGGGCAGCCCAGCACCTGCCCGTGCTCAGCTCAGGGCAGGAGGAAGAACTGACATTTCCAGCAACCTCCATGGCTAGATTAATGTACATAATCATACAGATTGCTTAATAACTGCATTATAAATATATTTACTTGCACACAAATCATTAAGAATCAGGAAAGTGCTAAATAAAGGCGAGTAAAAGCTCTTACAAAGCCATAAGTTAAGTCACAACTCCAGAGAGAAGTTTGCTACCTCGAGACTAGAATTACAATGCACATTCATTTTGTATCCTTTTATATGAATGATATCTCTAACCACTTTATGATGTTAAATAACACACAGCTGCAGGATTTAATGAGCTGCAGCAACAGGGAAAAGCTGTACAAGGAAGTAAAAAGAAAAGATAGAGAAGCATCTGATTTTCAAGTGAAAGTTAGTGAAATGAAACAGCAATGAAGCAAGCACTGCACGGGGAAATTGTTCAAGATGTTAGGGTCTTCTGAGGTAAAAGCTCTGGGAAAATAGAGCCACAAAGGAAGAAGATTCACTCACTGGTGGTTAAAACCAAGAGGGGTTCTGGACCTCCAGTAAAGGATGACATCTTAGTTAAAGGACTGGTAAGAGTTTCAGAACCCAGCTTCATCACTGACCTCCTGGGGGTCCCTGGGCAGATTTCTTCACCTTTCCCTGGATTTCACCTCTTCCAGAGAAAGATGGTCTTGTTGATCTCTATCCCCAAAACATTTCCTGCCTATTCCAGTTACCTTCAAAATCTTTTCCCCTTTACCAGCAGACCTGGTAAAGAGCCTAGGCCTGGCAGCTGAGCACACCAGGTAAAAAAGGGAATGAAAAATGGGTTAAAATTTATCCTCAGGTTTAATCTCAGGGAGGGTTTTTTGACAGACTATCAACAGAATATTCTGTGAATAAATCAACAAGCTGACCAGTGCTCAGCAGTGTTACTGGACCGAGTCCTCATTAATGGTCTCACTTCCAGGATCTGCCCATGCACAGCTCAGGCCCTGCAAGGAGCTGGAAACCCCAGCATCCACCCTCTAAAGTCATTATTCAACAACCAACGAGTGCTATATTTAGAACTTTTTCCATGAAGTAGCAGTATCCAAGGGCCATTGAGCCAAGAGGCACTCAAAGGTTAAACAAGCTGGCCATGCCCTGCTCCCACCCCTGTGCAGGTTACACACCAGTTCTCTCTCTCACAGCCATCCCAGCCTGATAAAGTATCTTTGATCCATGCAGGGAGATACTGAACCAAAATTATCCTCTCTGCTGCCTGTACCCAGGCAGTGACCTCCCAATTACAGGAGCACATATACACAATTACTGTGACTTGATTTAAAAGGCTGTGCTACAAAGATTAATTTAACGCATTAAACAATCAAGAAAAACCCCATAAACCCCCCACTTTGTTTTCTCTCAGCTACTTCAGTCAGTATTTCAGCTTCTCAAGCTGCTCTGAACAACACACATTCTTCACTCTTTGATTTTGTTCATATTTAGGAAACTACTGTTAGATCATGTAGAGATTTAGATTTCATTCTCTGCAAGTGTGGCGCAGCTACAGAAACAAGCAGCTCTCAGCTCCACTGGAGTTATATGCAGCCCTCAGGAAATTAAAACTACTCCTAGCACCAGTCACCAGCAGGGTTTGAAAAGTGGGACTTGCAGCTCCTTAACACAAACCCCATCATGCTAAAGAGCAGAGTGGCAGTGGGAGAAGGGCAGAACCCAACACATTTCCCAGTGTGCTGCAAGGACACGTGCCCTGAGCATCACTGCTCTGCCTTCCCAGGGACCAGGCCCTGCTGCTCCTCTGCCAGAGGTGACACAGGGCTGGAACTGCCTGTGTAAAGCTCTTCTGCATCCTGCAAGAACCAGCACAAAGACACCTCACAGCTCAAGATAAATGCACACCAGTGCCACAGCAGCTGTGGCCTGCTCAACAAAAGTGACAGATAAACCAGTCTCATCACATTAACAGAAGAATATCCACCTTGCAAAGCAGCCTGAGCTAGAAAAGCAGCCTGGGCCAACCACTAATGTCAGTGCCCTGCACTGCTGTGCTTCCTCCCAGGCTCTTATGAAACACGACCAGCAGGGCTGGAGGACTCGGCATCCAAGGACAAAGAATCAGCAGGCATGGAAGCACCAATATTTATGTAATGTATGTCATGTTCACAGCCACAATGAAATCATTGTCTTCCAGGGGGGTTGGTATGTTTGGAGCATTTGTTTGTTATTTCTGAAGATGCAGGAGGCAAAGCAGTTAAAAATAAAGAGGTCACTGCATGCAAAATTAATCTTTAACTGCCTACGCTGCTTTAAATGCCTTGTAAGGATTATGGTGCACTCCCCAAGCTGTGAGCACCTTTGTTAACAAACAACTCCTCCAGAGGAGGTGGAGGGCACACAGTAACATAACTCAGCTGGCAGGTTCTATCCCTTTTCTTTACTCCCAGTGGCAACTCTTTCACAGGTTTCCTTTGGTGGGAGCTCTGCCCCCACACTGCAAAGAGCACCAGGACAGGTGAGATGCTCTCAGCACTGGCATGACAAGCAGACAAGACAAAGCCTTACCAGCTCCACAGCCTTGCCTAAACCCATGCTGAAAAAGAAGGCTTTACTTAATCTCACTGCTGTGAGCAGGCAACAGAGAATTCCTTCTAAAACACAACCTGTGGCAACTGGAGTTGTTAAATACTTAACTCCACAGTCCAGCCCCAAAAAAGGCACAACAGAGATGTGGCTCCTTCCCTTGGCAGCAAGGGATGGTTGTTTAGGACCTGGTTTCTGGCAAAAGGAGGAACTTCAGACTTAGTTACCAAGATGCATCATAAAAACTCCAAAGAGAACTAAAAACTCTGAAGAGGAGTCATCCAGCTCACATTCATGACCTGCAGTATAAATCCCCAGCAGACAGCCTGGAGAACCCTCTTGAAGGGAGGTGTTCTAAATACAGGATAACATAAACACAGAAGGCTGCCTGAGTCTCAGAGGATCCCCATGGCCCCTGGCAGCTCTGCCCAGCCACAGTGCCTCAGCTCAGTTCTGAGAAGCTGAAGCAGCACCTACCCATCTCCCACACCTCCTGAAGGCTCCTGCCTCTGAGAACACTCCCAAACCAGGACAATCCTCTCCCCACCTCCTCTGCCAGCAGAAAACAGACAAAGCAGACAACTGCTGCCAGATTCACCAATTCAGAGCAGCCTCATCACAGATGCAACACTTGGAACCTGGTTTTTCTGAGACACCAGGACTGTGGATAGATACAACCACCCATTTGGTTCACTAAGAAGTGCCCAAACCAAGTCAGAATTGGAAGAAAGCAACAGGAGTCTTTGAACTCCAAAGACTTTCAATTTTCAAGTCAGTCCTCTAGCATCAGCTTTAGCTGGCATGACATGAACTGCACTGATTTCCATCTAAAGAATGAAGGTTCACCCTGAAGCTGCCATTGCAAGGAGTGAGAGAGAAACTATTCCCTAAGTGATGCTGCCTAGGGCAAGCAGCCCATCAGGCTGTCCCAGCTCACCAGGGTCACCTGAGCCACACCAGCAGCCTGGCTGCAGTGGCCACAGCCTCTCCAGCACTGTCCTGGCCCCAGCAGCCTTTGGATGAGACACAAAATACAGGCCTGGGAATGGGAGCTGAGGCTCATTAACCTGGAATGCAGCAGAGCTGTGTTTGCTCTGACCCTGCAGCACAGCCAGGCCAGGAGGCAGGTGGAGAGCACTCCAATGGTACAGGCTATTTCAGAAATATTTCACAATAAAACACCATTTTCTGTGGCCCCACTGAGGTAGCACTTCACAACAAGCAGAGCCATGGCTCTTTCCAGTCCTTTGCTACACATCACAAATCCACAGTGAGCATTAAACACCTGTGAAGAAAAAGCATTTGCTTAGTGGGAACAGTTGAGGCCCAGAAGTCTGACCTGACTGCACTCAGTTCACTTTATTTCTTCTCTTTTCTGTTCCCCTTGGCTTACCCCTGTACATCAGCTTCTCAACAGCCAGGAATAGTTTCCATTGTATTTCCTCATAAATTCTGCTTTGATCACTCAAATAAACATTTGTTGCCTTTCCCCTGAAACAAGCATAAACTTTTCCATTCCTGCTCATACCAAACCCAAATGTCTGACAAATGAAGACAAAAAATAGAAAATATTTATATACCCAGGAGTAGGTACAGCTCCTTGCAGCCATGGGCAATGCAGTAACAAGGGTTACATCAGAAATTTAAGGAGGCAAGCTAGAGCTTGAAATGAGCATGGCAGCCCAACATAACTCAAGATGAAATGGAAATCACCCTCTGACTAAGAGGTTTAACCAAGATTAAAATGGTAAAATGAAAAAAAAAAACCCAAAAAAACCATTGCTCAGCTAATCTGGCAACTCTCTTCAAGTCCTATCACATCTGCACTGGCACATCTGCACACACCACTCGAGCCAGGGGAGCTGAGGCAAGATAAAAGCAGATGCAGGTGGAAAAAAGTCCATGTGTAAGAAGACTTGCTGTGCTGAGGTCAAGCACAGATTCAGCACACAATGCTGGGAGGACCACTCTTCCTTCTGTAAAAGGGACATTTCCATAACTAACGTTTGACAAGAGTGCTTTGCTTGTTAGAAGATGACAAAAGGTTGGCTCCTTTTGATCCTTCCCTTCATCCTCCTCAACAGAATTTTGTGAGTAGTTTCCTTTGGTGAGGCACAGATCTGGCTGTGATCCCTGTTCCTAGATGTCAGTGCATGCACTCCTGTCCTCATCAGGGCTCTGTCAGATGCCAGGTGGGCACAGAGGAGAAGGACTCTGTAGGAGACACAGATTTCTCATCAAGCTTATAGGTGAAATAATAATAATAACATGCCTTGTTTCCTGCTTCCTTCAAGCAATGTTTCCTATGGCTATTGGCAAGTTTAACAGCTTTGTTCTCCTGTGATTACCCACAGTCCTTGTTCCAGAGGCAGAGCTGGAGCCTGTAATCATTAACATCTAATCCAGCAGCCCATCTAATGAGAGATAATGGGGAAAACAACCAAGGGAGGGCAGGTACAGAGCAAAGCACAGGGGAGGGCAAGTCTCCAAAAGCATTTGCTCCAAAGAAGCTCCAGAGGAAACTCTGAGCAAATGGGTCTCTCTGAGCAGCTCTGTGCATGAGGTGCCACTAAATGAAGGGCAAGAGACACATTCACACGTGTCCTGCCTGCCCCCTGTGACAACTCAATAAATATCACAAACTCACATTTCACAAGTCAGCACCCAAATCTGAACCAGAAGAGGTGTTCCAGCCCATCAGCATCCTCCCAGCAGCCCTGCTCAGGTTCAATCCTCCAAGTCTGTGCAGGTGTGGCTGCAGAGGGGCTGGTTCAACAACCACAGCCCAGGCTGTGCATGTGTTCACCACAGCAGGGATGTGCTGCTCCACCTCAAGGAACCTCCACTGCCACTCATTCAGTCACACAACCAAGCTCCTCATTGCTGAAAAAGCATCATTCAAAAAAATTTAGTAATGACTCTGTTACTTTAAAAAGGGAGATGCACTAAAGCAGATAAGCCTACTCTGTTTCTTTTTTAAAAGCTCCTTTCTCAACCTTGGCTCTGAATGGAAGGTTTGACTCCTGGAAAGTCTATGAAGGGAACAAACACACATCCCACCCTAATATTACAACAAACTTAGAGCAGCAGCTAACACCAGGCCACCTCTGGATGGAAAGGCAGAGCAGCTTCTGAGCCACTGGTTCCTGCAAAGCACTGCATTAACAGCTGAATTACACACATCATCATTGTCTCCAGACTCCTCACAGCATCAAAGACAGAGCCAGCCAAGTCCTCTGAGCCCCAGAAATCTAATTAGCTAGACTAAAAAATCAAAAAAAGCCTCAAAATACTCCAGCAGAGGAATTTTAGAAGAACTGCACTGAAATAAATGCTGCATAACCTTTTGGAGCCAAACAGTATATCCTAAACTGGATTTATTTCTCTTTTTACTGATCACCCATTAGGAAGCCAACCTGCAAGGGCAGGTAACAGAAACATTTCCAGAATGTTATGAGTAAAATCTTTTATTGCACATCTAATGAAGAACCTTCAACTTAGAGGGTGCTGATAAAAGTCAGTGGGGTGCATCTCTATAAAACCCCATTTCAGTGCAACACTCACAGCAAGCTGCAGACCCAATCATATTTTTCTACTCCTTGTTTTTTTGGACAGACACTCAGGTTCTAGAGCCACAGAGGGACAATTCCATCTCCAGCCCTTACTGAGGGCTTGGTGCTGGAGGATGAGATTTCCCAGGAGCTGTTCCACCAGCCAAGGTCCCCTCACCACCTCCACACCCCATGGAGGTGGGAATGTGGAATTCTCATCTCCTCCTGCCCCCAGGTTTTCTGCTCTTGTCCTGCACAAGCAAACACAGGGGAAGAATTCCACGAGCCTGGGGACACGGGGCAGAGGGAGCCAGGCCAGCTCCCCCTTCACAGCCACTGAGGAACTGAGCCAAGCCCCAAACCCAGAGCCATTCCTCACAAGTTACTGACCAGGAGCCACATCACAGCTAACTGCTGAGGGAAACACCAGAAGATAACACTTTTACAGGTTTATTACCTTTATGAGGTCTACACAGGAGCTGCCATTTCTCTGAGATCCCCAACACCCTTTAGCAGCCAGAAAATCCCATTCCACACCTGCTGTGGGTTCATCTCCCCTGCAGCTGGAGGGCAATGGAGCCAAGAGGGCTCAAACCTTGCCAGGGTCCCAGGGTGTGACTGGGCAGGGGGCTGTGCCATGGCAGGGGGCTGCCAGCACCCACCACAGGCTCCCCTGCTGCCACAGCCATGCCTCAGATGCTCCTTACTCCACAATTAATGAACTAAATTTGAATTAAAAAATTCAAGCAAGGAATCCTAACAAATCTCAGCGTTCAAATTTACATCCAATATGTTTGGAACATGTCAATAAAATATTTACCATTACATTGTGCCTCTCCCAACTGTTGTGTTTTCCTCTTGGCAGAGGTTAAAATGCCTCCCCCTCACCATCCTGTGTGTTATAGATATGCTCACAGAGCTGAGTGCCAGTGGGGAGCAGCACATTTGGATCAGGAGCATACTCTTTAAATTAAGCTTGCACAGAACAATTCAGATTAGGAGAGCAAGACTAAGTGTTTAATCTTCCCCTGCAATTCTTGACAACGTTCCTTTAGGGCAAAGGGAAGTGCACAGCAAATCACTTTTTCTAGTGAGCATTTCCATCACCAAAACCAATCCAGGACATGGAAACCCGAGTGCTGAAATCAGAATCCAGCTTAAGAGTAATGGAAATACCTATCAATACAAAGCACCTGCACCTCTGAGCAGCATTCCAGGCTTGGCTGGTAACACCCAGCCACAACAGGCTGCTGCTGGAATGCTAAACACCCCCTGGAGAAGGAGCAGGACACAGACCTGCACTGCACCCCCAGCACAGCCTCACTCAATAAAACGCCCCTCAAAAAAAGCCTGAAACCATCCTGTATGCATGCTAAAAACCAGAGTACAAAAATAGACCAGATTACACACACAAGTATACACACATGCACAAAACCAGAAAATCCCATTCATTCATGCAGGGTTTTAATCCTAAAGGATCCCACTTGCTTTCCAAAGTGAATAAACGTATCGGATGCAGCAGGATCAGAGCTGCACAATCACCCCCAAAGCAAAACACAACCACTGCTTTAATGAGAAACCAAACAACCAGAAAGAAAAGATGTAGAGGAAGAATTTCAAGGGGGCAGATTATTCTACTGAGAAAGCAAAGAGAGATAGAAAGGCAGCCTGAGTTTTCAGTGCCAGGGTCCCCTCACATCTCAGGCTCACACTTCAGTGGCACCAGAATTAATATTCCTCACTTATCTCCTCTGGCTAATGGCAGCAGGAGATGTGCAAAAGGAAAAGGAGGACAAGTATCAACCTCTTTCACCATCACACCTCCCAACCTTGGCAGGCTGTGGGAGGAGACATCTCCTGACTGACTTCTCTTAAATAAGGCTTCTGCCTCTCTCCTTCCCCACCATTCAGAAGGAATTCCCCTTACAGGCTTAGAAAAAAAAAATCTGCCTGATATGACTTGAACTTCATTTTCTTTGAGCAATTTTCCTGCAAGAAAATAATAATAATATGGGAGTGTCCTGCTGAGGTTAACCACTAATGTGGGGAAATAAGACAGAAGGCAAATGGTGCAAACCCACTTTGAATTCCAATCAGAAGCTGGGGCAGTATTAGCTGTCACACAGCCCGTGGCTCTCACACTGCTCCCTCCCTTCTCTAACTGCTACCAGAGGAGAGCTACAAGCTTTTACTATTCTACATATGGCTTCAAATACATATGTAACAAAGCCTGAGAAATGAGAGGCAGATGAGCTGTCTTAGCCCAGAGGTAGGAGGTTAAAATGACCTCAAATCATAAAGTCTAGTACAATATTTAATCTCTGAAACTAGAAATGTTTTTAAAAAAAGTCAGTATCGATCAGTCCTTGCTGCCAGCCGCCCTCCTGCTGCAATGGAGGCACTTTGCTGAGAAGCAAAACCAATGATCAAAGGCTTATCTATGGCAGAGGAGGAGACTGCTGCTAGTGCAGATGTGATTTATAGAAGTCAACACAAGAGAAACATCGCCCAGGTCCTCAGAACAGAAAATATTCCTTTTATGGGGTAGGAAGGAAGATTTGATTCAGCTGCTCCATTTCAGGCTGGGCAGGGCTGGATCTCTCACTAGCAGTGTGTGCACAGCACCAGCCTCCAGAGCTGTGCAAACAAGGCTGGACACTGCTGAGGTGGCTGGAGATGGGCAGGAGGGACAGGACACTTTGCTAAGCCCCAGAGCAGGTTCTCTCTGGGCTGCCACCCAGCTCTGCCTGCTGAAGAACACACTCCATCACTCCTCACATTTCATTAAAACAAGATCAAGAGATTCCTTCCAGTAAGAACTTCCCTTCAAATTTCATTAACAAGAGATGTCCTTTAGGCTGCAGCTTGTTCAACAATCTTCCCCTCCTGATCCAGGAGGCAAACTCTCCTCCTTTGGGCTGCAGATCCCAGAGCTTCCCTCTGCACACCCTGTGTGACATGCACAGCCACAGCAACATCCCAGCACAGACCCTGTCCTTCCTGCATCCTTGCATAAGGGCTCCAAATCCCAAGGTCACTCGTGTTTAGATTTTGGCAAACATTCAGATCTCCCAGCAAAACAGGATTTCAGTAAACATGGAGTTCAAGCATCCATTCTTAAACAAGGGAAAAGCCATAAAAAACAGTGAGTAGAGAAGAAGTTATTTGCTTAACATCAGCCACACAAGGCAGCAGCTCAGGGAGGCTGTAGGGCTCCTGCCCACAGCACTGCCCAGCCACATTCCCCCCTTGGGGACATGCAGCTCAGTCTGAACCTCCCCAGCATCAGGGCACACTGAAATTTCCCAGGCTGAGCTTCCAGAACTCAGCCACTCCATCACATCCACTGACAGCCTTCAGCAGCTCTGCAGTGAGGGTGCACAAGGTACCCCAGCCTCAGGAGAATCCAGCATCACCAGCATTCCCTGGAGCTGCTCCAGCTCTCCAAATGCCTCTCCCCCTCCCAAGGGAACACTCGGCTGTGCCCCAAGCACTGCACAAGCACAGGGGGTCTGGAGCCACAATTTCCACCCAAAGGGTCCCTGACCCTCAGCCACAGGCAGAGGGGACTGCTCAGGGCCTGCAGCAGAAAATGCATCATGTTTTCCATCAGCAGCACTGCTGGCTTAGCAAACAAGTTTTTATCTGCAGGACGGCAGCTGCAAGCAGCGTTTCCAGATGCAAAGGAATGACAGTGATGGCATTAAAGCTGCTCTGCCTCACAAACTTCACACTCTGTCAGGGAGGAGACTGGAAGGACAGAAAACAACATCAGCATGCGCTTCAGATTCATTTTTCAGGGAAAGCAAGCTTCCCTCTCCCCTCAGTATCACCCAAATACATCAAAGTGATGGAAATCACATTATGATAGATAGATCAGTCACTGTGATATATATGTTTATCATGGAAGTAGCTAATTGCTAACATTCCCTTCTCTACCCTTAACTTCCACTCCTGGATCAACCAGGCTCTGCTAAAACCTGAAGTGACAGAAGATGTCCTAAACAACCCCCCAAAACAAACAAAGCCCAAACAAACAGAAAAGATGTGAATCAAAGTACATGCAACTTCTCTCAATCCCAGCACCTCCATACCCCAGCAGCTCCTTGCTGCAATATTTCAGAACTCCCTACCATTTTCCTGCATTATGGATTGAACTGCCTATGACATTTTCCTCTGGGACACGTGGAATGAGAGCTGTGTGCATGGCAAGTGGCATTTAAGGACGTTCTCATCAGCAGTGTTATTCTCCTCGTGTCACAGCAGCACCCAGAGAGGTGCAGAGGGGATCAGGGCCTCCCCTGGCCAAGGCACCATGTGCAGACAGAGCAGGAGTCCCTCCTCTCATGCTGCAGGGAGGGCAGACAAGATAAACAGAGACATGAAAGCACAGGAGTCACTGAGAGGACACACGACAGGAGCAGCTGAGCAGAGCCTGCATGCCCAGCACACAGGCTGACCAGTGACTCCAGCTGCTTTTTGGTGTTTAGCTCCACCTCTGACAACCCAGGCTCCTGTGCCAAGCAGCCAGCACTCCCACCCTGGGCATCCCTGGGGTCCAAACCCTCCTGGAGCTCTGGCAGCCTCGGGGCAGTGCCCATTCCCTGGGGAAGCAGTGCCTGAGCAGGGACACAGACCCAGGGCAGCAGAGCCAGTGACACAGAGCACAGCCCAAAGCTGCCACTATCTGCACCACCCCACACAGCTGTCACAGCCTCCCAAGGATATAAAAACACCTACCAAAAATACAGAGCTGCACAAACTTACTCCCATGCTGGATTTTATTTTTCCTCCTGCGTGGCAGCTTGCACACAGATGATATAAAATCCTGGATATGGGCAGCTGAGGGTAGCAGGCAGCAGGACAGGAATGTTTTTTATTGTCTCAAATCCTGCACTGGTCAGTAGAAGCTTAAAATAACCCCAAGTCTTCTGCCCTGTTCAATGCCCTTGCAAATGGAGGCTGAATGACCTCATGTTTTCTCCCAAGGGATGGGTGAGGCTGGCCAGAAACACCAGCTGGATCCTTCCAAGACAGCAAAGACAAAACAGCTTGCAAAATATAATTTCTGCATCGACTTCAAGGCTCAGCCATTCCCTCAGCTATCAGACAGGGAAGTAAGGTCAGCCTGGGGATGCCCAAGCTATTCTGCTGTGCATTAGAACACTGCAGCTTCAACTGTCCACGTTGGAACTTTAGTGAATAATGTTATGCAACATGAATTTATAGGTGAGGGGGAGGGAGAGAAGGTGGTTTGTTTGAATTCAGCCCCAGCACAGGTCCCCAGCTCCAGCAGCAGTGACTTCCAGCTGGTCTGTCTCTGAAAGCAGCTCTTTGGTTTCAATTTGACTATTCCTGAACTCCACAGTGTCACAGTCAGTCACAGCTGAACAGAAAACAAGAGCCCACTGGATGGGTTGCAGCAGGCCCACCACAGCTTTGATCAGCTCAAGCCATCATGATGAAGTCTATTTAACCCCACCTGGATTTCAAACCAGGCACTCCTTTAAATACAGCTGCAGCATCATCTGTCAGGTGTCACCCACCTGCCCAGCTCCCTACACCCATGGCACAGGCAGGGGTCTTTCCTGGAGCCTTCAGTGCTGCACACTGCTTTGGAAATCAAGACACTACATGTGCAGCTCCATCTCCTGATCTGATCCCCTCTGGTTATTGTGGTCTTCACAGCTCCACCTCAGCAATAACCACCCTCCAGTGCAGGGCTGTGGAACTATTCCATGAATAATCCCAACCCTGACTTCCCAGCCTGCCTCTGGCAAGGCTCAACAATCCTTGTCTCCTAAGACAAAGCTTCTGACCCCAAACATTTATTTCCTTGTGCTTTGGTAATGACTCCAGGAGGTCGAGGCAGGGACCATCAGTGCACCAACATTCCTCTGCTCCCTGGCACTTACTCTTCAGCAGCTTAATCATCACTGTCATATGGAAATGGTGCAACTCTGGCCCAGAAACTTCTTGTCAGAGCTGCCTCTCTTCATGGGCCTCAAGAGCAAAGGGCTTAATGGGAGAAAAAGCTGGAACAGACACCCTGCACCAGGAGAGCTGACCTCTAAAAGAGAAACAGCCACCTGAAGGTACAACAAGCAGCTCACACACCACCAATCTATTATTTCCCCTGGCTGAGGTGACATCAGCCAGGCTACAGGGACACCACAAGAACCTGACCACATCTGCCCAGCAGGACATCTCCCAATGGATTCATTTACCAAACTCTCCAGGGAGTCCCCAGAGGGCTGAAACCACCTCCAGGTGAGCATGTTGCTATGGAAAACCACACAGCACCTCTATTTACTAACAATAAACATTATTCATACCCTTCCCATGGAAGTTAATAACAGCCCAAAGCAAGAAATTAAGACTGGAGCACTCCTTGGACATGAGAAGCAACACCAAAGGCAGAGAGAGAGAAAGAGAGAGAGAGCAACAATGCAAGCTTAAAGCATCAAAAACTCTCACTGTAGCAACTGGGTAATACAAAAAATCCCCCAAACCTCATTGAAACATGCACATCCATTCTTAGAAGCAGAATTCATTCAGCTAAGATTAAAAAAAAAAAAACCTAACCTACCCCTTGAAACTATTTCCTATTTTCCACAGCCTCCTAAAAAAGTTTTGCTACACAGATAACCAGTCATTACTCAGATCTGTAACAAATAAAGTCCTTTCTAAACAGGAAGGGGCTGCAGGAGGGAATGTCTGAGTGGGACTCAGCATCCCTCACACCCTCTGTCTGTGCACATTTTGCAGCCCAGCTCCCACAAACAGGATCTCACTTCACAGGGAAGCAGCAAAACCTGACTCCTGACAGGATTCAATAGGCAGCCTGGAAGAAAGGCTCATTCAGGTGGATCTGCCCCAAATGGCCATTTTAAAGCTGTGGAAATAAAGAGACATCTAGAAGAGCTGGTAATTGTCCCCAGAACTGAAAACACCACTACAGCTGAGAGGAATTCAAGCACAGCCACAGCATAATCAGCAGCCCTGAGTCAAACAGTTATCCTCCCCCACAACAGCAGCCTAAGTGCCCCCACAAGAGCATTTCCCAGAGGCTGGGACTGGCAAGGCAGCTCACAGCCCTGCTCTCCAGACATGTTCCAAAGGTTCTCCTACTCATCCTGCCCAAGCCCAGAGCTCCAGCAGGAAAAACCCTCTTCCACCATGTGCTTCCCCACCCCAATTTCACCAGCACATCCCCTGGAAAAGGGATTTGCAGGATTTACAAACTGCCTTTGTTCAGGTTGTGTTCCCCTCAGAGGAAAAGCAAGAAGTGGCAAGGGTGTAATTGCACTGCTGTAACTGCACTGCTGTAATTGCACTGCTGAAATTGCACTGCTGTAACTGCACTGCTGTAATTGCACTGCTGTAATTGCACTGCTGTAATTGCACTGCTGTAACTGCACTGCTGTAACTGCACTGCTGTAATTGCACTGCTGTAACTGCACTGCTGTAATTGCACTGCTGTAATTGCACTGCCCAGCCTGCCCCTGGAACACTGAGCCCATGCACAGATGGGGGGATCCATCCAGAGAGGGATGTGCACACCCAGCAGCCTGCAGCTCACAGGAACCCAGCTGAGGGCTGCAGTAATCCTGGCAGGAGCTCAAGCACTCCTGCCACCAGCCCTGGACAGAAGACTGACACTGCAGAGAATGTCTGGAGGAAGGGAAGGTCCCAGGACATCCCAGTTTAAGCACAGGCTGGCCCAATGTCACTGGAACAGCTCCAGGACCTGAATTCTGCACACACAAACCCTGGAAAAATGGGAATTGTTTGGTATTGAGGGGGTGGGAGGGCATGACAGCAGTTCCCATCTCACTCCTAACAGAAGTTTTATTATTTCTGTCAATGTCATCAGATTTGAGTCAAATATCCAAAGGCATATTTACATGAAATGAATGGACTGGAAAAAGAAGAATTCAAATGCTGTTTTAAATAAGCATGAGAAGTACCTGTGTAAAGATTTCAAGGCTCCATCATGACACTATCCAACAGAGACGAGGAACAAATGTTAATCTAACACAAGATGTATGCACAGCATAAATCTCCACATTCATTGTGCAGAGACAATAACATCTTCCCACAGCTTATAACTGTATTTAAAATTCATTTATGTAAATTACAATAGCACACATATGATAAAATAGTTAAAGCAGAATGTGCCCTTTGCTCAAAACAAAAGCACTGACAAAAAAGGTATTTTTAATAGTAATAAAAAAATATCTATTTCTCATTTAACTTATTTTAAACTATGTGCTCTCAATCATACACTATTAATTTCTCCAATTTATTGTGAAGCCAAAGGCAACAAAATCTTGTTATGGAAGCAACAACCAAAATCACCACGTCAGAAAAAAAAAAAAAAAAAAAAAGAAAAAAGGCATTAAGCAGGCAGTCAAGTTTGATTAATAACAGGAATGCCTGTGATTATTTGAATTGGGAAGAGAGAGTTCCAGTAGTGAAGACAGAGCAGAAAGAGCATTTAGAACCTTCCTGTAAGGACAGAGAGCATCTGGGCCCAGAGAAAAAATCATTTTAAAACTAATGTATGGCTCACCTTGTGGTTAGGGCACAAGCCAGAGAGGGAAGAAGGGACTTCACTGTGGGAGACTCCATTCAACTGTGTTTAAAATGGAAAATGCACAAAGCTCTGGAGATAATGCCAAGCTGTATCTGGTTGCAATGAATCTCTGAGCTCTGCAATCAGGTATTACCTTACAGCACTTCACTTCCCCAGAGCCCTGGGAGCAGCAGCATTACAGAAGGGGCAGAGAGAGCCAAGGAGGGCAGCAGGGGCAGCAGCCACAGCTGCCCCTGGGGAGCACAGCCCTGCTGCTCCTGATGGCTCTGCAGTAACCAGCCCAGCCAGGCTCTCCCCAAACTGCTGCCCAGCCCCACCTGGCACAGCACACACAGCCCCTTCCCCTCCTCCCTCTGAGGACAGCCTGGCATGGGGCAGATGATAATGACAATTATGCCAGCAGATGCTATGAGACGTGGCTGAGTCACCAGACATGCTCAAAGACAAACACGTTTCCTCAAGTACCAGCTGAGGGAACATAATCAGAACTGCAAGTACAAGAAGAGAATTAGCACAGAAGGGCAAATACTGGACCTACTCAGAACACAGTGTTATTTTTTTCCAAGGAAAATTAAAACTGAAGTTAGTATTCTCACTCTCAGGGCAGCGTTCAGAGAATTTTCTCTCCTCTGCCCCAACCATTAAAAAAACCACAGGTTTCAAAAAATGCTCCAGTTTTGGTTCCAAGGTCTCAGTTCCCTTCTGGATCCAAACACAGAGAGTGAGCCTGGAGAAGGAGCAATCTATTTCACAATATTTTATCATCAAACATAATTTGGATTAAAAGCAGTTTTTATGAAAGCTCTCAAGCAGCCTTATCAAATGTGACATTTCAGGCCAGATTTCTCAAAAGCACTTCACAACAGAATCCTTGAGAAGTGAGATTAATTGTTACTCTATCCATGAAACAGATAAGAAACTGAGGCATGGAGATCCTCGTCCAGAAAATACCCACAGAGACAGGACTACTCAAAAAAAGAAATTTAATAGAAGGACTAAAACAAATCCAAGATTTTCTTTCAATGGAGCCACCACATCAACCAACACAGAGGGTACTTTTATTTTAACTTTCTTTTGCTTAGGAATTCTACCTATTTTGGAAAAACAATTATCATAACTCATTTTACCAAACTGCAAAGCAGCTATTGGGGGTTTTTCTTCTGCTGCACCTTAATTCCCAGACAACTCACCCTCCAGGAACACTGAGCACAGCAACCAAACCCTGTCCCAGGTGGCTGCAGCCACTCAGGATGTGGATCCACTTCTTGTTCCCCCCTGACCTGGGGATGCTCCTGCCAACAAACACCTTTCCAAACCTACAACTGGAAGCCCCAACTGTGAGAGACCAGAGTGTTGGAGCAGAGCAAAGGGGCTGGAAGGATTTCCAGCAGAGCTGCTGGCCTCCCTCCCAGTGGGGAGGGATAAAAAGGTCAAGTAGATGTTTGATTTGTGCTCCCAGACACCAAGCCCAGCACACAGCCCCCCCTGGTTGTGCCCAGGACACTCCTGACACTCCCCAAGCCCTGGAACAGCAGAACCACCCCAGCCCTGGGAGCAGAGCACACCAAACTCACCCATCTGCCTCCAGAAGTGCTGGCAGAGGTTTGTTTAGCACAGCGTGCAGAGGGATACATGTGCCCACATGAATGCCTGAATTAGAAAAAATTAAGCATTCATATGCATACCCATCTATTCTTAATGCCTCTTCCTTCCCTGATTACATGTTCCAAATGAAGGCAACAGAGAGAAGAAAAACTTGGAGAAAAATTAATCAATCAGCTACTTGAGCCTTGCACGCTTTCACAAATAATCAAGTAATGGTGGCAAAGCATGGTGGAGCATCTCCCCCATTATCCAGGGAGGGGACAGCTCAGCATGGAGATGAGCTGAGGGAGGCAGGGCAGGCACAGCCCTGCTGCAGGGAATTGCAGCAGGGAGCACAGGGAGCAGCTCCCAGCCAGGCTGAGGGGTATTTCTATGCACACACACACACAGCCACACACTGCAACCTCTGTCTGAAAAGAGAAGCAGAGGGGATAAAAACATCCCAGAAATGTGAATATACAGACAAGGTAACCTGTGTTCACCTGTGTGATGGAGAGGGACTTTTGATATGAGCAGAGTGGCAGGACAAGGGGCAGCAGCTTCACAGTGACTGAAGGCAGGGTAAGATGGGGCATTTCAGAGAAATTCCTCCCTGGGAGGGTGGGGACACCCTGGCACAGGCTGCCCACAGAAGCTGTGGCTGCCCCATGCCTGGAAATGCTCCAGGCTGGGTTGGACAGGGTCCAGAGCATCCCTGCCCAGGGCACAGGGCTGGAACTGGGTGATGTTTAGTGATGCCCCTTCCACCCCAAGCCTGCTCAGGATTGTGAGTTTGCACAGCCCCATTTCCCCATCTCAGATGGGGGATGAACAGGACACAGCCCATAGCAAGCAGAGAGGCTCCAGGGAAGCACAGCTTGGTGCTTGTTATTTGTTCCCATCCCCAGGGGGAGACCCCACAGCAGCCAAGCCCCCACCCCTGCCCAGCACCCCTCAGCTGGCCAAGGAAATAACAAGCTGCACATGCTGCTCCATGATGAGGCAGAAATGGGAGAACTTCCATCAGCACATTAAATTGGAGTTTGTCATGGCCTAAGTTGACTTAAAGTGGCTTTAATGGTTATGGAAAAATCCTCCCTCCCTCAAACACACACAGGGCTGATCACACCAATAGAGCTGTGCTTGTAATGCTGCTTATTTCACTTAAAGCCTTATTACAGCACCACAGTGCTGATTGGCTTTAGAGAGGGATGTCTTTACAGCATTTAAAAGGTCTTGTGTTTAATTAAATTAGCTGCACCTGTATATATTATGTGCAATAAATCAACTATAATTTGCTTCCATAGGCAGCTATTACTCTTCTCTGTGTTATTTATTGCTCAGCATCATTAGGGTGAAGGCTCTTCTAGGATACACTAAGAAATGGCAGTTTAGGGACCAAAAGCTATAACTCATTTAATTTTCCCTCTCCCTTTTCTGTGGTGTCAATCACATTTCTTGTACACTTGAACAAACACGAATATGTAAGAGATTCTGGCACCCATTATGTGTGTGTTCATACATATATTTATAGATAAAATAAAATTAATGCTCCCCACACATCTTTGTCTTGACTTTCATTTGCACAGATCTACCAGCAAAACGACAGAGCCTGGAAAGTACATAAATAAAAATAAATAAATAAAATTAAACAAACAAAATAAAACAATAGCACTGGATTCTTGCTCCTTGATGCTACACAGCAGTGATGCTGTGGTACTCACACCATCTCTGAATACAATTTAGAGCCTTACTCACCCAGGGATCACAGACTGCAATCCACCCCTGTGGCAAACAGCAGCAGTGACTGTATTACCAGCACTTTGTGATTTATTTTGGGCTTTTTTAGCCATTCAGACACGCTACTGGATTTTGCACAGCTTGGCTCACAGTCAAGATCATGATGGCATTATCAGCTCTGCTCCATGGTTTACTCACAGGAAGAGTTTAGGAAGTACCAGCTACTGGTGTGTAAGGTGGCCAGGGCAATGTTTGCTGAGCTTTCCAAAGAAACAAATCAGATCCTGGCCCCCTCAGCTACCTCCTGCCTCCCTCCCAGCAAAGAAATCATTTAAAGTAGTAAAATTAAATCAAAGGAGGGGAGTAAATCACTCCAGGAGCTCACAATTCTGCCTTGGTCCAGCATGCTCCCAAAGCAGCCACACAGAGCAGCCTGGGTACTGCACTCTGCTCTTCAGGGCTTTATTATTCTTTTTTTAAACAGCTGTTACAACACACTGATGTTCACAATGCATTAAGTATCTTCCCTGCAATTTTTTTTCAACTATTTAAGTGGCACAGAATGTCATGCAGGAGCTAAGGGAAGGGAAGCTGTCCCAGGGAATGCAGAAGCATCCCAAGGGTTTGATGGTGCTGCTCAACCATGTCCTCTTTAACTACACCTATTCTGTGATTGTTATTTGATTCCTGGTTCCTTCTCCCCTCTGCATATATTTTAATTATGTTATTCTTTCAAATACTAAACAAGCAGTGTTAGGGTTTTCAGAGAAACACCAGCCATTGGGGGACACACACAGAATTAGCACAATCCTAGTAGGAGTGGAGAAAACCTGCAGAAGCACTCCTGGAGTTAGGGACATGGTATTCTGAAAAACACAACTGCAGAATCTAAAATCACTGCTGCTCTGTCTCCAGAATTGCTGGTTTTTACTCCATCCAAGTGATCAGAGAAAAACAATGAGGAGCTTGAGTTTTATTTACAAAAGATAAAAACTCAATACAGAAACAAACCAGCTCATTTAAACGTGAACAAACTAAACTTGAAAAAAAGTCCAGTTGACAAATGTGTGGTTGCAAAGAGTAGGAGCCCATCCAGGTGGAGGCAGAGCTTGTGCCCTCACCTTCCCCATCACCTCCATCATTTCAGCACCACTGTCCAGGTCTGCTCTGCCCAGGCTCACCAGCTTTGCTCATGAAGAAGAGGCAAATCCACACCAGCTGTGATGCTGGACAGTCCTCCTGCCTCCCTCCCCACAAGACTTTTTGAAGAGAGAACAGGTGGGAAGGCTGCAGGCTGTGCAGAGTGGATGCCTCAGAGGGCAGAGCAGTGAACTGCGAGGCATGCAGGGCACACAGAGCCACCAACAGCCAACACTACAGTAAGAGAACTATTAATAAAAATTAAAAGGACATTCAGGAGCATTAGGAGCCAGATTGGGAGATGGCACTGGAGGGGGCTGAGGGAGGCCTGACATTAAACCCAAAAGAGATTATGTAACCTAAGCTGTCCAGTGATCATCTGTTCCTCTGGAGTGGCTTTAAAGCGGCAGCGGGGCTGACAGCAGCTCCAGCACCAGCCAGCCTGGGACCCTCCCCTGGTGTCCCTGTGACACTGGGCACCCCCTCCCACACCCACCCACCCCAGGGCAGCTGGCTCTGCCATCTGAGCAGGATCCCTGCAGCAAATCCCTGCAGCCAGCAGGGCAAAGCAAACCTGTGCCTGCAGCTGGGAGTGAGGCACAGGCTGCCCTGCACCCAGCATCAGCTCCAGATGGACAGCACAAAAACCCTCCTTAGCTCACCACAACACTCCAGCCAAGGCAATATGCTCCTGTTCCTGATCTGCCAAGCAAGGGGTTCCAGAGGGGCTGCCCTGCTCTCCTTGACCCACGGAAGGACAATGCCCATCAGATGATGGGTCTGCCTCAGAAAGGCTCTTACCTCCCTCCTGTTTGCTCCTGGTCTGAGATAAGCTGCTCTTCTACATGAGGCCATCAGGAAAGCTCAGCAGCTCCAGCCAGGGAATGAGAAAGGCCCCATGGACAAAGGGTGGCTGCTCAAGAGGACATGGAGAGAACACAGAGCACAACCTGCTGTGCCCACAGGCCAGGCTGCCTGGGAGAAGACACAAGAGCCACCAAAGTCCTCAACTCTCCTGACTGCTAACTGTGGGACACAAATTGCCACCAGCCCCTGCTTCATTTTAAACACTCTGCAAAGTCTACAGCTGATAGAAACACCCCCCTCGCCAAGCACAGAGCAGGAAAAAGCACATTTAAAAAATATATAAAATAACAAACAACTACCACAAATGTTCAGAACAATTTCAGGAGGCTGATGTGGCCAGACACTGCCCAGGATGCACTGAGTGAGGAGAGCAAAGCTGTGCCACCACAGCCTTCTGAACATGCCCTCCCCAGCCACTGCCACAAAGGTCAGTGCTGCCACAGCTCCCCATTCATCAAACCTGACCCCAATAACTCTGTCACCTCTGAGAATGAGCAGCCTGAGTGCTCCAAACCCCCTGTGCTGGTGATGTCAGAGGGGGAGATGCTGCCTGAATCCTGGCAGAATGGCAGGCAACAAAAGTGGTCTCAGCATGAGCAGGGACTTGATTATCTGCAATTAGCAAATCGATGATTCTTCAAGACGCTGATTTAGGCCAGCACTTCTTATTAGCACCAGCCAAGGAAAGCACAAGGGCAAATTGCATCAGAGCCAAGCCCAGCTCCCAAATTGCTTCATTTAAGAATTAATACATAATCCTGCAGGAACTCAGATACACACACCAGCATTGCTTCCATGAGGGACGTGCTGAACCCAACCAAGCCCCCTCCACCATGGAAACAGGCAATGTAATTATTATTTTGCTCCAAATACATGGGAATGTCAGATGTTAACAGCCCACTGTGGAGGGCACACACCCATCTGAGTGACCCTGCTGGGGTTACAGCTCTGCACCCTCACTGCAGGTGGAAAAGCCTCTGAAGACACCCACTGGGTTTGGATGAGGCTCTTCTGGTTTTAAATACTTGATCTAATTTTGTCTTGTAACATTACACAAGAACACAGCTGTATATTTAGTCTCAGAGTTAAACCATTAATTTGCAACTTACAATTTAGTAATACTCCCCATTAATAATGCCATTACATGGGTTATGTTCCCTTTCTATCTGAAAGTTTAAACACAACAGGTCTCACTCAAACAGCTTAAAATTAAACCACTGCACCCATTTGAGATCAGTCACCAAGACAGGTATGGTATAAAATATACAACAGCAGACAGCTCCAATATACATTTTACTTTCATTTGTCTGAGATGTTTGTGCCAAGAATCCACTTGAGCCTGCTCTTCACTCGATTAGGGAGAAAAATTTGTTTTTAAAATGATTAAAAGCATAACACTGCCCAGTGTCATGTCCCTTCCAATAATCTTCAATTTGTGGGACTGTCTTTGAAACTGTAGCAGGGAAGTTTTACCACTCACAGCATGTATTTTCGATTTAGTAATCCCTACACTTCCAGAGGGGTTACTGGAAGGAAAAATAATACCATTAACCCATTGATTTTAAAAAGAAAACCAAGAAAAAAGCCCAACATTTAGCTATTTTAGAAGAATCAGACAGGCCTGAACCCTAAAGAGGAATTATGATTTATACACTAAAAAAAAAAAAAATTAAAAGAAAAAACTGAAAAGGCTGAGTGTGATTCCAGCATTCCTTCAGAGTGCACCTGCACATCAGGAGACTGTGGCAATGCTGGGACAGACCCAGTGGACTCTGCTGAGCTCTGCTTTTATGGAGACAAAAGGATGGGCCCCTGCACTCCTTCCCTCCACAAACCCAGATCAATTCCAGCCCTCAAGTACAGGAAATTAAAACAGAATAACAAACTTAGCAAAATGCTTCCAGCAGGGAAGGAGAGCCCGAGGCAGTGCCCTGCAAAGAGTTAAAGGCTCAGCCCAGGCAGCCCTGCTGATCTCAGAGCAGCTGCTACCTGCAGCCACGGCCCCTCAGCAGCAACACACAAGGGGAAAGTGCAATTTTGAGCTTCTCTTTTCATCTCTATGGTGACAAAAAGCTCTGCAGAGGGAAATCAGGGTGCCTTCCACTCAAAAGGTTTCTCATTTTCAATGACTGCCTTTCACAATATTTTAATTAAATCTCTGGTGGGGAAGCTTTAAAGAAAAAAAAAAATTCTGATTGTAGGGCTCATTTACAACAACAGAGTAGAAGAGGAGGGGGAATATGTATTTTAAGCATTTTTAAAATAGAAAGAGTCTCTAGTTGAAGACTTAAGAATAAATCTACCAGCTGCAAAGTTTTACAAAACCAGCATGTGAAGGGGCTGGGAAGTCTTTCTGTAACAAAAACATTTCCTTGCATGCAGCGTGTCCCTGGAATTTCAGGAGAGGCTGAAGGACCACCCAGCAAAGGGCCCCTTCCCACGGGGCTGAGCAGGGCAGGCTCTGCAGAAACCCTCCTGCAGCACAGCACAGCACAGGGGTGTGAGCTGCAGGATTAAAGCCAGGCCCTGGGGGTTAATCTGGGTTTTTAGAGGACTCAGCTCACCAGCAATTCACAGCTGGGAGGAAGGGGCAGCTCCATCCCCCAAAGCACAGGACAGTGGGCACCCAGCCTGAACTTCCTCACACAAACACATTTCCAGCAGGACAAGGTGTGCCCAGGTGAGCCTGCCCTGTCTGCTGGGCCCAGGCTGCAGCAGGTGAGTGTCCCCAGCACGCCTGGAAAAGGGCTGGAAGCACCCCAGAGGCACGGGGAGCCTGGAGCAAAAGCAGAGCACACAGAAAGCAGCAGGAGGCTGAGCACAGGCAGATCAGGGTGCTGGGACAGCCCTGCCTGAGCCACAGCACTGCCCAGGATGCCATCCCACAGCAGTGTCACACACCCAGCACTGCCCAGGATGCCATCCCACAGCAGTGCCACACACCCAGCACTGCCCAGGATGCCATCCCACAGCAATGCCACACACCCAGCACTGCCCAGGATGCCATCCCACAGCAGTGCCACACACCCAGCACTGCCCAGGATGCCATCCCACAGCAATGTCACACAGCACTGCCCAGGATGCCATCCCACAGCAGTGCCACACACCCAGCACTGCCCAGGATGCCATCCCAGCACTGCCCAGGATGCCATCCCACAGCAGTGTCACACAGCACTGCCCAGGATGCCATCCCACAGCAGTGTCACACAGCACTGCCCAGGATGCCATCCCAGCACTGCCCAGGATGCCATCCCACAGCAGTGTCACACACCCAGCACTGCCCAGGATGCCATCCCACAGCAGTGTCACACACCCAGCACTGCCCAGGATGCCATCCCACAGCAGTGTCACACACCCAGCACTGCCCAGGATGCCATCCCACAGCAGTGTCACACACCCAGCACTGCCCAGGATGCCATCCCACAGCAGTGCCACACACACAGCACTGCCCAGGATGCCATCCCACAGCAGTGTCACACAGCACTGCCCAGGATGCCATCCCACAGCAGTGTCACCCAGCACTGCCCAGGATGCCATCCCACAGCAGTGTCACACACACAGCACTGCCCAGGATGCCATCCCACAGCAGTGTCACACACACAGCACTGCCCAGGATGCCATCCCACAGCAGTGTCACACAGCACTGCCCAGGATGCCATCCCAGCACTGCCCAGGATGCCATCCCACCCCAGGGCAAGTATGCAGCTGGACAGGGGCAAATGGGGACTCTGCAATTGCAGCCTCCACATGCTGCCAAGAGACTCAAGTGTGTTAATAAACCTGAAGTCTGGACAAAGCACTGTGCCTCTCATCCAAGCTCTGCTGCACAATGTGGGAATACCCCTACTGCACCTGATATAATTGCCAAAAAACACATTCCTGCTGCAAGGTGTGGTGAGCTCCAAAAGCAGGGCTGTGACAGAGCTCTCCAGTATCTCAATAAGTGCATTGCTAATTTAATTTTTTTAAGTTAGCAGAATACTGAAATAAAAAGTTTAACTGGACATGCAGAAAGAAATATTCTGATCCTCTTTTTAAAATAAAAATCGGGGTGCAGGGAGCTGCCATGACACCCCAGCCTGGATCCCCAAATGCCACACACACAAATCCCTGTCACCCTGCTCAGAGAGCAGAAGGGATTCAGCCAGGCTGGTTTATCCAGCACTCCTGGGCTGGAAACTGCCATTCCAGGAGCTCTCCAATCTTTAACCACTCCTGGACTAGTCTGCATTTGATTCCAGGGCAAAGGCCATGCCCAGAGGGAGACCCTGTGAGGAACTCCTCCCTCCAGCTCTCAGGTCATTCCTAAGGCCATCTGAAAAACGACAACAAAATGGTTTACTGCTCACACAGGCTAAGTATCAAGAGCTCTAAAATGAAATACAACCTCTTTTCAAAGCCACCTTTGAAAAGAGGCAAAAAGTCTGGTCTTGAAAATAAAACACTGGTCAGGAGTGGGATCATTCAGGACCAAAGGTTTCTTTTAAACTGATGCAAACAGAATTGCCTATTTTTCATGTAAATTATTAATTTCTCTAAAATCATAATCACTGCTGCAAGTCCAGCTACCTCTCTACGTAAAACCCTTTCCACATACATATTTTCCTGGGGGAAAAAAGGCTTATCCCCACAAAGGAGTATGAAATAAATTGCTTTACTGAAGGTTAATAATATCCTGTCGCCGTGGTAAAAGACTCAATTACAAAACCTTCAGAAGAGCTCCCAAGGAACTCATCTGCCTGCAGTGACAGAGGCTTAAATAGCCAAAATACACAGAAAGGCTAAGCACTTCCCAAAAGAGAGGAAAAGGGGAAAAAGATGGGGGGGTTAAGTAAAAAACCTGGAAATTGGACACTCAAGGTTATAGAAAAAAAAAAAAAAAAAACCAAACACACACAACCACAGTTCCTCTCTGCACACACAATTCTCTATAATCTCAGCAAGAATTATGGCCTAGGGAGACCAACACTAATTTTAGTATCAGATTTATTATGCAGCAGGGAGCAGAAATCAGTCAGGCCGTGGCTCAGTCCTAATGGGCAGAACTGGCTCATGCTCCAGGAAGGCTCTGCTGCTGTACAACAGCCCAGGCCTGCTGAAAAACAGAGCCCCTGGGGCTCCCCAAAGCACAAACACACTGCCTTTCTTAGAAACCACAATGAAACACAACAAAACTCCTCATTCCTGCAGCCCAAAGGGCAGCAGCACCCAGCACTGCCAGCAGAGCCACGGGCTGGGCTGGGATTAACCTGCTGCCTGATTCAAGATTCATGAGCAAGGTGTTGTGCAAAAATACCTGTCCTCTCCTACCTGCTTCTCTTCCCCACCACTTTCAAACGAATTGACTCTTTATGCTACTTTCCACGTCCTGCAAGAGATCAGGATTACACAGCAGCAGCTGAATAATGTTCTGCTCACACTATCATCAGCTTCAGATGACAGTGATGGGGACTATAAAGGCACCAAGACAGATAATCACTGCTTATGTCTGCAATTATAGTTCCAATAAAGCTTCTTCATGGCTCTTTAGCACGAAGCCTTTTGGACTGGTAACTGAATTGTTTTAATATTTTTTTTTTCTATTCCATATTTTGTTCTTTCCCTATTGCATACACATGCTTAATCGAGAGAGAAGACAAATGCCTCTATTAAATATCTACTGGAAGTACCTACAGAAAGAGGACCAGAAATCTAAACTGACTTCTTATGACTACCACAAAATCAAAGCCACGCTCACAAAACTTTGGGGGAATCATGATTGTGGAAGACTTTCAATTCTCATTGTATTTGATAGGGAAGATTAATGACATAGTGAATGTGACCAGATGAAAAAGAGAGAGGGGAAAAAAATAAAAATCACACAGGACCATCACAATTCCCTCCTCATACATAAATTACCAAGCATGTCACACACACAACCTGCTGCCTCAATCCCAGCTGCTGGCATTAGGTGAGGCAGGAGTTCAGAGCACAAAAGGAGATTCATTCTCAGTGCCAGCCACCCCTGGGGTCCCAGGCAGGCACAAGGGGACAGAGGCTCATGATGCTGGGGCAGCCTGACCCCAGAGCTCTGGGAACACACCAGGACACCCTCCCTGTCTGCACAGGACAGACACAGCCATAATTCACAGCACCAGCTCCCTCCACAAGCTGTGGCCTCACACCCTTATCTTGCTTCCCCCTCTGAAGCTCAGCAGGAACCTCAGCAGCCACAGCCCCCGCCAGGAACCAGAGCACTGCCACTCCAGCCAGGGCCTCCCTTACAAATTTTACACTCAAAAGTCGTTAAAACAACAAAAAGGCTGGTTTAACCCCTCCAAGACAAGTCCCACAAAGAGCTGGCAGTGCACAGTGCTGCTGTGCCTCCCACACTTCCTCCAGCAGCCAGGGATGCTGCCAACATCCCTTCAGGCACAGCAGCTGTTTGCTGTGCTCTGCCACCTCCCCTCCTTGGAGAAGCCCCTGCTGCCCCTTGCTGCCCCTTCATCCCCAGGCCCATGGCAGCCCCACCAGAGCCTCAGCTGGGCTCCTACAGTGCCAAGAGCACCAGAGCCTGGCCAGCAGTGACTCAACTCCTCAGCTCTCAAGCCCAGCCAGCAGCAGGCCTGGGAGGTTTTCATGGCAGTTTTGTCAGGGTTTTTTTCACCAGGCAGTGTTTGAAGAAGGTGCAGTTAAATATTTGGTGTGTGCTCAGCAGGCCACCAGTCAGGGGCTGGAGTCTCAGAGCTCACTTACATAAAGTGACTGAGGAGGAGGATGAGATGTCTGGTGCAAATCAAAACCAAAAACAACTCCAAGCACAAACAGCAGTGACTTTTTGAGGAGAGGGAGTCCTGCTGCAAGAAGCCAACAGTTTTTGCTGTAGTGGTCTCAGGGCTTGCTCAGTTCTCACAGGAGAAATCTCTCAGGGATCCTGAGGACATGGCAGAGAACAAGACCTGACACCACCCAACACAGACCTAAAGATGGGGCAATCCCACCCATCCTCAAAAAATTCCTATCCTATTTCCCATCTCAGCATTACCTTTGGATTTCTTTCCAATGTTTTCTGCTCCCTCCCACAATTCATTGAAGACAACATGCTGCTATGGGCTCTGTAGGTCTGCCAAATACAACAGCAGAAGCAGGCAAACTTCACCAGCAAAGAAACATCTTCACACTCATTTACAGCACTCTGCAAACCTTTGGCAAAAGGATAAATGCTCTGTGCACATATGGAGCCCTGCACACAGCCCAGGCTCAGAGCAGGGAATCACACCAACACAGCTCTGAACATGAATGACTGATCACACAGCCAAGAGCAGAACTACACAGGAGCTTCACTCTTCAGCAAGCACTGCAGAAGAATCCCTGGCAACATCCCCTTCAGCAACACCTTCCTGCAGCAGTGCAACAAACACCAAAGCTGCCAGGGCTGAGGGCCCCTGACCTGAGCAACACCTCCCAGTCCAGTGGGGTTCACTGAGACAGGACAAGTGCCCAGCTCCCTGCAATCTCCTTTCACACCACTCCATCACCCTTTGGGAACATTCCTGCACAGTGTTTATCCAGCAATTGGTTAAAGGCTCCCCAGACACTATCTAGCAGGCATTCTCTTTACACAGCATCCAAGAAGCTGAAAGTCTTGTCAGCACTTCACAGTCTTTATCTTAAATAGATCAAAACTTCAAAACACTTCTTCACCCTGTGCTCCTCACCTTCTCTTTGATGCAAAACTGACCCACAGAACAAGGTAAAGATGAGCTCTGAGTCAGGAATACTAAAACACTGATTAAACCAGCACAGCACAGGTTTGGGAGCACTACAGAGGAATTCTGTACCCTGTACCAGGACCCACATCCCAGCCAAGAGCCTTGCTCAGTCCCAGCTCAGAAGGAAAATAAAACCAGGGGGGACTTAACAACTTCAAACCCTGGGAACTACTTAATTCCCCAGATATTAGTTTCTTTCCCCCACCCCACCATTTTTCCCTCCCACCTGCCAGGCCACCTCATTACTGTCACTCTGCATCAGTTCTTGCTACAGTAGTTTTCTTGGACCTTTGCCCCTTCAGTCAGCTTGAAACCTCTTCCCTATTGTACATCAGAGTCAATGGGAAATTAATGCAAGTCTTTGCTGGGGGAGGGCAGGGCAGAGATGCTTTCTGCTGCTGTCAATACTTCTTTCCCTTCACCCTTCCTGCCACGTACACTTCAACATATTAAGGAGCCTTGTCTGCATTTCACTGTGCTCACTGAGGTCTCTGGGACTATTCCTCTTGTGCAGAATTGCATAAGCCTTAGCAGGGTCCTTCTTTACAATACAAAGTTCCCAAAGTACAATCTTAATTTAAGCCTGCTCAGTCACAACAATACACCCAGCTGCAGATGTCCCAGCACAGGCAATGACTGAGCAGGGGAGAACAACTTCCCAACATTCTTCAAATTTTCTCTGTGCTCAAAAAAAAAAAAATTGAAGAAATACTTTCAGAAGGAGAGCAGTAAAATGGCAAAGTTTAGAAGTAACTTATTAATACTGCATGCTGATCTGACGACCAAGTTTCACAGTAACTTTCAAATTACTCAGCAAACCACAAGTTCTACAGCAACAACATCATAAAAATCATAGGCCACGTTGAACACTACTCACATAATTTACAGAATTATTCCAGTGACTCAGGCAAACAGAATGTGTGAGTTCAGGGCTAGAGACTAAATTAAGCTTCAATAATGATTTTTTTTTTTTTCTTTAAAGTCTGATGCTACACTGCCCTTGCAATCAGTTTTTTGAGGAAAGAGCAGATTAGTATTTTCTTGTGAGATCCTCCAGTGGAGGGGGGAACATGAGAGAGATGAAACTGCTATTTGAAGAAGTGATGGAACTGACCGTATACAAAGTACTGTCAAATACACAAAGTAATCTTTTAATCTTTTTCTGCTACGGGCTTCACAGTTCAACAAAGCATTTAATAACGTGCTTTGAGCCCATGCTGATTCAGCAAAGCACTTACCCACATGCTTATGCCAACTTAAGTATATGCTTAAGTGCTTTCACACAATAGGGGCAGAGAAGCTTCAGGCCCTGAGATGAACCATTTTCTGAAACACACCATTTTCCCCTAAAATGACTATTTACAGCTTCTCTTTGCTTTATAGCATGACCCAAAATGTGCTTAAAGGGAACACTAAAACACAGCTGAAAAGTCAAATAACTATTAGGAACAGCAGAGACTCAAGGTAGAGCTTAACAAACTAAATTGTTCTTTTCTCCTTCTCAGCACAACACACATCCTGATGCACACATCCCACCTTGCCCTGTTTCAGTGGCTCTCCTCTAAAAATAAGTCCCAAGTTCCCTCAATGCTTTGGATTTCACAACATTTATGAGACTATCACCAGAGTCAACAGGCTAAAAAAAGAATCCATTAGCATTAACTGGCCTGTCACTGGCAGTGACAAATAAATGAATTTGATGGTTTTAGATCAGTCATTAGCAGACCTACCCCGGGGCTGATAAAGGCTCAGCACTTTGCAGAGAGATGCACTCAATCTGGAGGCAGAGGGGAATGCAGGGGTGTCAGCATGCTGCTCTCCTTCCATTGCCCTGACTTCTCTACCTCAGAACCTTTCCTGGCATATACAAGTGCACAAAAGTCACCTGGTAGATGCCATTAAAACTAATCCAACAATACAGGAGAACACAGGCAATGCAGAACCTCCTTTTAAAAAAAATTCCGTGATAGACAGTGCTCAATTTTAATTTTTAGTATGTCAAATGGAAGGAAAGTACGTTAGAACTATTCTTAACATGAAAGACATCCTTAGGCAATGAAAATGGAAATACAGACATTCTAACAAGTACAAGACAGTCTGTGGGGATTCAGGACAACATGAACAATCTACCTGAGTGACTGGGGAGAAGAAATAAATGTTTACATCTCCAAAAAACAACAGAGTTACAAAAACCCAGCTCAGCTGTTGTTCCTGACAGAAGTCACTGCACTCCACGGAGGGCCTGCACAGCCCCTTCTTCCTCTGGCTGTGACAGCCAAGGACAGATCTCCCTCTGCCTCAGGCACAACAAACCCCAGCCCAAGGACAAGGGGCTCCAACCCCTGATCCTCCACTGCCTGCAGCTGTGTGCATCAGCCAAGACTCTGAAACTTTCCCACTGGGCCATCCTATGCCACAGGGAAGCAAATTCTAGGAGCAGCTTACCCTGGACAAGGGATCCACATCAGGGCTGGCTGAACAAGACACCCCAACAGTGGCCATGGACCACCCAAAATAATCCCCCACACCACCTGGGAAGGGCTGCACACTGCTCTGCACACAGATGACACCATGATTATTATCAAGCTACACATCTATGCCTGATGCCAAGAGCAAGAAACAATTCCTCTCTTACTCCACGCAGATCTGCAAAGGCAGGGGAATCTAAAAAGAATTTTTTAAAAATCATCTGGAAAGGGTCTGACCTTGCTGTTCTTTACGGTCTGGTAGGGAAGGAAGAATCCAGATTTCTGTTACTGTGTGCAGTTCACATTCTTTTGAGAAAATGAATGAAACTCTAAAATATACCTGATACCTAAAATAAGATGGGAAGTAGTAGGACTAACCTGGAGGAGTTTACACTGGAAAAACAAACAGAACTCTTGATTTTCAAGGTCCATCATCTGCTTTGGAATAAAATCTCTCCCTGCTACTCTGGCTGAGGCTTATCAGACAGCCAAGGGATGCAGACACCCCACCCACAGTTAACTTAATTGGAATCAGACATCCAAATCCACTGGTTAGCTTTAAAAAAAAAAAAATCCCAGGTTAGGCTGGGTGTCATTCTGAGAGGGCATGCCCTCCATTTGCTGCTGTGGAACAGGCAGCTCCACATGGCTTTCAGCAGCAGTGTCTCACATGAAAGGAGAGCTGGTGACACTGCCTCTTGCCCAAGAAGAAGGACCAGATGTGCACAACTGCTCAGAGCCCACGTGGCAGCCAGACAGGAAACCCAGCTGGCCACGGGCACAGTGCAGATCTGAGCCTGCCTGGGCACAGGACAGCCCTGCACAGCCTGGGACAGTCACACATCTAACAGAGACAGCACCAGTGTCCTGCATCCCCACCACCACACAAAACACCTCCCTCACCTAACCAAGTCCTGCTGCTTTGTGAGCAATGGCCACTGGTGTTGTGCACTGACCCATGCAGAGCAGACCCCCAGTGAAAGGTCTGACCTGCACTCAGGGTGACCAGCAGGCAGGGCACCAGCCATGCAGTGCCACCCACAGCAGTGGAGCAGCTCCAGCAGCATTTCCTACCCTGCATTTCCA
Source organism: Erithacus rubecula (assembly GCF_903797595.1). Lineage (NCBI taxonomy): Eukaryota > Metazoa > Chordata > Aves > Passeriformes > Muscicapidae > Erithacus > Erithacus rubecula. The sequence continues at coordinate 853,438 of NC_136674.1, read as the reverse complement.
TCCCAGTGAGGGCTCCAGGGCACAGCAGGGCTCAGGAGTGCCACACACCCTCCTGCAGGCCTGTAGAGCTGGGAGCAATTCCCAGCCACAGGGAGAAGTGCAGGAGGAACGAGCACCTCAGCCCCTCCCTGGAGGAAGGTGAGCACAGAACACCCCTCCATGGGCAGCCTCACCAGCTGTGAGTTATTTGAAGTTTTGCCTGCCTGTTTCATACATGGCTCTGCACAACAAAGCATCCAAATTCCCATACCAAAGACATTTTCATGGCCTAGGAGCTACTCCATTGACAGAGGCTGCTGTCCTTTCTGCTCTTCAGGTTTGGTTTGTTCTTGAAATAAATCCCTAAAGCAGAGACGTGAGGGAGTAAATTGCTTACATTTGAAAATATCTAATGAACATGCTAAATTGGATAAGGCTTCTCCAAGCTAACAGCAGGTAACAACAGAAATGGCAGGCTATGTATAACAGTAAGTCAAAGTATTGTAGTCTTCAATATTTAAAAGGGGGTACAAAACTACTGGTGCCCCATCACTGCCATGCTTTAAAGGTTTTTTAAGTCAGCAGAATTATAAATGTTACAGGCTGCCTTCCAGCACCCAGAAGCAAGACAAAAAGCAGCCCCGAGGAAGGAGCCATACATCCACCAGAAGGAGTTAAACCCTGCAGCACATTTCCTAAAACAATGGCTTCAAGTGGTGCTGCCCTTCAGGAGGAGAGCAGATTACACATCCCAGTAATCCAGTGCAGGCAATCAGGACTCTCAGGGTCATCCTCAGGAAATCAGAAGAATGCTGGGCTGCTACAACCTGCCCCTGCCTGCTGGAGCCAATTTGCATCACCAGAGAGGTGTCAAACCACGCTCTGAAAAACCCCAAAGAAAGGGTTTTACTGGGCTGGGCAATTTCCCTGCATCAGGAGGACAAGGAAGATTACCCAGAGGAAAAAAAAAAACAAAAACAACAAAACAAAAAAACAAATTCTCCCCTTGCACCTAGAGAGAGACAGAGACATTTCATTAAATGCCATTAATCTCCACAGACCCAAGCATTAGCTAGTTAATTAGACTAAAGTACAGTCACATTTTAACGCTGAGCATTCGCCATTCAACTGGGATAAATGAACAACCAAAGTCCAAAACCTTAATTCAGTATCTAATTAAAAAAACTGAAAACAAAATATTCAGATTATGAAATGCTTGCCAGAATAATACATCATAATTGATGTAAAATCTGCTCTTTATTGCATCTGATTTTCTCCAGTCTCCAAATCAGGCTGTTTTCAATCTTCTGGGTTTTTTTCAAGCGCCCTGTAGAAATCCCAACACTTCAGAAAGGACAACTGTGTAAAAAGCAGCAGCAGACACTGCTGACCTCTCCAGAGAGAGCGAGCTCCTGCTAGGAGTGGAATTTCATGTCCATTCCAGCATTTGCCCCATGCCTGAAAGATGCCTTTTACAAAAACCAAGGAAAAAAACCTCTACATGTAGAAAAGCAAAATCCCATTTGTCAATACGACCCGATTTTGCATTCTTTAACAGAAAAATTTAACTCACTAATATCCTCGATGTAAAGTGTGTCCTGGTTTTTTTTTTAATTGTTAGAAAAAAAATCACCTGGGACAGCTTAACAGCTCTGTTGTAAGCATTACAAACTTCCCCAAATAACACTGTAGAAACAGGTAACTGGCACTGAAGGCAGTTTAAAATGCAAATTAACCTTTAAAAGGTATTGGGAAGGGGGATAGGCACACCAAGCACAAGATCAAAACTCTGGTAATTTTAAATTGTATATTGCAGATGGCATCAATCCAACAACATCATCCAGAAGCCACAAGCCCCACACACTATAAACTCTTTGCTCAGTGCAGAAGCAAGCCAGGCACACTGTTATTCACCAATTAGTTATTAGATATGTCCTAGGAAGAAAAGAACCTCTAAACATTTGCCTACATTAGTCTGGTTCAAAATTCTGTGAGTAACCCGCTGAGGTTTGCTCTCTCTTTTTTTTTATTTTTTTCTTTTTAAGAACTCCCCAGCCCCTCTCCTGAGCTATGTCTGGGGGTTTTAAATGACACAGGGCTTTTCCTAGATGCCTATTTTGTGCAATATTTCACATTTTGGCTCAGCACACACAGTTACATTGTTTGCTTTCAGGAGGAGCTGGATGCAGTAACAGCTCAGGCCGGTGGTCAGGCAGTTTCCCACCACCAACTTTAAACCACTTTTCCTTATTGACTCCCATCTACAACTCTGCAGCCTTTTCCTCCCGTTTTTACCAGAAGACTGAAGTCACCCAAGATGACAAGTGTGTACACAAGTGCCATACATCAGCTAAATTAAGCTTTTCCAATAGACTCACAAAAACACATTAAAAAAAAGTCAATTACAAAAGTTTTCCTTCAGCCTCTGGCTTTCAAAATTCACACGCTGCAAGCTTGGCTTTGAAGCTGATTTGTTTTCATTAGGCACAACCTAAAGAGCAACAACCACTCGTACTGCACAGGCAGAAGTGTCTGTGTCCCTACAGTGTCCCTGTGCCACCACCAGGACACTGCTGGACAGTCTGGCCAGCTGGACACTGTCACCCCACTGTTCCCCTGCAGAACAGCACCCCAGAGCCCATCAGAACCTTGCCACCCAAGGCTCACACACAGCCCTGCACACATCTCTCGAGTCATACAAAAGAAAATTTGCAAACAATGAAGGCAGAGATATATCCCCATCCATCACAACCACAGAACTGAAAGCTCAGCTCAAAACAAGCCCAAGGCCTGCACTTAATCCAAACACTCTTGGTAGACACCAGGCAGAACCCAGAGCACAGGGCAGGCACCGGGTGGGGCTGCAGAACTGACCCACGGACAGGGGCCGGACCCACGGACACGGGGCCAGACACACAGACAGGGGCCGGACCCACGGACACGGGGCCCGACCCACGGACACGGGGCCCGACCCACGGACACGGGGCCCGACCCACGGACACGGGGCCGGACCCACGGACAGGGGCCGGACCCACGGACACGGGGCCCGACCCACGGACACGGGCCCGACCCACGGACACGGGGCCGGACCCACGGACACGGGGCCGGACCCACGGACACGGGGCCCGACCCACGGACACAGAGGAACCTCCTGGGCTCCAGCCACGCCCTGATCCCCCAGAGAACACTCGGCTTTTAAAGCTTCCATTGCCAATTGCCCGGCTGAAACCCGAACTGCCTGGCAACAATGATTCTCTGTGTGCCGGAAATCCTATTATCGACCCTCCTACTTACCTTGGGCTGTGCTCGTCGGGGAAACGCAACTTTAGGGTCAATCTGAGGAAAAAGAAAGGGGAAATCAACAGGGTAGCTTTGGTTGTCGTTTTACATTATTTTGATTTTAAATCACCGAATTATTAATCCCTCATTTCTCAGGCTTGTAATTCAGCACACCGGGTCGTCCAGAGCTACTCTGGAAAGGATAGGTCACAGTCTGGGTTTGTCTGGGGAGTTGGGCAGGGGCAGGGAGATGGGAAGGCAGAAGAAAACATCTCTTGTGCACTTCTCCTCCCTCATCTTCGGGCAGCAATCCCCGTGGGTGCTCAGCATCAGCCCCTGGTGCTGCCTCTACCACCAAACTGCAGGCTGAGGATTGCCCACACGCCCCAGAGGTTCACAGAAAGAGGGGCAGCACTCCTGACCAGAATCTTAACTCGGTGGCTTTGACACCTGCCCCTTCCTGCACTTGGTTTGGGGTTACTTTTTCTCTGCTTTGTTTTGCTAACTGACAAGCAACACTACACAAAAAAGGAAAGTCAAAACTAAAATCCAATTATTCCCATTTCAGTTATTAAAACTAAAACATTCAAAGGACTAGAGTCTCCCTCATAATAATATGCCCAGTTGATTTGATTTACTCTCAAAGAACATATGTGAGCAATGGAAAACTCCAAAGGGGCATTTCTGGGATGGGGTGGGAAGGGAGGGGAATAAGTCACAAAAGAGTTTCATGTGTGTGAAGTACACACACATTGAAATCAAAACTAAACTTCTAAAAAAAGGTTCTAAGGAGTTACTTGAATTACCCATGAATGAAGCATGTCACCAGAGACAAAAAGAAAGGGGGGAAAAATCCCTTGCTTACCCCCTGCCCTGCTCCAAGATGCAGCTTGGCTCCCCTTGTGCTGCATGCATTAGCCATCCCCTCTGCATTCCTAATCTGCACCCTCACTCACAGCTGCCACAGGGGTCATCTCCCAAAAGGGACTCCTCTCTCCCATTCAAAAACACAGCAATGGCAGCCAGGGGGGTTTGGAGGGAGCAGGCAGGCACAGGGCTGGATGTAAACAGAACCACCAGAGCCTGAACAGCCCCCCCAAAATCCCAGCACAACGCCTGGGTGCTGCTGCTTTCACTTCTGCTTCTCTCTGCACCTGCACGCAGACAGCTTCTAATAAAGGGGCTGCAAAAGGAGCTTTTAAAGGACTAGATCCTACCTGAACTGTGCAACCTGCAACTGCTTTCAGGGCTGTCCTTGCCTGCCCAAACAGCTGCTGCCACTGATGCTGGCTGTGCTCAGTATATTTAGTATATTGCTTTTAGAGTTTGGGTTTGGATGTGTTTCCCTTCCCCAAGTAAACCCTGATGAAGAAGAGATGTTTCCATTTGGTATTGTTATTCCTGCGGTGATAAATATTCCTGTCACTGCTAAATAACCACGGGCCTCTCCTAAAAAGCAGTTTTACTCAATTAATTTGTCAGAATGGGAAATACCGCAGACATTTGATGTGCAACTGATAAACTGATTTGCCACCATCAGATATAAATATTGTATCTTTTTTAGGACACACCTGAGAAATGAGCGATTACATGCCACTTTATTGTTCAAAAAGCATAAAAAGTAAAATTATTTATCTAGAAAGCTAACCTTTTCATAGAGATTAACATTATCTACAAATATATTCAGCACTGACTAGGCATTTGTCTACTGGGGAAATACAACAGGTACGGATTTTCCACAGCGATACCCAAAGGTGGGAAAATATGCACATTTCTATGCTTGCTCCAAAACTACAGGTTTTCCCACCAAAGAACACCAGGCCCACCAGAGGGACATGACTGCAAAGTCCTGCTGGTAAAAAGCTGGGAGAGCCATTAACTCCAAAGCAACACATTCATTTTTGAAGGTCAGTTCAAAGAGCATGGAGTCCCTTGCACCACAGCGACAGATTTTCTAAAAGAACTGAATTTTCCTTCCCAAAACCTTTGGGATAAACACCAGCCTTTGAAGACAAACACTAGCAATAAATGTGGCAAATCCATACCTTTTGCATAACCCTGTCAACTATTTAAACAACAACCAAAAAGGAAAAAAAAAAACAAAAAAAAAAAACAAAAGAAGAAACCAAAACAAAAAAACCAAAGTTCTACCAAAATAAAAAAATTAGTTAGTTAGGTACAATTCTACTTACTGTATCTACAAGTCCTCTAGGAAATGACTATAATACTATTTCTGATATGAATGGCCATTACCTAAACAAAGCTTTTAACGTAACTGTAAACAAGAGCGACGTTTCCATGCCAATACCCAACCGATCTGCCTCCTGTGCTGAACGTTGAAACAGAATCAAATGCCTTGTTATACTGCACAACAGTTACTACAATACTCACAAACACACGCCTGGAAGGACCTGCCTGCCTCCGTGCCTCACTTTTAAGCTGTTACTGCTTCTAAGGCCAGTTTTGTATTCAGATTGATTCAATCATTATCGCACAACCAAAACCGAGGCAGATTTGCCCTGGTGAAGCTCTTCACCCCTCCCCCAGAGAAGAGCAAATTAATACATTGCAGGGACTAGACTGTGATACAAGAAAAAAGCTGGGGGAGGACCTAATTATAGTCAGAAATATGACAGGGTGTCCTCCCATGATTTTTTTTTTTAAACTCTCGTTCAAGATACTGTTTGCCTTTGTTCTTCTTATCTAAATTTATCTTTAAAAACACATAGAAAATATAGCTGTACATGAAAAGTCTGGTGAGTTTAATTTCAGGAGAACGGTTGAATCAGTTATCTTACCATATCTGATTAAACCTAAAATCAAATTATTAAGGCATGTGAAAGCATGGGCTTCGTGTTCAGGCAAGCCCAGCACAATCTGTAGGTCGAATTAAAACACTAGATTCCACCTGCTTCTACAAGAGCTTTAGGCTTTTTGTTTCCATATAAATTACATTTTAAAAAAAACATATCCTCACATTTGCTCCCTGCTTCTCCCTTTCTTCATTTAACTACAATCTCGGCCGTGAGCTGTTGCAGCACCGAGACTGCCCCTCACACCAGGCTCAGGTTAAAATGAACCCCCAAGCCCCAGAGCACAGCCTATAAACCCCAGGGACAGGAAGGACCAGGCTCGCTGTGCCCAGCAGAGTGTCTGTGCAGACAGGTCACCAGCAGAGCCTTCCCTTCCCAAAACACAGCCCCCTCCAGAGCCAGCAGCACCACAGCTCTGATGACCTCTAGCAGTGTCCTTCCCCCCTCCCCTGCCAGCTCTGCCGAGGCTGAAAACTACAGCCAAGTGAGGAGGCACAAAACTTCATCTTTGTGCTTGGCCTTGACCACAGGGAGAAAACAGGGCCCGGGGCTGCACTGTCCTGATACCTTTTGTTTTACCCAACACTGAAAACACCGTATTGGGGCAGGGGGAAAACTCAGGTGTGGGATTTTTGTTTAAAAACCCCCGAACAAATGTAATGTTTATTTAAAAAAAAAAAAAAATCACAAACAAAAAACCAGCTGCATCTCACAAGCATTTTTTTTTTTTTGTTATATTATGCACTAGAGACTGAGTGCAGCAAAAAGCTCTGGAGAAACAACAACACATTAGGACTTGTGCTTCTCTACCACATCCACTCTCCAGCTCTGGCAGAGCTTCCCAGAAATGACCGCGTGCATTTCACAGGGCCCTGCCATCACAGGTGAGGGGACCTCTCCAAAAAATGACTTTGGGAAATGACACGAGCAGCAGCTTCCACGGCTCGGCAGTAAGTCACTCCCACCTTGAAACGCGCTTAACAACACATAAATAATCAATCAAAAGAATCACAAAGTTCCCTGCAGAAAGCGTGCCGCAGCCCAACACCAAAAAAAGTTGGATTTTACTTCACAGCTTTTTCAATGTCACCGCTCAATAAAATATAAGGCCGGGGGAGGAGCCAGCGGTCGGTATGGGCGAATTCGGATATCGGGGGAAAAAAAACCAAAACAAAACAAAACACAACAACAACAACAAAAAAAACCCAATCCTAAAAAACCCACGAAAGTTACCGCTTTCGGTAAGTTAAAAGGCAGAGCCTAGAAAAAGCAGCGCAGGCAAGCGGAGGCACGCAAGGTCCCGGCGGAATGACCGGCTGGAGGGGGCTGGCAGGGCCGGGCGGGCAGCCCCCCGCACCTACCGTCTTGGAGTCCAGCTCGTGGTGCGGCTGGGCCAGCACTTTGTCCACACTCGCCGGATCCGCGAACGTAACGAACCCGAAGCCTCTGCGAGAGACAAAGAGCGAGGGGATGGCGGGGGGGGGGGGGGGGTGAGAATTAGAGCCAAAGGGAGAAGTCATAAAAATAAACCGCTGGGTCCCCCCTCCTTCCTCCGCCCTCCCCCGAAGCCTCCGGGTGCAGGGGCAGCCGGCTCCGACCCCCGGCCCCTCTCCGGCTCCGCCGGCCGCTTTGTTTCCTGCTCCGGGCTGGAGGGATGCGGGCGGGCAGAGCCCCACGCGCGGGGTGGGATGCGGGGCTGGGATTTTGGGGTGGGATTGGGGGGGGTGCGGGTCCCCCCGCCCCGACCGCAACTCGCGAAGTTTGTCAGCCCGAGCGGGGTGGGCGGCGGTTTTACCTGGAGCGCTTGGTGGTGGGGTCCCGCATGACCATACACTCCCTAATTTCTCCGAATTTGCTAAAATAGTCTCTAAGGCTGTCTGCGGAGAGAGAGCAGAGAGGGAGAGGAGGGTCAGGGCTGGGGGGGCGCGGGCAGGGCCCGGCGCGGCGGGACGCGGCCCACGCGGGGCGGGACGCGCGTGGGGAGGGGGCGGCGGGCGGGGGTTACCTGGTGAGGTTTGCCAGCTGAGGCCGCCGATGAACATCTTGCTGGAGGGAGAGAGCAGAGCGGAGTTGAGCGCCGGTGCGGGATCGGCCATTTTGACGGGGCAGCTCCCGGCGGGGCGGAGGGGCGCGGAGCGGAGCGGAGCGGGGCGGGCCCGCCTGACCGCCCCTCGCCGCCGCGCTCCGCGCCCCCGCCGCCCCGCCGACTTACCCGGGGTCGTGCTGCGCCTCTGCGGGGCTCCCCGAGGTAGCCTGGCTCCCGTCCGCCTCCATGGCCGCGCCGAGCGAGAGCCCCTTAGAGAACCCCCCCCCGCCCGCCCAACCCGCCCCCCCCGGCCCGGCTCCGGCTCGGTTCGCTCCGCTTGCTTTGCCCCTTTTTCCCTTCCCCCCTCCTCCTCCTCCTCCTCCTCCCTCCGCTACCGGAGGATCTCACTGGAGAGGCGCTGGGGCAGCAGCCAGATCCGTCACACGTGGGATCGGCTTAGCTCAGCGCCGCGCCGGCGCTCCCTCCCCCCGCCGCCATCCTCCCCTCCCTCCATCCCGCCCCTCCCTCACGGGGGCGGCGCCTCCGCCGGCGCGTGGCCCCGCGTGACGTCACCGTGACGTCACCGCGCCCTCCCCGCGCAGCTCCCGCCCCTCCCTCACGCGCGTGTCCGTCCCTCCCGCGTGTCCGCGGCACTCGGGACTGCCCCTCACGTCCGCGACACCCGGGACTGTCCCCTCAGGTCCGCTACAAGGGGGATTGTCACCCCGGGACTGTCCCCTCAGGTCCGCTACAAGGGGGATTGTCACCCCGGACTGTCCCCTCAGGTCCGCTACAACCAGGACTGCCACCCCAGGACTGTCCCCCCACCCTCCACCGGGCACCACGGAAGAATTCCAGGAGTTGGGAAGTGCCTGCTGAGTGTCCAGGAGAGGTAAAAATTAAATTTTAGGGGCTCGGGAAGAACAGGGGCGTTGCTGAGAGGTGTCATCCCGCCAGCACGCTGCCCTGGGCACTGGCCGGACCCTGCCAACTGTGAACTGCAGCTTTCTGGGGCTGCTCGGAGGAAGAGCAGCTCCTGCCGCACAGGGTGTCCCTGTTCCCTGTTGGTCCCATGTCCCCGCGTCCCAAGGCTCCGGCTCCTCTGAACCCTCGGCCCCACAGGCGCTGCCCAGCTCCTGCATTCCCTCACTCCTGCACTTCCCACTCGCTGTTTGACCAGCACCGGGATGGGGCTGCCAGGTGTTGGTGTAATTATCCACAGCAATCCTAAATTAAGGAGCACTGCCCTACATTTTCAGAGACATCCATGGATTTTGAGTTCCTCCACCTGTCCAGCACAAGTGCCTCCCAACCAAAGACCTCCCAGCTCAGCAGCCAAGCCTGCAAGAGCTGTTTTGGGGTCGCCAACTGTTTCCAGCTCAGGGATTATAATATTTTTACTGGGGATGGGAGAAGTATATGGATGCACTTTCCAGCAGGGACTAATGAATAAGGTGGGAATGAGTGGGCGTGCACAGGGCAGGGAGGTCAGGCCCACTGGAGAAGCTCTGATGCTGACCACTGTAAAATGGGATATAATTCCCTTTATTTGGTTTGTTTTGCCATGAAGTGCTGAACTCTGGCTCAGCAGTGGGGCAGGCTCTGCTCCTCCAGAGTGGGCAGGGAAAAGGGGATGACCTGGCCCTGCCCCAGCAGGGTGAGCAGCACCAATGTGCAAAGAAAATGGATGGGGGAGAATTAAAGAATAGTTTTTTCTCCCCCCTTTGAGCCTCCTTTAGATCTTAGCTATTTCTCATAATAATCACTGGGAAATTACTAGTCAGGAGAGCAGTTCCTGGGGTTATATTACCCCTTTAATCTCTCCAGCAGCGGTGCAGAATTTTAAAGGGGTTCCAGAATGAACAAGCACAAGAGAGATTTTGCTGATGGACAGAAGGAACTTCAGTGCAGCTGCTTATGGCTCTGAAAGAAATTTGGATTGCTATATATTAAAAGGAAATCTCCACTGCTATCCCCTCCATCAGCGAACATTACAGGTCAAATGGCTTTGGGAAGACTTTATCAGTACATTCTCTCTCCACCTCCCCCAGAGCTGAGGCTGGGTTCAGGAGGTGACCAGTTTCAATCTGTTCAGTCAGTTTTGCTCTTTCTCAGCACTCTGCTGTCACTGCAGAAGCCAAATCCATGGCACCAGGGATGCTCTGGGGACACGCTCAGCACCTGAAACCCAAGGGTGACAAACCAGGACTCGCTGTCCTGCTCCTTTGGCAGCACCCAACCCCAAAGGTGCTGTTCCAGCCCCAATCCCACATTTTCCTCCAGCCCACTGAGAATTTGCAGACTTGCCCTCTGCTCTCCTCCTCTACAACCTCTAATGTTCATGCTAAAAATCCAAAGTCCCAGTGGAATTTGGGAAGTAGCTAATGAACTGCAAAGCTGACATCTCTAACTGCTGGCCAGGGGTATCGTTCTCCCTAGCTGCACAATTAAAAGTTGGAGCATTTAGCCCAATAACAAGGAAAGTTCGTGCTATTGATTCAAACCAGCCCAGATCCCCCACGCAGGCTCCAAAGGACAGGTGAATTTGGGACAATCACATCTGTCCACATACTCACCTAGCACCTACTCTCATTAGCAGGTTTTAGCCTCACCAATTTCCTTTCAATTTTTATAACCCCTGTTTGATATCAGAGGCTGAGATGCAGAGTTCGTTAAGATCAGTTTTTATAAGGCCAAAGTGACATGGGACCCCAAATCTCCGTGGAGATAGGTGGGCCCTGAGAGCCTGACTTCTGAAACAAAGAGATCTGGGGCTCCTAAACCAGCTGGGCATGGATTGGGAATGCTGTTCCAGGTAAGGAAGGTGGCAGGTCCCAGTCTCCCATCCTGGACATCCCATCTTTGCCATGCAGTGATGCCAAGGGGCTGCATCCACCTCACACTGCCTGCAGAATGAGTTCATCTATCTGGGGCTGTAGAAATCTGCATTTATGTTTTGTATGCTCTATAAATTCAGTGTCATAATAAAAAGGATCTAAATCTTTACTGAATAATTCATTTTCACGCATAGGGAAGGAATAATGACCTATATTACATTCCATCTATCATTTAGCAGGTTGTGGAGATTGATCGGCCGGTGGGTTTTGGAGGTCCCCAGTGAGGAGCAGGGCTCTGCCTGCTGCCCAGCTGTGGCTTCACCTGACAAACATTATTTAGATAGAATTCCAGGGGGTGATATGCTGGGGAGCTGCCAGGAAGTCAAAGATCATTTAAAATGCAGATATGTCATTGCAAACAATTGGTCTGCTTGGTGCATCTCTGCCTCAGGCATCACCCCAACGCCTGCAGCACCCACAGAGCCACACCAGGAGAGGAGCTGTGCCAGCCCTGCCTCAGAGGACAGCACTGGGGTGGAAGAAGTCTTTGGGCTCTGTGGTGTCAGACTGGTCAGGGTTGTCTAGGCACCACCCACATCTCCAAAAATCTGGGCAAACACTTCCTATGTGTCCCTGGGATTCACAGGCTTTTAAGTGCACAGCACTCTGCAGCTTCGGTTGTGATACTTGCAGACAGAATTTCAGCAGAGTGCAGACTTAGTGCACTGGATATTTTTTATTTCATTGTAGGCTGCCCATCCATGAACATCACCTGTGTTTCCCTGTGGGGAGTCCTACACCTCCTCCTGTGCTGCCTCCCCTCTGTTCCCACCTGCTCCATCACCTGAGAGGAAACCACCAAACCTGAGCCCTGAGCACTGCCCAGCCCTGGGGCTCACAGCAGCCCTGGGCCAGGCAGGAAAACAAACCAAAACCACTGAGTGTGCCTGCGCAGGAGGGAGTTACTTAAAAACACAGCAGCCAGTCCCCAAACAGGAATAGGCTATGCCAGAACCAGTAATTTTAGGGAAGCAGTACTGGTTCACACCTGGTGCAAATGGGGCTCTGTATTTTGGGTAGACACTGGAGTTTTTCCCTGTCGAGTTCCAGATCTGCATCAAATTATTTCAGCATTTGCTAATGAAGACATTACACTGACCTTATTAAAAACATCATGATTTTCATCTTAACTGAGAAAACAGCATTTTTTCAACTGTTTCAAAAGAAGAATAAAACCCAAATATTATCAGGCCCATCTTTCATATGATAAGGGAGGAGGGGGAAGCTCTGCAAGGAAAGATTTCAAAGCCTGCTTTGTTTTCATCAGCTTTGAAATCAACAGACAGCCCTGAGAATTTTGTTTTTCAGAACCAGTGTTTAATTCTATTTACTACTTCCAGGCAATTCTATATATACACACAGCAAAAAACCCAAGCAGCTCACTTTAAACAAATCCTCCTGCTTTTTTCAGATGTGTCATTCCTCCTGCGGGTAGGATTGCAGGATACAGATCAATTAAGTTAAAGCCAAAAACAAAGCAGGGAGGAGAGGCAGGGGAGGAGGAGGGTTTGTGCTGTCCCTGGGCAGCTCTCCCTGCTGGATCTGGGGGGGGGTCACTCTCCTGTGGGCACCTTGGCTTCACCTCAAGGAGGGGGAATTTTCCAAAGACTTCCCCAGCCCTGTTGTCTGATACAGCAGCTGGAAATGCAGCCTCCCACTCCTGTGACATATCCAAGCACCCTGAGTTACCCCTGGTGCTGCCTCTCCCCCTGGGGTGGATGGAGCTATGCCAGAAATCCCATTTCCTTCCCTCTCCCAAAACCAGGCTGTCTACCTTATTTCTCTCCCTGATTAATTTTTACCAAAGGCCTTTAAGAGCCTCTGATAAACTGCTCCCAAAGTCCAAACTAATATTATTAACTATGAATCTTCTCCTATAAATAATTCCCAGAAGTAGATCAATGCTACCACTGAGTCAATGGATTCACTGGAATCATTTCTTCCTGTTACTCCTGGATTTTTTTCTGCCTGTCTCCACTAATCAATTATGATGATAAAACTACCCTGGAACACCCCCAAAATAAAGATAAACAGTGTGTATTATCAGAGGCTGGGGCTGTGCATGGCTTTGAAGATGCCTTACCTTCCCTGAGCCACATTTGTTTTCTGCTACAGACAGTTAAGGGGAAAAAAAAAGGAGGCTCAGTAAATGAATGGTCTGGTGTAACACAGCATTAATTCCCTGACCTTCCGCATTGAGTGACTAAGAACCTCAATCTCAATTATTCCTTTCATGACGGAATCTGAAATAGACACAGCAAGCCCTCACATTCTGGCTCAGAAGCAGGAGAGGTGGAATGAGACGAGTCAGCCCGATCACACTGAAACCACATCCATTATCAGTTCCATGTCATTCAAAAAAATCGACTGCGGGAGAAAGCAAGAGCATCCAAGGAGAATTATTGCAAAACGTGTGCTGGCAGGATCTGGATAAATACAGACACTCATTTATATATGCATATGCATTTAAAATTCACAAGTGTGGAGCTGAATCAGGGGTAGGAAAAACAAGTCGCTCCCCAGAGGACACCATCGCTCTAAATTAACAACAGGCAGATCAGAAGGGATGAAAACACCCTGAGAGGCTGATAAGCAAAGCTCCCTCTCTGTGGATGGTGGGGATCCCTCACATTTTAAGGTTTGGGCATTCCTGCACCTCTGGCATGATGGCAAATGGCAAACCCATCATTTCCTGTCTGACTTTAGAGTTAACTACTTCGTTTGCTTCTCTCCAGTTAATCAAATGATTCTTATTGCTGATACAGCAAATTCCATGACCATTAAGTTCACATCAAAACACACATGAGCAAGAAAGTTTTCATGAGGCTTTGGACTACCTCAGCACAGATCTTCAATGGGCACAAAATCCTTACAGCCCCACAACCACATATAGTGGCTAAAGATCATCCCTTCATCCATGAATCTTTGAAGGTATTTTCCTGCAGCTGGGAAACAAGGACAAACCCAGAGCCAGCTGTGGGATGCTGTCTGTGCATCACCAGGGGCTGTGTGCAGGCAGGAGCCTCCCTCCCTGCACACAGCCCGTCACCTTTAATGCACTCCCCTGGCTTTCCATGGCATGCACTGCTTTTCCAGCAGCAGATGTGGATGGAGCTGCCCAGCTTGCCTTTCCTTTCCAGCCAGGGCCTGGCACAGCACGTGGCAAGGCTGCAGCAAGCCCGGGAGACAAGGAGGCACACACAGCCTCTGGCCACATCCGAAATTCCAGCATTGTACGTCAGGAAGAAATGTGCCTGGGAAATGTAGCTGTAACTACATTAAAGCACCATAATGCAATTGTAACCACATCATTACAGAGGTGCAGATCAGATAAGCAGGGAGAGCCGGGCCCTGCCGGGCTCTGCCGAGTTCTGCCGGGTTCTGCCGGGTTCTGCCGTGTTCTGCTGGGTTCTGCCGTGCCCTGCCGGGCTCTGCCGGGCTCTGCCGGGTTCTGCCGTGCCCTGCCGGGTTCTGCCGTGCCCTGCCGGGCTCTGCCAGGTTCTGCCGGGTTCTGCCGGGCTCTGCCGTGCCCTGCCGGGTTCTGCCGGGTTCTGCCGGGCTCTGCCGTGCCCTGCCGGGTTCTGCCGTGCCCTGCCGGGCTCTGCCGTGCCCTGCCGGGCTCTGCCGGGCTCTGCCGTGCCCTGCCGGGCTCTGCCAGGTTCTGCCGGGTTCTGCCGGGCTCTGCCGGGCTCTGCCGTGCCCTGCCGGGCTCTGCCAGGTTCTGCCGTGCCCTGCCGGGCTCTGCCGGGTTCTGCCGTGCCCTGCCGTGCCCTGCCGGGCTCTGCCGTGCCCTGCCGGGCTCTGCCGTGCCCTGCCGGGCTCTGCCGGGTTCTGCCGTGCCCTGCCGTGCCCTGCCGTACTCTGCCGTGCTCTGCCGTGCCCTGCCGGGCTCTGCCGTGCCCTGCCGTGCTCTGCCGTGCCCTGCCGTGCTCTGCCGTGCTCTGCCGTGCCCTGCCGTGCCCTGCCGGGCTCTGCCGTGCCCTGCCGTGCCCTGCCGGGCTCTGCCGGGTTCTGCCGTGCCCTGCCGGGTTCTGCCGTGCCCTGCCGGGCTCTGCCGTGCCCTGCCGGGCTCTGCCGTGCCCTGCCGTGCCCTGCCGGGCTCTGCCGGGTTCTGCCGTGCCCTGCCGGGTTCTGCCGTGCCCTGCCGGGCTCTGCCGGGTTCTGCCGTGCCCTGCTGTGCTCTGCCGTGCTCTGCCGTGCCCTGCCGTGCTCTGCCGGGCTCTGCCGGGTTCTGCCGGGCTCTGCCGTGCCCTGCCGTGCCCTGCTGTGCCCTGCCGTGCTCTGCCGTGCCCTGCCGGGCTCTGCCGGGTTCTGCCGTGCCCTGCCGGGCTCTGCCGTGCCCTGCCGGGTTCTGCCGGGTCCTGCCGTGCCCTGCCGGGCTTTGGGCTGCAGAACACCGCGCTCCCTCCTCAGCTCCCTCGCTCCCCTCCGGGGATGTCTCCCTGCCTTCATCTGCACACCCGCCTCTGCGGGGGCATGCTCACTGCCTGGAGCCCAGTGAAAGCCCTGCCCCCCAAAGGCAGACCCTGCACCCCTCCCCGGGGGGTTTGATCCCCATGGCCCTAACCCCGATCCCACCCTGTCCTTCCCCAGGGCAGTGCTTGCTGAGCAGGGGGAGCTCTGCAGCCCCTGCCCTGACCCTCTCCACTGCCCAGGGATCTCCAGCTCCCCATGGAGGGGTGGGAGTGGGGAGGAGCCCAGAGCATCCTCTGCAATCACCCATCCAACATCAGCCTCACCCAGGGCATCGGGGCCTTTGCCAAAATCACACCCCACCACTACATCTGGCCACGGGCTGGAAACTCTGAGTTACTACCTCCTACCAGGGAAAGTGCTTTTCCCATATTTAAGGCATTCCTCAGCTTTAAGCACCCTCTCCCACTAGATTTAAAGCACTGATGTGCCAACTGTCAAGGCCCTGGATTCCTGGTCTGACTTTTGGGCAGCCATGAGATTAACTCTTCTGTTCCAAATCATTTTAAGCAGAGGTTAATGCTGAACTTGTGCTTCTGCCTTTGCTGAATCAGGGCTTTGCAAACTTCCTGCTTTATTTATTTGGCTTTCTGTGATTGCTGAGCTGGGATGGCAAGGATCCTACCTTGAACCTCCCCTGGGACCTCTTGTGATGAAAAGCAAAGCCTGCAAACACTGTGGAGTCTCTGCTGCATTAGGAGAGGAGTTTCATGAAGATTCATGCCTTTCATATTGTTCTATGAAATTAAAGAGCAGAGGAAAATCACTTTCGAGGAAGTGAAGATGTACCACAGCAATTTAACTGCAAACATAATTAAGCAACTGGCCCTGACATACCCGTCCTTTCTTGGCCAAAATTCAGCTGGAATTTCCAGTGATGTCAAGATCAAGCTATGCAAATAATTAGAACAGGCTTTGTCAGAAGAGTAAGATCCAAAAGAGATTTTGGGTGACAAGGTCTGTGACAATGCTCCCCTCACTTCTCCTGAGCTGGACCCAGATCTTTAGATCCTTCATTTCCCTTCCAGCCTCACCCACCTGCTCACACTGAGAGCTGTATGAAAACCTGTGTGAGGCCCAGGTGACAGCCCAGCAGAAGTGGCTTCCAGGCTCCAGACACTGAAGAAGGAAAGGCTGGGATCCCACATGGAGCACTGAGCTGTGATGGATGCCTGCCTGAAATAAGAACTGGGTACTCAACACTTGTTTGTCAGAACTTGCTTACGAATGGGCACAATTACAAACATGCAATTTCTAAGTGTAAATGCACTCACAGACTGGTTACAGTGAAGCAAAAGCAAACTGCTCTTAAGCTGAGCTCAGAGCACTGGGCTTTGGCAGTGATATTTAGAGCTTTCCCTGGGTGTGGAGTGCTTTTCTAAAATTGCTAGGTTTTTAGTTTTTGTTTAAAGTAAATGTATAGTCTTTGAAGCTCCAAGGAAAGAACTTGAAAAATGTGACCTTTAGAGCCTTGATACTGGGTGACAAATAAAAAGAATCCAAAGGACAATCCCCTTAAAAATGTACATGGCTATCAATTAGCAAGCAGAGAAAGGAAACAAGGATGATGTGTTTTGCTTCCAGGCTAGGACTGGCAGCAGCCTCTTATGTTATCCTTAAAATATTGGTGGGATAACACAGTACCAGCAAATGTCTCCTGCACGCACCATTGCCTGCCCAATTTTGCAGGAGCAGGTGCTGAGCTGGGCAGTGTGGGCTGCCCACAGTCCAGCAGTGCTCCAGGAGGTGACATTTGCCTGCTGGCACTTGGGAGCACTTCAGCTTCACCTCTGCAAATGAAACTCTCTGCATCACTGGGGAAGCACACCAGGAGCCCTGGGGAACCCATCCCTCCTGCTGCTTGGGACCAGGGTGCTCGTTCAAGGCAAGGAAAAACTTGGGGAAACTGAAAAATACTTAGCTGGAGGGGGCAGAGGCTCCTGGACGTGTTCCTCCTGGCTGAAGCCATTTTGGATTGATGCAGCACCAAAGCTCTGTGGCTGTCGTGGGGGATTCCTGTGAGGCACCATCAGAGCAGCACTGCTGGAGTGAGGATGGAGTGGGTAACATTACTCACACTGCTCCTAACTTTTTGCAGTCATTCCCCCTCCCCTCTTTGCTCCCCACCACAGGTGGGACCCTGCTGCTCTGAATCAGCTCAGGGACAGTGTTTTGCTATTCTGTACAATAACAACAACAAAATAAAATTCAAACCAGCACAAACTTAGCCGAGAAAGTAATAAGAAGGCAAACTCAATTACTGTTTCATCTGGCATTATTGTTGCTTTGCTGCTCTTTGTCAGGGACTTCTTCCAGGCAAAATTGGAGAGATTATCTTGTCTAGATGTTATGAAGTAGCTAATCCCTTCCGCCGTGGAGGAGAGCCAAACGCTTGGTGTTGGGCAAGTGCAAGTGTAAATACGGTGACAAAGTGCTGCCACTGCTCCCTGGCCCCAGGGGCTGCCTTTGCCCAGGGCTTTGCTCACTCCACATCTGCACAGGGCACCAGCATTTCCCCAGGATCTCCCAAGAGATTTCCTCTTGCCTGCCCCAAAAAGCTGCCTGGAGCAGGTGGATTTGGCACACCCGCTGCTGTGGGGAACAAGAGAGGAAAGACATTTTCAGAAGAGAGAAAGGTCCCTGTTTAATGTCCCAGTGCTGTGAGCTCACAGCATCCCTCCCAGCCTCACCCCCAGCTCCTCCCAGTGCCACCTCTGGGCTGAGCAGCTGTGGGAGCACGAGGTGAGACCCCCGAGCTGCACCCCAGGGACCCTGCTGTGGGTCCTGCTCCTCGGGCAGAGGATGATCAGGATGCTCCTGCCTTCCTCCAGCCACCCTGCAGCAGGGACCTCAGGAAGCAACAGCAAAGAGAAATTACCCACCTGTCATGTGTTCACTGGATTTTATATGGCACACAGAGAACTCTCCAGGGCCATTACCTCAGTAAAGACAGTCTTGTTTCCAGGTAAGAGGGGCCATTTTCTGGTCACCTCAAGGTAAGCAGGGTGAGGTTGCCTCAAACAGAAATTCTCAGAGGTCCAATCTTTACTCCCACTCTACATTAACCCAGAGCAACACATCCATGGGAACAGCCCTGACACAAGCAGCATCTGTGGGCTCAGTGTGAGATCTCTGTCACAGCCCTGGGAGCACAAAAACCATCAATGCTCCTGGAGCAGCACCTCTGGGGTGAACCCCAGTGTCCTCCCTCTCCCAGAACAACAGACAGACAACACAATAACCACCCACCTGCCCATGGCCCCCCAAAGGCAGCAGCTCAGGCAAAGGGAATTTGCAAAGCTGGGGAATGCTTGGCTGGGAACAGAGCAGCCCCAGCCCGTGTGGGTGTGTCTGTGTACATCCAGCCAGGGGGATATTTAATGATAATTGCTTCTTTTCAGCAGCCAGCAATGTGCCTGGTACAACCTAAAATGATTTTGCTATTTTGGCGTTGGGAAATCTGCAAGTCAAAGGTGAGGGAACGACTGTGCAGAGCAGGCAATATTAGAAATCCCAATCTGGCAGCACAGGCTGGCAGAGCTGGATTGCCAATCATTTTTATACCTCGGTGCTTTAAATAGCAATAATGTGCTGAATGTGAAATTGCCTGTGCTGATGGGGGCTGCTGCACCTTATTAAATCCAAGCGTTGGGACACACGTTACACGCCTGTGATTCTTTAGACGTTGTTGAGGGAAAATACAAACTGGGAGAAGTTTGAGGCAGGGGGGCCCAGGAGGTAAAGGGTGAGGGAGAGGCAGACAGTCAGGTCTGTGGAAGATCACCAGGTAAAAGGCAACAGGGAGAACACTTCAGCTCCTGTGGATATGCCCAGGAAACAGCCAATTATTTCAGAGTTGTTGGAGCGTTAAGTGATGCAGATTATTCCCTCTAACACTTATTCCCCAAGCAATTCCCACTCCTCTGCTCTGGTTTGGCCCATTCCAGATCCACACTTGGCCCAACACCTGAGCCCTGTGTTGGAGCCAGGCTGCTGCTGTGCCTTCCTGTGCACCTCTCCTGCCCTGGCCCTGCCCCAGGGAACAGGAATTGCTGCTGGTGATGCTCCAACAGCTCTGCCTGGGTGAGGATCCAGAGCTGAGTCCCCACCAAACCTGCTGCTTCCCATCTCTGTGGGAGCATTTCTCCTCCCCAGTCAGGGAGTCATTATCCACTCCAACTGCCACATCCCTCCTTCTGGATGACTAGAACCCTTAATCCATGATTTCACAGCCCTACTTAGGTACAAGCACCCACATGCAATGCAGATCTGTATAAAACCCAGCTCTGCATAAACACACCCCTGAGAGAGGAAAAGCTGTGATGCCAACATGGTGTTATTTCCATCCATCTATTAAGTTATTGTGTGATTCCTAATCTCCACCAGCTCCCTACCTGCTCCCCACTCCTCTGTCACACATCCAGGTGCCAAACTTCTGCAAAACCTTTCAAGAATAGGATACTCTTAGCTCAGATGTACATAGACCATGGGTTGAAGGTGACTAAAGAAAAATTAATGTGCCTTTAGTATTTTTAGGATTAATTTTGCTGCAGCCTCATGGAGTGCCCAGGCTGGGGTCCTGCCATGCAGGCAGGTGAGACAGAAGAGGAAGGTGGAAAATTGGGATGCATACTTTTCAGACAGAACAAAGCAGAGATTTAAGGTCCTGTCATATCCCAGAGTTTTATTAGTCATTTTGCAGCAGCTATAGGACTGACTTTTTAATTAATATTTTTTAAGAGAATAGGCATACAAGTAAAGTTCTAGTAATAAAAGGTGCCAGAACAGAATAAAACCTGAAGTATCTCTGTTCATCACTCTTATGGACCTCATGCTCTTTCAACAAGGTCACACAAAAATCAGCAGCCAAGTCTGGATTTCTCCAGCCCCTTCACTGCCCACTGCTCTTCTCTTCAGACACTCCAACTTTGCTCAGTTTGTCACTAGCAACCAGCAGTGACATCACCTTGAGTGGCAACATCATCCATCCCTCCATCCATCCCTCCATCCATCCCTCCATCCATCTCTCCCTCCATCCCTCCCTCCATCCCTCCATCCATCTCTCCCTCCCTCCATCCATCCGCATCAGGAGCTGCAGCACTGACGGGCCTCAGACCCAGACAGCCAAAGGGTACAAGACAATCGAAATAAAAAGCCTGAGAAAATGGACTTTAAAATGTTAAATGATAAGAGCAGAGACTGCAGGCAGGAGGTGGGGGATGCACTCAGAGGGGAGGCAGTGGGGGGCAAAGCGCCGCCTTCCCAGCGGCTGCAGCGAGATATTGATTTGATAAGCAGATGGGCTGAAATTCCAAATGCATTGGAGATGCTGATAGGAAAAAAAGAGGTAGATAGAGAGACAGGGGAACACAAGAGGAACAGCTGCATACACTGAGATGCCATGGAAAATAGAAGGTCATCGGGATCCACGAAATTCTCCAAAGAAATAGGGAAGTGGAGATGGCAGGGAGACAGCAGCTGTTTGTGTGCCAAGACAATGATGGAACCGTAATTACAGGGAGATGGAGCATCCTGCACAGCCCCAGCAACACGGAAACAAAACAAACCCCAACCAGACACGTTTGATTGGCAAGTGGAAAAGGCTACAAAAAAAGTAATAAGCATTTAGCCCTTCCATTACAGAGGAGTCAGGCAAGGGGAGGAACGAGGGCACCTCTTCAGTGCAGAGCCAGAACGCTGCCAGAGAGGTCAAGCTGCTGACAAAAATCCCTGGATTTGTACAGATGTCACACATGGGAGAGCTGGGGGCTCACAGGTGCTTTTCCCCCCCATTTTCAGTAATGGGGGGCCCAGCACACTCGGGGTGCTCAGCAGATGCAGGGACAAGCACTTTCCCCCATCCTGGGCAAACCCACCCTGGGTGTCTTTGTTCAAGGGCAAACAGAGCCTGACACAGGCTGGGGCACCTCTGGGGGCTTGTGCCATCTGAGCAGCCATTGGCAAGTGTCCCAGGGGTCCAGAGGAGAATGAGCATGGTCTGAATGCAGGGTCAGGGCCTGTGTGCTTGGAAGCTGTCCCTGCAAACAAGCCCTGGGATGTGACAGCTCTGCCAGGAGCAGCAGCAGTGCTGGGACACCAAGGGGAGCCAGAGCTCCTCAGCCAGGGGAGCTCTGTGCATCCCCAGCACACACTGTCACCATCTCACCATGAGCATTTGTCACCATCTCAGCAGGAACATTCTTCCCTGATTCACACCTCTCTGGCTGTTGCCTCTGTAACAATCGTGCTGAACTTTGCTTTTCACTTTCTACACTTGCAAGTCCATTTTCAGTGTGAGGACAACAAGTTCACTTCATTTTGGCTGGGGGAACAAAATAAAAATCTTGTTTCTGTGTTCTGAGGCAGCTCTGAGGGAAAGGCATGCCACGATGACAAAACACATCCAACCAAGCAAATTAGGGGTCTGTCTCTGTGAGTGAAAAGTAACACTCTCCCTTTATCATCTCACATCCAGACACGGTGTAAGGACAAACCTGCACAAGCAGAGATACAATCTGGACCTGTGAGCAGAGAGGAACATCCCAGGCATGTCAATCAAGGTCCTATAGACGCAGTGTATGGCTGAGATGATCCATCTCCCTCCAAGGGCTGCGAGCCCCAGCGGCCGCGCTGAGGCAGCGGCGGAGCAGGGCTGGGCTGGGGAACAGTGCCACCTGCTGCTGCGTGCTGGCCACCTCCCCCTGTCCCTGTCACCTGCTGCTGCGTGCTGGCCACCTCCCCCTGTCCCTGCCCCCTGCTGCTGCGTGCTGGCCACCTCCCCCTGTCCCTGCCACCTGCTGCTGCGTGCTGGCCACCTCCCCCTGTCCCTGCTCACCTTCCTCCTGTCCCTGCTCACCTGCTGCTGCGTGCTGGCCACCTCCCCCTGTCCCTGCTCACCTCCCCCTGTCCCTGCCACCTGCTGCTGCGTGCTGCTCACCTGCTGCTGCGTGCTGCTCACCTGCTGCTGCGTGCTGGCCACCTCCCCCTGTCCCTGCTCACCTCCCCCTGTCCCTGCCACCTGCTGCTGCGTGCTGCTCACCTGCTGCTGCGTGCTGGCCACCTCCCCCTGTCCCTGCTCACCTCCCCCTGTCCCTGCCACCTGCTGCTGCGTGCTGCTCACCTGCTGCTGCGTGCTGGCCACCTCCTCCTGTCCCTGCTCACCTTCCTCCTGTCCCTGCCACCTGCTGCTGCGTGCTGGCCACCTCCCCCTGTCCCTGCCACCTGCTGCTGCGTGCTGGCCACCTCCCCCTGTCCCTGCTCACCATCCCCTGCCCCTGCTCACCTGCTGCTGCGTGCTGGCCACCTCCTCCTGTCCCTGCTCACCTCCCCCTGTCCCTGCCCACCTGCTGCTGCGTGCTGCTCACCTGCTGCTGCGTGCTGGCCACCTCCCCCTGTCCCTGCCCACCTTCCTCCTGTCCCTGCTCACCTGCTGCTGCGTGCTGGCCACCTCCTCCTGTCCTGCTCACCTTCCCCTGTCCCTGCTCACCTGCTGCTGCGTGCTGGCCACCTCCCCCTGTCCCTGCCCACCTTCCTCCTGTCCCTGCTCACCTTCCTCCTGTCCCTGCTCACCTGCTGCTGCGTGCTGGCCACCTCCCCCTGTCCCTGCCCACCTTCCTCCTGTCCCTGCTCACCTGCTGCTGCGTGCTGGCCACCTCCTCCTGTCCCTGCTCACCTCCCCCTGTCCCTGCTCACCTGCTGCTGCGTGCTGGCCACCTCCCCCTGTCCCTGCTCACCATCCCCTGCCCCTGCTCACCTCCCCCTGTCCCTGCTCACCTGCTGCTGCGTGCTGGCCACCTCCCCCTGTCCCTGCTCACCTCCTCCTGTCCCTGCTCACCATCCCCTGTCCCTGCTCACCTTCCCCTGTCCCTGCTCACCTCCTCCTGTCCCTGCTCACCTGCTGCTGCGTGCTGCCCACCTTCCCCTGTCCCTGCTCACCTTCCTCCTGTCCCTGCTCACCTGCTGCTGCGTGCTGCTCACCTTCCCCTGTCCCTGCCCCTGCTGGCCATCATCCCCTGCCCCCCTTCCTCCTGTCCCTGCCCACCTTCCTCCTCCTCACTCAACTGGGGGCTGCTGCTCTCCCAAGGAAGGGAGAGGACCAGCAGGGGAGTAGGGGTGTCAAGGGGACAGGGCAGATATAAAAAAATGCAAACCAATTTTTCTCCCTATAACTCTTTCCCAATGGTGTGCAGTGTGTTTCTGTTCCAGGAGTGTCTGGGGACAGGGCTGGGCAGCAGCACCACTGCACATTGCCATCCCTCACCCCATCCTGCACAGGACACACTGGTTTGTGCCACAGGAAATCACCTGTGTCACTATCCCACAGCAGAATTAGCTACAGGCTGAACAAGGCAACCAAACATTTCTTCCTGCTGACAAAAAAACTTTTCCAGTGAGGAACAAGTGTCTCCCTTAGGTCTGGGTTCCCTCCTGAGCATCCCCCTGCACTGGGGCCAGGAAAGCTGGGGGAGAACAGGAGGCAAGAGCAGCTGGGTGTCCCTGCACCAGGCAGAGCTCAGGGATGTGACAAGCAGGAGATGCTCGTGGGGCCACTCATGGCTGAGAACAAGAACAGCACTCCAGGGCCAGACAAGTGCTTCAGGTGCACTTGGAGAGCAAGACAACACACAGCAGAGAAACCCAGAGCCACAGATTGCTGTGAGAGTGCAGCTATCCAGAAATGAGGGCACCTCACTTGAAACAGCATGAAATGTCTCTTCAGCGTTCTTGAATCCAAACTGCAGAGTCAGGGCACAACAAAAGAGAAACATCCCCCAGGCAACATGCAGGGTTTTGAAGATGGGACATGAAGTGCACAAACCAGAGTCCCTCTGATCCCTCTCTCAGGGGAAGGTTAAACCCTTGGTGTAGTCACAGCTACAGCACAACTCCCATTGCCTTCTGCTTTCCACAAGGATTGAGAATGCTGTAAGGAACATCCAACCCTGCTTCCAGACACCAAAACTGGCCTGGGCATGCACAGCAGCTCTACAGCCTTGATTCAGCAAGAGGAAAGCTTCCAGCACGTGCCCACCCCAGCCAAGGCCCTGCAGGGCTCAGGCTCTGCCCTGCTCCAACCCATGGAGCAAAACCCAGCAGCTCCAGCCTGAGGCAGGACAGGAGAGGAGGCTGTGAACTCAGGGGCTGTGTGGACAGGCAGGGCCATTACTCACCTTCCTGGGCACTGGCATGACAGATGAGCCAGAGAGGCTTTTGGGCAGTTCAGAAAACAAACGGGAAGCACTTTTCCCACTCACACGTAATTAAGTTGTGGGACATGAAGGTCAGAAGGACAAATGGCCTCAAATGCCCTTAGAGCAGCTCAGAGGGGAGCTCCTCTGTGAAGCACAGGCTGGGTGAGGCACCAGGCTCAGCAGTGCTGAGGAGCAGAGGTGGGACCCCACGGATCTGTGTGATGCAGTACAGTGGAAGGGATAATACAGCTTGCACCTCATTTTCCTTTTTTTTTTAAGGAAAAAACTTCTGCCAGTGAAGCACCAGGGATGTGCTGAGCCAGGCTCCAGGCTGAACCTGAGGCTGCTCCTCTTGTCAGTGCTCCACACAGGGGCTCCCTTACCCTCCATCTGCTGCCCAAACTCTGCCCTCCTCCCTCCCTGAGGAGCCTTGCAATCCATGTGCCAAAGGGAAATCAGCTCCAGGCTCTGCCAGAGGAGCAGCCCTGGTGCTCCAGAGGATCTGCAGAAGGTGCTGCTCACCCAGGGGTGGGATCCTGATCCTCCACCCCAGCAGGAGGACAAGGGCAGCAGCCATGAGGCCTCCTAGGAAGCACCTCTCACCCATGGGAAGAGCCTGGAGAGGGGATCTGGGCATGCAGGGGCTGCTTGGCAGGGAGTGCTGGAGTCTGCAGCCTGTGGAAGCTCTCCAAGTCAGGAGGCATCTCCAGAGACCTCATTCATTTCACCTCTAATAAAATTACCACTTTCCAAAGGGAAAAGCCCCTTTGAAGGGCTGCAGTCAAAGCACCCGTGGGACAGCTCAGCTCCATGAGCCTGTGCTCAGCCTCAGGCCTGAGCCAAGGATTACAGAGCTGCTCAGGGGCACTGAGGGATTATGAGCAGCACAACCCCCTCCAAACCCAGCACAGCCCCGTGCCTGAGGTCTGACAGGGCACAAAGCACCTCACCACAGCCTCCTCTGGGCCTTTCCAAGCAGTCCATATTCAACCACACCTTTCCCCACCACAGCAAATCCACTCACTTTCACCCCTAATATAAAATAAAGAGCTAAAACAGCCCTCCCATTTATGCTCCTGTATAGGCTGAGAGTTGTGATTTTAAAGAAGAAAGAGCTGCATATCTGTTACCTGCCAACACCTCTTCACTTCAGTTCCTGTCTCCCTGCAATGTTCTATTTTCCTGCAGTTTAAAAACCAGGCAGCTCTCAACACAAACAGGGAACAGGATGTTCTTCCACAGAGCTGACACTGGCAGAGCTCCCCACCCTGATGTGGATTCCTGACTGTGACACCTATCAAAGAGGGAAAACACCAATGTTCAGACTTTGCCATGAACAATAAGGAGTAACACATCCAGCCCAGAGAGTGCAGAGCAAGGAGCCCAGGGCTGCTCCAGTGGAGGCAGGAAAGGAAGGCTCTCAAGTCATCACAGTTTCACTAAGACAGCTTAAAATTCGAGCTTTAATTGAAATGGAAAGAAACATTCCAAAAGGACGTTTTTTTAATAGATCTGAGTTCCCCAATTTAGTTTTCCTTGGCTGTTACTGCAAACATGAACATGAAATCAAAGCGCTGCACGGACAGAACTCTGAGAAAGGGCAGAACCATTGCCTGGCCCAGGGACTGCCCAAGTGTGGGAGGCCCTGTGCCAGCTCACAGGATGTGAAACATCCTCCAATCACCTCAAGCACCTTCTGAGCACTCACCACATCAACAATTTCTGGCAAGTGTCTTCTCTGCCAGCAATAAATCCCAGCTCAATCCATATCTAAAATGATACACATTAGAGGGCATGTCTTTAAGAGCATTAAGTCAGCTTAAATTACTTGAGCAAAATTTTAAATATGCAATAGAAATCTAAAAAGGAGCAACAAAAAAATTGAGAGAGAACACCACTGCAAGAGTAATGCCAAGTTGTTACTTTTTTTTTTTTAAACAGATCTGTACAGCAACATAGCAAAGGATGCAGCAATCACAATTTCAACCAGACAGCAACCTAAGGGGACACTAATCCTCATACAGCAGAGCTGAAACACTCCCAACATTCAGATGCTCCAAATAATTTGGCTACCCTACTGCACTCCATACCAGTTCTACCTATATAGGACATTTTGGTGTGAAAAAGTTTCTGTAAAGTTCCCTTTGTTTCCAGTGTTTTTCTTGTACAAAATATTACAATGATTTTTTTTTTATATATATTTACAGACTTGCACGGCTAGAAAAATATAAACTACAATTGGGCTTGGCAAGCAGTTTTTTTTTTCTTTAAATACATGACATTTCAGAGCAAAAATTGTAGTGGTAACATCCTGCACTCCAAGCCCCTGCAGGGAGAGCAGGTCAAGCCTAAAATCCATGATTGCAGCAGTGAGACACGGGAACACAACTCCTCCACCTCCTGGCAAAGGAAGACACAAGATGGATGCTGTTTGTGCAGGTTACTGGCACAATACAGACAAATCCATAACTGAACATTAAATTCCTTAATAACATTCATTAATTTCATAGGCAGGGCCTGTTAAAAAGAGGAGAACCAATGTAACTTTTGGGAAAAGCAGACACTGAGTTCGTGGGGCACGACACAGCCGGGACCAAAGCGTGGCCACCCCCCACGAATTTCAGATTTTTTTCCATTTAAATTTTGAGCAGAGGCCAGGGAGGATTTCTTTGCTTTAAAGCTACAGTATCTGTCATTATGGCTTCGAACACCCCCTTTCAGGAGATGAGGTATCTGTTCTAGTGAAATGGTAACAGTTGAGCAAAACATGTTTCAATGGACCACAAAACTCCGCAGGCAGGTGAGAACGGGTCTCCTGGGGGAAGTTGCCAAACCGAATTGTAACAGTGCAAAACAAGATTTTGTCTTTTGTTTTCTCTCTGCAGAAAGAGTTGTCAAGGCATCTAGGACATTGCTAGTAGTCGAGCCACTGCCGAGCAAACCCTCTTTCCACCAGAGTCCTGTTTATTGACACCACCTAAAGGGAGGGGAAGAAAACCCAAAGAGTAGATAAGTGAACAAGTCACAGCAACAAACACTGGTTCTGTAAGCTCCTAATCAACAGTAAAAGATGATTAAGGCATTTTCAGCATATAGATCAATATACCTACCTCATCTCCCATCAAGTTCCACAGCTGTATCAGGGGCAGCCCTGAGACACTGTCATAATTTGTGACCTGGAAACACAGAAAAAGATCAGTGTGCAGCAACTCTGGTCCCAACTCACTTACATGGACAGCTACAGCTACTACAGAAGCACTTCAGAAGAAGTGAGCATTTCTGGACTGTGAGTAGGAGCTGCCTGCAAAATTCTCTGGGACATCACCCAGGCCCTGCTGTGCTCTGTAAACCCATCCAGGCTCTGCTCTCCCTGCCTGCATCAGAAACAAGAGGGAACACTCATCCCTTCCCAGCCCCAGGCTGGCAGGCTCTGGCTCTGGGCTGTATGTAACAGTGCAGGGCAGAGGACACAATAACAAGACTCCAGGCAGGGGCTGTACCTGTGCCACCAGGACAGCACCTCTGGTCATCTCACTGACAGCGGCGTCGGCCTCCGGGGAAAAGTGATCCTCATCTGTGGGAAGAGGGGAAAATGAGCTCCTTCACACACTCCACAAGCCAGGAACAACTACTGAGCTAACACCCTGGGAGAAGCCCCATGGCCAGCTGATCCCATCCCTGGAGCTGCTGGTTCTGCAGGGAAGGATGAAGAGCTTCCTACAGCCACCAGCCACAGCTGTGTGAACACAAGCAGCTGAGCAACCAGGAGGCTTTCAGAACAGCAAAGTACATTTCTGCAGCACTTTGGAGCTGCCATTGGTATTTTGATCCTCAATAAACCAAGCTCAGGTCCCTCAGGGCTTTGCTGACCCTTCACAGAGGGTATCCCTGGCACTGGAAACCCAGAGTGACTGTACCTCAGGTGCCCAGCACCTGAGCAGAGCCAAGGACAAAAAAAAAAAGCAAACCAAAGTGTTTCTAGGGAGTGACTGACATTCTCCTAGTGTTTGCAGGCACTTGTTTGGTATTTGAACACAGAACTTGACAAATCAGTCATTTCAGGAGGAAAGTGTCAGGTATTTGTCTGCAGATTAAAAACTAAGTTTGCATTTACAGCAGCTCTATGACAGAAGAATTAGAGCAGTTACAGCTACTGCACCCACACCCTGCCAGTCCTGCCAGGTTGCTGCTTAGGACACTAATTCATTCTCTACTCCAAGCAGAAAAAGCCTGGCCATTTATCATCTTTCCTCTGGATTCTGACAGCTTGTGCCATGCCAGCACATTTAGAAGAATACAATACAATTTTTCCACTCCTTCCTCTTGTCACATCAGAGGCTGCACTGGCAATAGGAGGTAGAAGGTTTAGACAGAATCATGGCTTGGACACATCTGGCATCCTTGGAAACCTGCAGGAGAAGGGCCAACAGTACACCAAGAGCTCCATTACCTGGAAATGGCACCACATTGTCAAGTAAAACTTCTGCTCCTTGGAAAGGTAGTGTTAAAAAATCAGACCTTAAAGAAAAGAGGATCAGAGTAAGAACAGGGCTTTAATCACTCCTACATTCTTCAATGTGACATTGATTAATCAAATTGCTCTTACAGGAATTCAGTTTTAAATTAATGACAGTCAAACAAAAAAAATAAAAATCAGACAATTCTCCCAGCACTCTAAGAGGAGCAATAAATTGTCTGATTAACATGCCAAGCTGGATCAGGCTCTAAGCAAAACCCACCTCCATCAGGGAGGCTGTGCTGCCTGTCTGCCAGCTCTAGGGCACAATCAAATATTTAATGGGCTTGTGTAAGAAACCCCTGATCCAACACAGCTGTCCCAGGCAGTGGGGCTGGAGCATGGAGAATCAGGAGCTCATTCCTGGCTCATCAATCAATTACACTTTGAGGTCTCCTGAAGGCATCCTTTTCCTCAGCTCCACACTGAAGTGGCAGAAGCTGCCATTTCCTCTCCCCTCCCTCCAAAGAAGCCTTGCAGGAGCTTGCTGTGCTCCCAAGAACCCACACTCACTGCTGAGCTGAACCTTTCCACCATTTCCCATTTCAGCTGTGGAAAAACCTTTAAGAATTCAGGCTATACAGAATCCTCTGATTAGGATTTGAGCCAGACATGGCCTCAGGCCTTGGGAGAGGATCCACAGACCTGATTTGCCTGAGTGTGTCAACCTTCACTTTATCATATCCTCCATAGTCCACGTATTTGAGCTCCACCTCGTCGGTCTCCTCGAAGTAGTTGATGATTTGAGCCCGGAGCCATGCCCCATCCAGGCCTGGAGCTGCACAGATAATACCAACTGCAAACACCACAGCACAGAGAAGAAAGGCTCAGGATAAGTGCATTTCCAAACATCAGCACTTCAGGCATGAGCAGTGCTGCTCAGTTACTCATGGAGAACCAACAGCATTTGAGGCTGTTTCCACCTTCCTCCAACACCCCCACAGCCCCAGCACACCAGGCCTGCAGCTGACACAGGACTGGTGGGTTTTACACTCAGCTCTGTCTGCCACAGCTAAGCTGCCCTGCCCAGGCACCCAGTTCCCTTCCAGTACCAGCAAGGTCTGTCTCCACAAAGGAATACACAACCCCTTTCATGTGATGCACCCTTCACACCAGGTGCAGACATGGTGACAGACACAGTGACACTATGAAGGTGTGGGAGCAGCTCCACACTGTCAGCAGAAATACCCCAGATGCCAGGTTGACAGGAAATAAGCTGAAACAGGCTTGATCTCACTTTGAATTTCAACATGCAGCTGTGTGGCTCAGGAGGTAGCCCAGGGATGAGCAGGGTAAGGGAGAGCAGAGCAACATCTGTACTCTGGCAGCAGCTTGAAGATGAGATGGCACGTGAGCCATCACATCCTCTCCACTGGGAGCTTCTCATGCCTGACTCTGGGACAACAGGTTTGCACAGGAGCCCAGAACTTTCTCAACAGAACACAAGAGTATCCATGACTTGCCTTCTACTGGAGTGGGCAGGGTTGGAATCTCAGGCTGAGAGTAGCAGGCGAACATCTGCTGGTCGAGGCTGCGCAGCACGTGGAACGTGGGGTGCGTGTGCTGCTGCAGGAACATGTGCCCTGCGTCCACCTGGTGTGACACCACCACCTCCACAGTGACTCCATCGGGGAGGAACAGCTGCCACGGGGGAAAACACCCGTCAGTGCTGCTGGCAATGCAAGCTCCAGCCCAGCCCAGCCAGAGCCAGGACTCACCCAGGCAGACACCAGCAGGGAGTGAAGCGGCAGCGGCATCGGCGGAGGGAGGGTGTAGATGTTGGTGAGACACAGCTCCTTGAACTTCTTGCCAATCAGGCTCAGGACTTTCTCTACTTGATGGGAGGTCCCTGCAAGACAAAAATCCCATGGTAAGTTTGTAGCATGGACATGCCGAGGATATCTCCAGCCCTGCCACTTGAAGAAATACAACTGCCAGGATCCTCCTGCACTACCTCAACAGTGTAAGTTTTAAGAGGTTGCCAGAGGAGTTTTGAAAAGCACTGGACTCAGAAGCCACTAAATCCATTTAAATTCCTTGCTCATCTAATTAAGTCCCCCAAGATACACGTTAGGCCATGATAGAGACACATTCCACTCACCTTCGATGTGACAGACTTGGGAGTCACGGGAATAAGGTAGTGTTGAGACGTAAATTTTGGCACCAGATGTTTGCCTCAGGTAGCTCATAAACCTCCCCTGTTTGCCAATCAAGCGGCCAACTAATTCCTGCAGGAGGGACAAAAAAGCAACAGTCAGGAAAAGAAATGCAGATCAAACATCCCCACTCTCCCTGGCTTACATCACCCACATTCTCAGCTCCTCTGTCACAGGCAGGATAAACACAAGGCAGTGCTGGACCAGTGCAGAGTTCAGCTGGTCTGGGATCAGTTCAGACCAGTAAGCACAGCTCATTGTGATAATCCCCTGCTCTTAATACCTGTGTACCCTCAAAGCATTGGACTCCCAGACTGGATGGAAGATAATGGGGAATAGCAAGTTCAAGGAGCCCCATTCCCCTGGGTATAGCCCTGGAGTGCTGCTTGTTTACAGCTGTGCACTGGCTCTTCACTCCTGTGAATCCTAACAGGAGCAGAACAAGCCAGCCCTCCTGGACCTGCTGCTGATCTCCCTGGGATGGCACAGAGGCAGCACCAGAGCAGGAGGTGGCTGTGAGGATGGTGAGCAGGCTTACCTTTGGGACCTCAATTTCCCAGACAACAAAGTCTGGCTTGCTGGATCCTCCCTCCAGCTTGGCATTCTGGCGAGCCACTGTCTTCCTCATGGCACTGCCACTGTCCACAAAATCCACACTATTTACATCTGAACCTACAAGATAGGCACAAGCATTCAGACAGCCTCCAAGACTCCCATTTACACTCCCACCCCAAAGGGAAGGGCTGTAGAGTGACCCCAGTGCCAGGTGTGCCCACTATGAGGTGTGGTAGGGGGCTGCCTTTTGCCCAAATTTGCCCTGTATTTCAAGAAACAAGATGCAAGAGCTGAAGTGTATTTTGCTCCCAAGCTATCAGCTGATACCCAGGAGCATTTCTACTTGGGAAAAGGACAAACTCCAACAGCCTCCTCCTGACCAGATCTCAGATACAGCCAGTGTCACACAAGTTTGGTCCTTCCATCCCCCTTGAGAAGCAGAAGCATGAGTATCCTCACTTGTTTGTAAGTACTCAGGCCATTGGTGAGAGACTAAAGAGAAAAATGAACCCAACAGCTGCTTCTCATTTGCCACATCTTAATGGCTAACACAGCAGAGAGGCTGAGAAAGGCCAAGGGTGCAGCTGCTGGCATTGCCTTTGCAGGCAAAGGGAAGCCTGGACATAAAGGCCAGCTGGGTGACCTGTTGACCAACACTGCCACCTTGTCACCTTTACCTGCTGTACTCCCCCTCCCCCACCCTCAGTGCCCCCACAACTCACTCCTGTACTTCTTGTAACACCAGCCCTCACAGCAGGGCAATACCATTCTCCTCCTGGGGTTACTTCACCAGTGCAAACGTTCTGGGTTCAATCCTTTATTGCTGGCAAACTCAACCTCCATGCCTTGACACCAGCAGTGTTCCAACTGCTTTGTAGCAATTACAAGAGACATCCCCTGTCATTAAGGGCTGTTGGCACCACAGGGTCCTACAAAGGATTTTAGCATCCATCCCCAAGGTCACACAGGCTAACGTTTGCTCAGACAGCTTTGCATGTACTGTGCCAGGCACACATCACCCAGCATCTACAAGGGAAAAGCAGCACAGACAGATGGGGGAACTCCATGAATATTGCTCCCTGATGGGATTTATTGGCATCACCTGCCCCTCTGAACAAAAAGGCTTCAGGGTAATTGCTCTGCAACCAGCTGATCTTATCACAATTCATCAGATCTCTGCTCTGGTTCTGAGCAGGACCTCAGAACCTGCCTCACCTTCCTGTCAGCAGCAGCCCATAAACAGGGGTCAGCACCCTGGGGTTCCCAGGGGTCACCAGAAACCTCTGGTTTGAGGTCTCCCACCTGCAAGCTGCTGCCCAGCAGTGCTTGCTGACTGTGCTTTTGGCAGGAGGATTTTCCAGTCCCTTACCTTCCGAGTGATCTCCGTCCGTCCCCGGCGCGCTGCTGCACTCCTGGCTCGGCTCTGGCCCCTCCTCTCTCAGGATCCCATTGCTGTAGGGCACTGTGCTGCCCTCGGGCAGCCCTGGGGCACAGGGGGTCTCTGCTGGCACCAAGCTCTGCTCAGCACACGTGTCTGGGGCTGAGGATGTGCTCAGTGAGTCCGAGTGCTGCTCTGATGTGACAGACAGCACTGTGCTCTGCAGGGGCTCCTCTACACTCGTCTCACCTCCGGGTGTGTGTGTGCCATACCCCGAGTCCTCCATGGCTAAAGGTGACTTTTCCAAAGAGTTCTCCACATGAGTCCTATCAACTCCTGGGGACTCCCTGCACGCCTGGCTCTTCACCCCACAGTCCTCCGTGTTCTCCTGAATAGGGCTGGCCCAGCAGCCGTGTGATGAACAATCTGTCACGCCCTGACCCTGCTCCTCTGCACTGCTCCCTGCAGCCACGCTCTCATCAGCTGCTGAGGCTCCCTCCACCAGCACCTGAGCAGAGGCAGCAACACTCTCCATGCCCAGAGGAGCCTCAGCTCGGCTGGCAGTGGCCTGGCAGAGCCAAGGGGATGCATCGCCTGCAGAACCCGACAGCACTTCCTCAGTTGCTGCCAAAATGACCTTGGAAATTATCTGTATTGCTACTTGCTCAATTTTCTCAACTTCCTTGTCCAAACTCACTCCTTCAATCTTCTCTCTTTCCAACTCATCTCCTCTTGGCTGTGTGTCCTTCTGACACACTGGTACAGTATCAGCGATTGACTCGGACATCTCTTCTTCCCTGGACTGCTTTGGACAGGCAGACTCCCAACTCCCTGGTAACACACTCACTGCAGAATCCTCGTGACCTGATACAACTTCAGCTTCATTGAGAAAGGCTTGTGGGGCACTGGCTTCTTTCTCCAATCCCAAGCAACAGGCTGCCACAGAGCCAGCATCTGACTGCACAATTCCTTGCTTCTCCTTGGGGGGCTTAAAGGAAGACTGACCCGACTGCTCCGTGCTGCTGGTGTCCTCCCTGACTCCCAAAGTCTCCCGTGCCAGGGGTGGCTGCTGGCCTGGGTGTGCCCCCGAGCCCTGCCCCGGCACTCCAGGGCCCCGCCCGGTGCTGTCAGAGGCAGGAGCAGGGCCAGCGCTGCCCTCGGCACATCCTATCGATTCCAGCTTCTCGCTGTCGTCCTGGCGGGGCGCGGGCAGCTCCGGCCTCCCGAGGGCTGGGCGCAGGGGAGAGGGCGGCGCCGGGGGGCTGGGGGCCGGGCTGGGGGCCGGGCTGGGGGCCGGCTTCTGCAGGCACTCCTGCTCTGACAGCACGGGCAGTCTGTGAGCAACACATGCTTCTGCTCTGGGACGTGAACTGCTCTCTGGAACTGCTTCCTGCTTCTCCCTTTCAATGGCTATCGCTTGCTGGCTGCAATAGCCCGAGTGCTTTTTTCTCCAGGAATAGATCCACCAGCAGCCAAGAAGTGCCAGCACTCCAGGAATGGCATAGGGGACGAAATTGCGGAAGCGTAGAGCCATCTTACAGAGCTGCAGCAGCTACACCTGGGAGAAACAGGAATCACATTAAAATAGTCCCAGGGAAGGTGACAGGAAGGCTGAGGTCCCCTAAGTGCCTTGAGGTGGCACTAGCATGGTCAGGCTTGTTTTCCAGCTGCTCCAGAAACTCACATCTCTGCTCTGCCAGCACACCACAGAACAAGATCCTTACCCAGGACTAGGGATATCTGGACGTGTCTCATCATTACACTCAATGATTTCACCCTTCCTCACCTCTGCTTAATTTCTCCTTGGCTCCCCTGCAGGTCAGTCCTGCCCCCAGGACAGCCTCCAGCACAGCAGGTTCCTCCAGCACAGGGCTGGGCTCACAGCATTCCTTGGCACACAGCAGGGCTCCCCAGCTCTCCCCTCGAGAGGCAGCACCCCATTCCTGAGGGATCTCTGACAACACACACTTCTATAAAGCATAAGGAATGCAGCTCCAAAGTTTATCCTACATCCAAATCCACTGCACTGCCACTGCCCTGACTCAAAAGTTGACAGCTTTACCTTTTCCTCTGCAAGGCCTGTGACCTCCTCCCCACCTGGACACCCAGCCATGCTCCTTCACTGCAAGCCTCACCTGGGTCACAAGAGGCAGGGCTGCCATGTCCTTCCTTTTCCTGAAGGAATATCTGCAACTGGAGTGCAGAGCTGAACATCCCAACAGCCCTGCTGCAAAGCACTTACGGTTTATATTTGCACTGCACAGGAATTAAAGCAAAACACCACGTGTCTGAGGGTGCTTACACAGACAGGCTTTAATCCAAACAGCCCTCAAGACTCTTGCCAGCAAGCAACAAAAATACAGATTGTTTTCAGGAGATAGCAATGTCTTAGAAATGGGAGCCACCCACTGGAAAAGAGCATTATCTGGTTCCTCTTCAGAAACATAACATTTCTATGACAAGACAACAACCAAGGCAGTTGGCCTCATGCTCAGTGTGTCTCAACCAAAAATCCCCTTCTGTTATCAGGACTAACACCCCAATCACAGCTCCCAGTGCAACACTCCTTCAGGCCACAATCTCCACAAGGAGCTGATGACATTGTAGCTGAGGGACAAAACCATGCCTCCCTCGGGCTCCAACTCAGTGTCACAGCTACAGATAATTTCATATTCACCCCAGATTTCTCACCTCCTCCAGGCACTCTCTCCATTCCACAGGAGCATCCACACAACTTCACCCACACTAGCTCAGACCCTGCCTTGCTTCCTGCAGGGCCCAGACACTGACACACAAATGAATGCATAGCAAAGGCAGGGACTAGAAAATTGTTTGTTCAATCCCAAACGAAAGGTCAGCTGCAGACACAATTTAAGGTCAGAAATATTCCCAGCACATCACAAATAAGGCATTTATGTTGTTCTACACGGGAGACTTGCATGCTCATCAGACATTTGTATCTGATTAAATAAACCAAGTAACTAAGAAGTAACTAAATCCCAGTTACTCCCAGCTGGCTGCATGCAGTCGGGGAGCAGGCTCACTGCTGAGGGTGAATCCTCTGTTAATGGCAACATCTGGGATCTTGGAATTAAAAAACCAACAAACCTATGCAACATTGTGGCTGTTCTGTGTCTGGAAGCTGGGAAACAGAAAGGGTGAAGCCTGTGCATTCCCAAAACAAAAGGCTCCCCTTCATGCTGCCCAGCACAATGGCACATTGTGAGCTGGGAGTGCTCATCTGCTGCGTGCCCAAGTAGTTGTAATTAATGCACAACTACCCCACAAGCTGTCTCAGGCGTACTACAAACCCAAATTTAAGTAGCTCACATAAGTCCATTCCCAGCAAGCATTCCCAATTAAACAGACAGCCCTATTATTATCTGACTCCCTACTAAGTTGCACCAACTGTCCAAACCATAGTCCCACACAGCTCTGCAGCACAGGGAGACATGCAGGATGACCCAGAGGGAAAAGCCTGTCCTAAAATCTGGCATACAAAACAGTTCTGTGAGTCATTCTGAACATTATCATCATTTAGGACAAAGATCTTCACTCCAATGTGATACCTGGATGAGTGGGGACTGCTGGA
Source organism: Erithacus rubecula (assembly GCF_903797595.1). NCBI lineage: Eukaryota > Metazoa > Chordata > Aves > Passeriformes > Muscicapidae > Erithacus > Erithacus rubecula. Next base: position 816,583 of record NC_136674.1, on the reverse strand, counting down.
TTAGCTGAGGGCTCCTTGCAATGCTCATGATTTCATATTTTCAGTGTATTATTTTAGCCAGAGCTGCATCACTACCAGGATCATGTTCACCAGGAATTCCACATCCTCCCATCAGTTAGAGCAGGCTGAAAGGCAGTGGCTCTGCACGAGATGCCAGCAGACATCCTGGAGTGCTGGGTTGGCTGGGGAACAGCTCAACACCAACAAACATCTCACACAGACCTGGCAGGAAGGCTCTGGCTGCTGGATCTTGCCATGCTGGTCACAGCCTGGCTGATGCCTGAGGACAGCAGCTCAAACCTGCCCATCCCAAGGGCTGTGACACTGCTCCTCCTCCACTTATCCCCCAGGAGAGCTCCCAAAATCCACAGCCACAGCCAAGCCATCTCCCTGCTGCTGATCTGACAGCCAGCTCAGGACTGCAGTGGCAAGGCATCACTTCAACACGTTGGGGGAAGCAAGCCTGGGATTTTCCTGCCAGCAGGAGGACAGAAAATGGCAACGTGTCAAATCACATGCCCTCAGGCAATGCCAAGGGGAGGAAGCACAGCCCAGCAGGCCCCACTCTCCTCCAGGCAGGAGGAGCCAGCTGGAAATGCAGCAGCTCCAGAGGCTTTGGACAGCAGAGGAGCAGCCTGCAGGAGCCAGAGCCCCCAGAAAACACCATCTCCAGCCCTCCCAAGGGGCAGGGCCCCAAGAGCCCTGCACCAAAAATAGTGCAGAGCTCATGCACTGTATGCACTCAGCCCAGCTCCAGCCACTGCCACTTCCCTCTGGCACGCTGGGAATCCAGCCCAAATGTCACACCTGGGATCATGGGGCTGGGGACTCCTCCAGCCTGCTAAATAATTCCCACAGCACGCCAGGATGGGATCAAGGCACCAAGGGGGGAGTGGGGTCAGTTCTCCAAGTCATGTCCTGACTTGATTTATGGAAAACGGCTGGTAGAGAGCAAGGGGATGAAGACAAGAAAGAATGCATACATTACCTACCTGAGAAAAAAGCCAAGGGCAGCCAATTTACTCTACTCCTTTACATTAGGGTCCCAGAGCAGTTCTAAGCCACCTTGTTTCCTGGCCAGGACACAGAGCCCTGAGCACTCAGAGCCTTATAAGGTCAGAAATGTTCTCAGCACGAGGTTCCCGGGGATGCCAGATAATTCATTCTCCAGGTCCGAGAGGAGCTCAGCAAGCACTTGCTGGGAATCTCAGCGTGTCCTACACACAAGCAGGTCTGTTCTGAAGGCCAGCTGCTCCCAGTCTCCTCCAGGAGAGAGGCCAGGATGACTCCCAAGTGCCTGAGCCCCCATGCTCTGCAGGGACGCACCCTCAGCCGCTCCTGGCTCCTCTGCTTCCCTCTGCCCTGCACTTGAGAGGTTCCAAACCCTGAAAGCTGTGGAAATCAAGGCTGGAATTAAAGCCTGTCCTAAAGGATCACAGAGCAAATTGGAAATGCAGCTTCCACAGCAAGGCCAGGGTGCCTCCTGACAAACCCTGTAGTTAGTGAAGCAGCACTCGGGAAATAAATACTATCTGGGTGAAAGAGAACTGGACAGGCTGGCATGGTTCAAACTAAATGGGACCACGTGGGCTCTTAAATTTTTCCATGCTAAAAATAACTGGTAGCACATGTTCTGCCTTATAGGAGGCATAGGAACAGGAGTTAACAAAAACCTAAGGAACTGGAGGCCCTACTGTTAAGATTAAAATAAGAAAAATTGCTGCACTGAAACAGACGTGAGGACTTACATAACCCACCCTTGGCATGAGGCACATTTTCATCGAAAGCTGAACTGGCACGTGGCACTGCATTATCTAACTGCAGCTTCTTTGTGCCTCATACAAGATGAGGGCAGAACACCCACAAGGAGGGCCCTCCTGGCAGGTCCTGCTGCAGCACGTGCTCCCAGCTGTTCCAGCTGCAGAGCACAGGGGGTTTCTCCCAGGCAGCAGCCTGAGTTTACAGGAGGGAGCTGTGAAGCCACAGCACCTGCCAGCCCGTGCATCACACACCCTGCACCACCAGAGTGCCACTCCAGATTCCACAGCCTGCCCAGTGCTCTCCCCAGCCAGCCTGAAGAACCCCCCTCAAACCCAGACTGCGTGACCCAGGAGCTGCAAACACCCAGAGACAGGCAGGAGCCAGGCCAGCAAGATCTCAAACTGGGTGGCACTTATTTTAAAAGAAGCCAACAGGGAAGTCTCCCTGTACTTAACTAATTAAAGGCAAGTGCTCTGCAGCAATTTCTGCTTCAAACAGTAGCACTGAAAGACTAGAAGAGCAAGAGATAGCCCTTAAGCAACACCACCTTTGCACAGCCCAGTGAACATGGGCTATGAGCCCAAGAAACAGGCTCCTCTCTGAATGAAAGCCACCAGTGAAGCCACTCCACAGAGTATTTAAGAACCAGCAGTCTCCCATTTGCAAAAGGATAAATTGTGACTTAAATAAAAGGCTAAAAAAGCATGTTGCTGTAGAATTAAACTAGTGCTCTGGAACAAGAAACACCACTAACACCAGGCTGTCTCTTATCTCCAAGATAAAAACTGCTTTCAGTGTAATCAGCATCAGTGCTGCTCCTCCAGGAGCTCAGCCCCCCTCTGCAGCTGGAGCTGCCACACTGATTGTTGGTTCTGTGTGTTTTCTCCCACTCAGCAGCCCAGCCCTGGCCCAGCAGAGCTCCAGCAGCCTTTGGATCAATGCAAGACTCAGAACACTTCCTATTTATTTCCACACTCAGAGCTTTACAATAAAGGCTTGGCCAATGGGTAGGTTTTAGTAGATGTTTTGGAAATTACCAAGAAGCTCACAGGGACACAAACACTGACCCCCAGCAACCCTCAGCACTGCTTTCATGGACTCAGGCAGGGCCTTGAGTGCTCCTGCTCTGCAGTAATGAACAGTTTGTAATTAACATTAACCCTATCAGGTTATCAAGTGCCATAGTGCTCTTGGTATCTCATTACCTCCCTGCTCCAGTTGTTTCATTATTTATAGTTTCCTCACCCAAGTTACTGTCTCCTTGAGAATCCTCTACTGCAGAGGGAGGCAAGAAAGCTTTTCCTCCACTTTTGCTGGAAAGTCTTTCAGATACTTCAGCAAACTCCAAAACCTGTTTATGTACCACTTTACCTGCACCCCCACAGCAATGGCAAAGCAGCTGTTAACACCTTTATAACCTATCAACACATCACAAAAGTCTGAATTTGGGAAAAGCTTTATCATCTTTCATTCTTTCTGCATTTCACTCAGGCTGGAGAACAGAACAAGCTACATTCCAGAATTTCAGAAGAAACACATCCAATACTCAGCTTTTTGTGTTTGCTTCTAGATAAGGAAGCCAATGCAGCCCTTGCTATGGGTAACAGTGTAGTGGGCACTACACATACAGCTTGTAAACTAAAATTTAAAAGCAGCCACCCGAGTCAGATGCCTGGCATCTCTATCTTCCACAAAACAGACTAAACTAACCAAAGGCTTACAATATACTCTGCACAGGAGACAGAAAAACAAGTGTGAATTTTCAAGGAGACAGAGCAGGGAGGTGACAGCAAACACACTGATAGGGCTGCAAGAGCCAGGAGGCCAGAGCAGCAAAGACAAACAGGTCCCCAGGTATGTGGGGAGCAGCAGCAGCTCTGCTCACGGGATGTTTGCTGGGCACAGCCAAGAGACCTTGACAATCAGCTTCCCAAAACAAGAGCTGGACTAGGCAGAAAAGCAAAAAGCACTGGAGTCTGCTTGGAAGCCTCATGGCCAAGGCTCAGCTTGGGGAGAATTTGCAGCAACACTGAGGGAAGGCAGCAAATATCAGTGAGGAGGGTGCCTTGTATTCACCTGTGCTGGGAGAGAACAGCAAAGGCTTCACTGAGAGCCACTCATGGTGAAGGAGCAGGGAGACACTCGTGTGCATGAACAAGGGCTATGAGGGAGGGCACTGCACATCCAGCCTGAGCAGAGTCACATCACACCTGCCCAGAGCACTGGAGCAGCCCTCACACACAGCACAACACAGGCTGCTCCTCTGCCCAGCTCTTCTGAAAGGGCAAAGCCAGGACACAGCTCAGTGACCTTCCTACAGGCACATGGAGGAAACACAAGGAATGAAAGACAGGTATTCCATCTGCAGAGATGGAGCCCACCCTCAACCTGAAATACTCAAGAGAAGGGATGTGCTAATTTTTCCTGCACCCCTGAACACCAAGGAATTTTTCCTTACCCTGCATTTGAACAAGAAGCCAAATAGAAGCCCAAGTTCATAACAAAAGAGGCTCCTCTTAAGGAAAGTACAGGGTCAGAGCCCTGAGATTTATGGGAATATACACTGCAATCTTTGTGCCAGACAAAGTTCCCAATTCTTTGGTTCATCCCCAAGCAAAACTAAGGCCCCTGATAGCAGAGGCACATGAAAATCATGAACTTTTGCCAGGAACTGCTGCTATTTATACCCAGAGTCAAAAACCAGCCACAGCACATGGCAAGATTCTCATCCTCAGTGCCAGGTGGCAGCAGAGGTCAGAGGCAACCCCGACCAGGGCAGGTCTGCAGTAGTGATTTGTTTGCTCAAGAATGATTTTAAATGATCTTTTATGAAATATTCATCTCTGCTAGCAGTAATGTACAGGACCCAAAAACCCAGTCAGCTTCCAGCTGACAAAATGCAGGACCAGAATCCACATAGTGGACAATAAAAAAATGTACAGTGAACCAACTGAAGACAGAACATTTGAAAAAGCAGTTTGGGACATGCAAATATCTCTCCTCCTAGCAATCTCCATGAGAAACAAATGCAACAGCTTCAATTGCCAGGAAATATTAAACACCTGCTGAATAAAACAGCTCTTCCTGAATATCTGAGCACGGCTGCCTAAAGTTAATCATCACTTCACAAAGTCTAACCAGCCATTTGCATTAAGAGCTCCACAGAAACACTGCAGTTAAAAATCAGGATTTTAAAAAGGCTAATCATTAGATCTGAAACATGAAACAATTATAAGTAATTAATGCTGCAATTAATGATTTTATTAGCTCTAGATGTTGCTAGGGGCAACTGGGATACCAGCCCAATCCTATTACAGGCTCCCTGGACGCTGGAAATACCTTAAATCATTTTTTCACATCAGTTAAGTGCACATGAAGGATGAGAGGCACAGATAAGTGGGCTGTGTTGCTTTAAAAACATTATGCTCTTCAGATAACTGCTCCTGCAGAAGTGCACTTGCTCTCCAATCCCCCTGCAGCCAGCCTGCAATGTTTTCAAAGTGAAGAGAGAGTCTCAGCCATCACAAATCAAACTGCTGCTGGCTCTGAGAGCTTTGGCTGCACTCCTGCAGCAAACTCCTGTCACAGTTAACTCCACAGGCAATCTGCACCTCAGGGAACAGGCAAACCCTGGTGGCTCTGAGCTGCACCTCACACCCTGGGCAGAGGGAATTCCTGGTCCCTCATTTCAGGCATTGTGGAGTGTCTAGGTTAAAGTCAAGGCTTTCTAGGCAGTTCATAATTTTCAGTATTAGTATCCCAAAGTATCTCCAGTGTTTTTAAGGAATTCAATTCCTAGGATGGGTTTCTAAACCAAGGGTGAATAAGGACAGCACCCCCAAGTATGAAACAGCTACTAACACACAACAACTGAGTTCCTGCAAGGCCATCCACACAGACCCTGCAGCCCCAGCAGATATTTAGTTTCATGTCTGAGAGCAAACAGCCTGTTGAAGAAGACACTGCTACAATTGTGGTGAGAGACTGAGCTACATAAACCCCATGAGAGCTTTTAAAAGTCCTTCAAGACTCAATGGAACACTTCAGCAGAAGCTGAGGGACTGTCAGGTGAGCAAGACCAGGATGGGAATCAATGCATGAATGGATTCCAGTGATTCTACCCTACTTCAAGCACTGCTCAAGCTCTACAGGTTTATCCCTCCTTCTCACTTATTCGAGAGTTGTCATTTCCTCCAGTGCATTTGCACTGTGCAGCACGTGCAAGCACACCAGGGAACTGAGAATGAGATACACACAACGAGGCTGTGCTGCCCTTTTCCAGAACCACAGGTCCATGGGCATCAATAGAAGCCAGGTCCAGGGGGTGTGTGCACACTCCTTCACCCCTTACACAGCAGCTCCTTCAAGAACGAGGAGGTTCAGTGACCTGAGCAGGGTCCCACGGTGATCCAAGCTCTGCCCAGCTGCTCTGCCAGCTCTGGCCCGAGCAGAGGGGCTGCCCCAGGGCTGTGCTCCCTCCCACACCCGGTGTGCCCTGCCCGGCCGCGGGGCTGTGCTCGGTAGATCATTCACAGCCAACAAAAGGCAGCAGCAAAGTCACCGCAGCGCTGCGCCTTCCCCGGCCAGCAGCACTTCCTCGCACCTGAGACAAAGTCCAGGATAACGCCGGGCAGGTGCGGCACAGCCCTGGCAGCTCTGCAGGGCGAGATTCCTGCCGCCCCACAGCCCCGACTCATCCCAAACGATGGGCTGCAGCCAAATGCAGCTCGTGGAGCCGTTCCCTGCTGTCATGGATAACTCCACAGAGGATGCTCTTGCTGAGACGCCTGTCCATTCTGTGGTCACTGCCTCATGGAATTACAGGACTGCATTCAAGAACTCGGCAGGGAACAGATTAAATTGTCCATTTCTGCAACAGGAGTAACTTAGATCATTCTCGCTTCAACAGGGGGAAGACGAAAAAGAGAGAGAGCAAACAAGGATTCTCCCAGGAAAGCAAGGCTACAATATCACTTCCTCAGCGGCAATATAATTTAATTCCTTTGCTCCTGCCTGTGTTCCGTGCTGGCTTACAAACAAAAGGAGCCACTACGGCACATTAAAAGTTTTGCTAATAACAGTTTTTACGGCCATTACCATAACCCAGGCGAGGCTGGCCAGACCAGACACAGAGCAGACAGCACACGGTGCCTTCATCTTCGCCGCGAGTCTGCACCGCCCGTGCATGGCCGCGGCTCCCTCAGAACACCGAGCAGAACGCGCAGGGCCCGCCCGGCCCTCGCCGCCCCGCACGCCGACACACACGGCTCCGGCACGGCCGGCCGCTGCCCGCGGGGCACCGCGGGCCGAGCGCTGCCCTTGGGCGAGGCGGGAGCGCTCCCGCCACGGCCGCGCGGGGCCGGGGGAGGCACGGCCGGAGCGCGGCGGGCAGCACCCTCAGCGCGCCCCGCGGCAGCGCCACCGCTGACAGCCGCGGGCCCCGCCGCCCCGCCAGCGTGCGGGCCGCGGCCCAGCGCGGTACTTACGGATGTTCCGGAGCGGCGGCGGAGCCCGGAGCGGTGCCGGGCCCGGTCCGGAGCGGTGCCGGTGCCGCCCCACGTGCCCCGGCCGGGCCGCCCGGCTCGGACATGCAGCGACCCCGCCCCGCCCCAACCCGCCCCTCTCGCGAGAGCGCCGCGGCCCGCGAGACCCGCGCGCGTGCGCAGCCCCGCCCCGCGCCCTGAGGGAGCGGAGCCGCCGTGAGGCGGGGATGGTTCCGGGCCAGGGCCCCGGTACCGGGCCCCAGCGGCATCGCTCCCGCGGCCTTTCCGGTACCGGGCCCCAGCGGCATCGCTCCCGCGGCCTTTCCGTAACCGGGCCCCACCGGCATCGCTCCCGCGGCCTTTCCGGTACCGGGCCCGAGCGGGATCGTTCCTGCGGCCGTTCCGGGCCGGGACCGGGCCCGAGTGGTATCGTACCGGGACCGGGCCCGAGCGGGGTCGTTCCCTCAGCAGTCACAGTTCGGTGTGACGGGCCCAGCCCGCCCCGCTCCCGCCGTGTCCCTCATCCCGCGCCTCTCCCGCCGCTGCCCTGAGGGGATTTGTCTCCCACAGCCCCCGAGTCCCCGTAGCCCCGCTCCCTTTTGGTCCCGGGGTTTCTGCCGGGTTGGGCCTTGGGCAGCTCCACAGATGGCTGGGAACGGCTCCTGTCGCTGCTGCTCGAGGTGCTCCAGCCTCCGCCTGCTCCGCCTGTTCTGCCGGGACCATCGGGCACCTGCTGACACAGCCGGACACACGAGCACCTGCATCTCAGCTTTAGACAGTTTTACACAAACGTTTGGCTGCTGGTGACACATTAGTGTGCAAATACTAGCCAGAAGCTACAGCAGTGGATTGGAACTGCAAGGCTGAACTAGAATAAGAAACGCAAATCTGTGTTCAGGCAAAGTTACTGCTCAGCTGCAGCAGCACCAAGTTGGAATTAATAGAGACTTCTCATGTTATTGTGTAAGACTTGTGACATTTCCCCTCAGGGTTTTTGGCATCCTTGCAGACGATGGATGTGTAAATGATTTGTCTGTCCCAAGGCAGCTCTGAGCTTTCGGGGGATACACAGAAGGAAAGCGTGGCTGGTCAGTGCTGGCAGTGTGGGCTGTGTGCCACTTCATTCCAGGACAGCTCTGGCCAAGGCACTTGGAGGAGATTGGGAAATCATCGATGCTCTTCTAAGGGGGTTGGGAATTTCCAGAGGAGGGTGGTGAGAGAGGGAAGGGCCCCGGGCTGTGGCAGCAGCAGCCCAAGCAGCAGCCAGGGCTTGGGAAGAGCCTATGCTGACCTTTGTGGGGCATCACTGGGAATTGTGTTACTGTGACACCCAGAGGGGATTGGCACCCACCCTGGGAGGAGTTGTTTGGGAGTGATGTGCCTCTAAATAATCCAGCAGGGTTGTGTGGAAGCACACAGAGTGGCAGGAGCCAGGTGGGTGCTGCTCCCTCCCATGCAGCCAGGCAGGTCAGGGGGCACAGGATGCTCTGCTGCTCCAGGGAGGCTGCTCTGCGTTTGTCACTGGACCTGTCTTTGTGGGGACAGGTGGCTCTGGGTTTCCCAGTGGAACAACTTCAGCTGCTTTTTCATCTTTTGAGCAGCAAAGTCAGAGGGAAGCAGCAGGCCAGGGGGAGGTGGTTGATGCTTTGGGGCAGGAACAGGGAGCAGCCAAGGCAGTGTGAGTTACACAGTGTGCTGGGGTATCCTGCAGTGGTGGCTGCAGCAGTGCAGGGAAGCACTTCAAGCCTCCTCCCTCCTTGAAAGCCTGAGCTTCCTGTTGGTGTGGCAGTCACCCCCCATCAGCCTCCTCCCTTTTCAGCACCCTGGGCTCATCCTGCAGAGCCACTGCTGCTCCCAGAGCTCACCTGGCTCTGCACAGACCTGCAGGCACAGGGGGAGTTCAGGGCTGTGCTGACCAGGCTGGCTGGAGTCAAACCTGCCCGTTGAAAGCTGACACGTGCCTGCAGCAGGCAGTTGGTGTGTGAGAGTGTAAATGAGTAACTTGGAGAAATCACAGTCAAGAGCAGGACTGGCCTTCCTAAAGCACTGATTTGTGTAAGTATTTTTTCTGTGAAAAGTTCCTGATTTGCCTCTTTTTGTTTAGAGCAGTCAGGAATTAATACTAAATATCCTCTTAAAGGTACAAATTGTGCCTACTACACATGAAGTGGAAAAATCCATTGGTGTTGAGACTTTGCCCTTTTGATGTCCCTAATCTGAGGATCTCCCAAGTTTGTCCGTTGAGAATTCCCAACCGACAGCCACCCTTGGCTGTTAGTGTTGGGCAATCCCAGCGTTTACAGTGCCTGGTGGTCAAACATTCAGGGATTTGTCAAGGTCACAACCACAGCCTGTGTCAGACACACAGGGGACAGAACTGCTGAAACCTCATGTGCATTTGGCCATTTCATTCCCCTGTCCTCACAGCCAGAGGAGGAGGAGGGCTGGAGGAGCAGCTCTTCAGTATTTGCACTGTCTTGCTGCACAGCCAGCTCTCCTGGGCAGACCTTGCTCTCCCAGTACCTAACTGGGAGTGGGAGCAGCAGAACAGATATTTCCAGTTTGTCTGAAGGACAGCATGCCATGAGAAAAAAATTACAATTTAGTAATTCAGGGGATTTTCTTGAGCATATAGTTACTCCTGGCTATTTATAGCACTGTCATTTAAGTATCCCAAAAGATCCCGTCATCAGAGGTTTTTTCATGATTCCTTTGAAGAACAAACCCATGCTTGTTTGAACAAGCCACATCATGGAGTTGTTTTTTTACCCTTTCCACCCACACAAGCCTAGGAGTGATTTTCATTTGAGAGCTTGTTAACCAGAGGAGCAGCCAACTGAGCAGCCCCTGTTGCAAGGCACAGAGGATTCCCACCTGAACATCCTCACTGGCAGTGGGAAAGGCAGTTCAGTGCTCTGAGAGGGACCCAGTGCTGCAGGAGTTGGCTCTGGCAGTTAGTTCTGTGACACAGGTGACACATGTGGCTCATCCATCACTTGGAGCTGTCTGAGGTCAGGTGTGCTGTCCCCTGTCCTCAGAGGAACAGACACATAAAACCCATTTGGTGATGGCACAAGTGACCAAGCAGAACCAGTGAGAGCCCCAAAGGGAACAGGTGTCACCCATCTCACCTGGACACCTTCACCAAAGCTCTGAGCCATCCTGGGCTCAGCCATCAACATCAACTTCCTTTTCCTCCTTGTGCAGTTTTTACCTCCAGAACAGAATTCATTCCCCTAGTTCAGGTAACTTCTGCATTTTTACTTAATTCTTTTCCTTTGTAAAATATTTCAGCAGCATCAGCTGGGCAGGGATTTTGAAGCTCTTTCCTTAGACAGAATTGCCTGCTCCAACAGTACAATTTTCCCCTAAATACAGTTTTTCCAACTGCATACATAACTAAAATAAAACTCTCCTTTCATTCCCTCCCTGTGGCTACAGTGTATTTGTGATCTCAAGTAGCAGGGAGGCTCCACTGTCCAGAAGAGGAACTTTAGGAATGTTTTTGAGAGCAGTGATTGAGCAGGTGCTGCTGAGGAGCTGGCTCCTGCCTGGCTCCCACTCCAGGTCCAGCTCTGAAGTAAGGAACATTTCCTCCAAAGTAAAGAAAATTAAATTTGACACTTCACACACTGCTTTTCCACTCGTGCAGCCCCAGCTGGCACCAGGAACACGACAGGAATCACCTGTGCAGGTGTCTGCAGGTCTGTTTGTTCACCATGCAGCAACAATAAGATGTCTCAGAAGAAGTCAATGCAGTCACACTTTAATGTGTCTTTACATCCTTTTACGACTCACAAAGCCAGCATATAAGTACTTACACATTTTTAATGGGAAAGTAATGTATCCCCCTAAAAGAAAAATAGATGTGATTAATCATTTGTCAGAGAAGTTGCCTGACAGCTGAAACCTCAAGCTTCTAGGCAAAAAAAGCTCAAATAGACAAATTATACCGAATTGTTCTTTAAAGACCAAGCAGCTGTTTTATTACAATATTAAATTTACATTTTAAAAAGAAATATTCTGATTTATTATTCAGTTATGATAATCTTATTGAAGTGACATGAAATTCATGATAATGGGCTTTCTTTTTCTTCAGTCACCACAGGCAATCTCAGATCTGTGCAGGATCCCACACCCAGAGCAGCACCAGTCTGGGAAGACAAACCCCAGACACTGGATTTTAACTGGAATCTTAATTTTCCCCAGAAAAAAAACAGGCTTGGCTCAGGAACTGGGCTGGATCCCTTGGTTCAGCCCCAGAGAACCCACCCCAACTGTCCCAACAGAGAGAGGACAGCAGCGTCCAGCACCTTCACCCGCAGCCCCGGCAATGACCTTCCAACAACCGGCAGCAGGTTCAATTTACATTTTACTTCAAAAAAAAAGGGGGGAGTACATACATGAGGGGAGAATGGGGTGAACAATAATTATCTGAAACCAGGTTTCCACCATTGTGCCCCACAGCTCCCACAGGTGCTGGGAGCAGCACGCTCTCCAGGCTGATGGACCCTGGGAAGCAGTGAGATCACACACAGGGTGAGTGTCTCTGACACAGCTTCTGCTTTAACTGACAGAACGCACCAGCAGGAGGGAGGAGGAGTAGTTAACAGTTACTAACACTAGAATAATCAAATTTGTATGTTATACATATACAGCAACTAACTGCTTTACAAAAAAAGCAAAATAATACAATATATTGTCACATGTATTTACAGTGTAGTAAATATACTTTTCTGTCAAATTTTACACAAAAACTATTTACAGGTGAATATACTGCATAAAAAAAAAGGTGGGACCAACACTCTTGAGTGACTGTCTGTGGTTTGTTGCATAACAATAGGACGTGCTTTGTGACTTTGGAAAAAAATAACCTTAGAATGAAACAGAAAAAGCCCTAAAACCTACAACCCGGGTCAGAGGCAGCCCTGGCACGTGCCAGGGGCTCAGCCCACGAGACTCAGGGAAATGTTCCCTGTCCTGGGAAACCTCATGCACGGTAAAGCAGAAACATCAGCATCATTACAGGTAGGTTATGCACTACTCAAATACTACTGAGTTATCTTTAAGTCAGGGAAAATACAAACACAAACAGAATGTTAATTGTCTTTACAGTACTGAGCTGTGGTCAGTGCGGGGCAGGGAACGGGCTCTGAGCCAGGGGGTCACACGTGCTCCCCGGGAGGGCCTCACATGGTCCACATGTTCCAATCATGTTTTTCTGAATTTTAGGTTTTCATGTCAGAGCACAGGGACTCTGGGGCTGCAGCTCCAGCCCTGCAGCAGAGCCTGGAGCAGCCACTGCCAGCGGCCCACGGGTTGCCCCGAGCACAGCGGCACTGGGGACCCTGGGGTGGGGCTCCCATGTGCAGGTCAGGGCTCACACCCACACTGCCACCAGCAACAACCTGCTGGTCACCAGAGAACAGAGCAGCAGGTGGAGAAAGGATGGAGAAGCCTGGAATGGGAGCAGAGCCCAGGGATGGAATGGGATGGAGAGTGCTCAAACAGAGAAAGAGCAAAGCAAGGAGGATGTGAGAAAGAAAAAGAGGCAAACCCCAGCAGCAGCTGCTGGAGGGAGAGCAATGCAGTGACAGTAAGGCACTCAACAACTAATTACTGATGGGAGTTTAATCATTACACAAAGGCCATGGTTCCCTGGGAGCCAAGCACGAGCCTCCCAAGCACCAGTACTAGGAGACAACGTTCCTATCGGGGCACACACCATCCCAAATTAAACCTTGGCCATCAGCAGTCCTTATACCCCAATCCACCCATTACCTGACACAGGTGTCTGACACCTCTGCTCTGCCAGAGTCCAGGCCCTGTCACTGAACCTCCCACACAGGGAAAACTCCAACAGACTCCCTCCTGCCAGTAAAGAGGAAATTCAGTTTTGTTCACTGACTTTGAGACCAGTTTTTCAGCTGGGACTGAGAGCCTGGAGTAGTTCTCACAGGGAAGGTGACTTTCATCCCTGTCCCCTCTGCTCCCACATCTCTGCTGCAGGGAACACAGCAGTTCTGATGGAGGGACTGCTGACATGGGCAATGCAGAACTGGGAAAGGCTTGCTCTCTGCCCAAACAAAATCAGTTCCCTGGAATTACAGTTCCTGTCTGCAGGAGACCTGCTCATAGGAGAAACAACTGAAAACAGCACAACACCTTTACAAGAGATTCTTGTTTTCCTCCTACATACAGATCCTCAGGTTTCTACAATTCCTTGTCCTCAGCAAAACAGGAAGGGCTGGAACCAACTTGACTGGGCACAACCCAGTGCAAACCCCAGTGACACCAGGGGTGGCTCCTCATAATCTGAGTTGTGGGATGACAATGGTTTCTAACACTGGGGACCCCAAACCCAAGGCTTGAGCCCCTGCTCTGTCCCTGAGCCCAGCTCAGCCCCCACTCTGTGTCAGCAGTGACCACGTTCCTGCCCTGGCACCTGCCCCACCCGAGTGAGGGGATTTGGTTAATTGCACCAGTTCACCTTTCTAGCCTGTTTATTCCATGACTGCTAATCTGAAAGTTTTCCTCTTGTTTTGGCAAACTATTTGCATATGAAGTTTGTGTTCATAGTTTTTCCAGGACTGTAAACAAATTAAAGAAATTGTTATTTTATGAATCAATACAATAAAGGTATTTTTATTTACATAAATGTTACATTGTTACTGTGTGGATACATGGGAATTATGTGCTATAGCAATAAATTGGAACCCATAATTGTACCATTCTCTTATAATTTAGCTGTGGAGTTTGATTTACTGAAAGCCACTAACGATTGCACTGGAGGACTGGCTTTTACCTAATGGATAACTTTTTTTTTCCTTTAAAGCCACAGAAGGATTGTTAATTCCTACCACAGCAGAGGGATCTGAAACTGGGAAGTGGCTCTGTTTCTGAGCAGGAGCTGGTCAGAAAGAGAGCAGCCGGTCAGCAGCTCCTCAGGGACACAGCCCCGGCCCGAGGTGCAGCTCGCCCGTGCCCGCGGGGCCCGGCACCGCCTCCGGCTCCTCCCTGCCAGCACAAAACGCGCCGTCCCGGCCGCCGCCGCCCCAGCGCCTCCCGCAGCCCGACAGCCACAGCAGCCCCAGGTGCGTGAAACCCGCGGGACCCACCCCCGGGAGGCGACACCGCCAGCCCCGGCCCCTGCCATTGCACTCCGTGTCAGTTCATTTAGATTCATGTACCTTGAGCAGACGTGGCTCTCTCTGCCCCTGCTCGGGGGCACAGGGGCAGCTTGTCACACGCTATCCCCCAGAGCCGGCAATGAACCCATCCCGCTCGCCCTCCATTCCCCGCTGGATATCCTGCCAGGAGCTCTCCAAGGTGCGCCTGGTAGGGAAGGGCAGAACTAAAGCAGGTGCTACAATGACAGCCCGAGGGTCAGTTCCCAGGGATTTTCTCCTGTACAACTTCCTCAGAGCAGATAAAGTACAGCAAAAAAACCCAACCAAACAAACAAACAAAAAACTTTGGGAAAAAAGCCAGTTTGTCCAGTCTGGTCCACGTGCAGTCCAAGTGCGTGAAGCTTGGTCTGGGGAATGAGGGACTCCTGCAGCCTCCTTTTCCTCCCCCCTTTATTGCTAATTACCTGAAATTTAACCTAATCCACCACGTCTGTTAAGCTCCTTGTACTGCAGCTATCATGAACTTCTCAGTGTGGTAAAAAAAAGTACACGGCTAAAATCTCATAGGTTTGGATTAAAACCAGGGTTAGAGAAACTTCCCTGGCTCAGGAAGCCACTACTACCTTGAGGCGTGCAAAGAGGGTTCAGGATCAACACTTCCCTTAGCAGGAACACCTGAGGCCAGAGCAGACAGGGCGGGGCTGGGAAATGGCTTTGGATCGGAACAGACGCTGCAGAGCCCCACCCTCCCCCGGGGCTCCGAGCAGGCTGGAGCCCAGCACGGGACGGGGCGTTAACTCGGGCAGTGGGTCGGGACTTGATCATCTGGCAACGCGGCTGGCGGGATGGGAACTGTACAGATCAAGTGCAGCATCACACCCGGTGGGGGGCCCTTGGCGAGGGGCCGCGCGTGTCAGTCAGGTCCAAAAATAAAAAAATAAAATTAAAAAGCGACAATCACACGATCTTTTTGATGCTGTGACGCTTGAAGCTGCCGGCGCTTCGCTGCTTCTGCACTTGGCTGGCGGAGCCGTGGCGCATCCTCCCGCTGTTGGCGTGGCCGGCGGTGGGCGAGAGCTCCACGTTCTCCTTGTCGATCCCTGCGGAGACACGAGCGGCGCTGAGCCGGGGCGGCTCCCCGAGCTCCGCCCAACCGAGCTCGAAACAACCAAACACGGTCGGGGCAGGTCGGGCTGCAGAGCCGCTCGCTGCTGCCCGCCTGCCTGCGGGGCCGGCACAGGGCACAGGGACAGCACAACCGGGACAACCCGGCTGTCCTGCTGAAAACAAACACCTGCTCAAGTGAAGGAAGGAGGAAAACGCAAAACAACCCAGCAAACTGACTCGGAATGAGTAAAGAAAGTTTCCTAACGAGGGTCGTGACTGGAAACAGGCACAGAGGAACTGAGGCCAGGACTCTTCATGAGAACTGTGACTGCTGAATTCAGCCCCACCAGGGGCAGGAAGAGGCTTGTGGCAGTCAGGATGAGGATGGCACCAGACAGGTTTGTACCCACAAACTAAGACCCTTCTGAGAAGCTTTGCATGTCCCCTGCAGGACTCTGCTATGCTTTGCTAGCAGTCTCCCATCAAACCAACCTCAAAACTGAAGTGCTTTAGTGAAGACCCCATGGTGACATGGCACCACCACCCAATGCCTGGTGCCAGAGCCCTGAGCAGTGGCTTTGGGCACTGTCACTGCAGACACAACAGCCCAGAGCTGGGCTCAGTGCACAGGAGCTCCTTTTTTATCTTCATGCTGACACTGCTGTGAGTTACCCCTGCAGCAGCCCCTTGGTGTCACTGTCACACCGTGTGTGTCTGCTGAGTGTCACCAGCACCTCATACCCACGGCACAGGTGCAGCACCAGCAATGAAGAGCAGGACCAGTGGTTTTATGCAAGAGGATATAACTACAACCAGCAGCAAAAATTAGGATGTCTGACAGCAAATACAATGGTTAGAACGAAGTTCTGTTACTCTTAAGTGTTACTGTGTCTCTGTGTCCCTGCAGCCAGAGCTGAGTCCTGCTGAATCTAAAGAGCTCACACCAAACAGTTCATTTTAGCTTCCCACGTGCAGCAGAGTGATTTCCACATTAAGCATCTACTTGTCTGTTACCAGATTTATTCTCAAGGCTGTGGGTGACTTCATCTGCTCTATCACCAAGTATTATTGGCACCCCCCAAAAATGCACCAGCTTAGCACTTGCTGAAGCCATTCCCGGGTCAGAAACTGCTCCTCATGCCACAGCCAGGCCCTAACACAGCTCAAGCAGCATTTCGTGCAAATATGATGAAAGAAGAGAGTACCTGGATGAGGCAGCTGCATGAAAACTGCAGACTTAGAGCAAGGCAGAAAAGCTTCACAGACACAGAATGAAAGAAATAAACGTAAGTGAATAATGTCCATGAGACAGGGAAGGGGAGGGAGAGGAACGGAGATGGTGACAGACAAAACATTTCTAAACAATGATCCTGCCTAGTTGTTTCCAGATGCAAGAAATGAATTCTTCAAAAAAACTCACTTGGCTGAAAATGTTTTCTTTTTCTGGGTGCTGCTGAACACATGGCCTTCACACAGGTGTTTTAAATGTAATTTCCAAGCAAACAGTGCTCAGAGTGCCAGCAGTGTGCTGTTTCAGAGTCACTATTAACCTGAAGGAGTTCCCCAGTTCCCAACTCTGTTTGTGGAGACTCTCAACCAGCCTTTGACAAAAGCCATCTGTCTGCACAGCACTTGGAAGGAATGTCTGACGAGCTGAATTAATTCCTTCCTCTCAGCTTGTAAAGGAAGAGGGAATGGAAAGTGGGGCAGAAGGAAGGAGAACATTTACAGAGCAAAATGCTTCTTTCCCTTGCAGAGAGCCCAATCCTGCACCATCACCTCACCCTTGGAAACAAAGTGCTTGGAGCTGCTGCTGATACTGTGTTCCAAACAGAAAGATGCTGCTCAGAATGTTTCCACATTGACAGCAAGGTCTGTTCCTAAGAAACCCCTGCTCCCAGCTCATTCCAACAGCCCTGCCTTACTCCTGCTGCTCCTCTGCACCCTGAACAAACCATGCCAGTGCCTGTGAGCCAGGGATCCCCTGCAGGGCACGTGTTCCACACAAATGTGCTGCAGTTCTGATGCCCTTAATCCTCTTCCCTTCTCATGGAGTGACCTGGGAGACAATTTTTGTGCTGGATGAAACCCAAGATCTGAACCAACAGGGTAACAGCTCAGGAACAGTCTAATATTCATTTGACTCCACAATGCACCGATGTTTGACACATGAACATATCCAAAGAGCCAATGAGGCTCCTAAAGCAGGAAATTCCCCCATTTCCCCCAGGCAGATGGTACCAGAACAGGCACTGACCTGGGGAGTGCTGGGAAGTGGCAAGTGAGGTCATGGAGTTGGAGAGGTTGAGGTTTGCAGTGATGCTGAGCTGGCTCTGCACCGCTGGAGGATACGGAGACGTGGGGGTCAGGAGAGATTCTTCACTGGCTTCCTCATCAATTCCAGGCAAATATGTGTCAATCAAGGCATCAAGGAACTTCACTATGAGCTCAGCATAGTCTGGGATTTGGGTTTGCTGTGAAAGATGGGGGGAAAAAACATTGTTCTTTCCTTTGTACTTTCCTGTCAGTTTGAGCTTTGCTCCAGAGCTCACTCTCAAGTCCCACTGTTTTGCCTGCAAATTTCCAAGACCATTTGATGTATTGTAAAAACTGATTTGTGGCCCTGTCCAGACCAATCTAAATGTACACACTGCAGACCAGGTGTCAGTGTGATCTCAGTGTGTGGGAGCCCAGGGGCAGGAAAAGGGGCTGCAGAGCCCCTGCCCCAGCCCCCACCTGGGCCACTCCCCCTGGATGCCTGGACACACAGGCACTGTCCATGGGCTCTGCTCCAACACAAGTTTAGCCTTGTGCAGTCAACACCTATCAAATCCACCCCCTACCCTGCCAAGTACATGTAACAAAGTGATCCTGGGAGCAGGAAAAGCTGCACTCACACACCTGGCTGCTTTTGCCTCACTTTGGTACCTGCTGCAGGCTGGTTTAGCCTGGAGGTGCCACGAGCTCTCTGCTCTCTCCTAAGACAATGATGCTCCTCATGAGCATCTTTGCTGCAGCACCAACGTGCCCCAGAAAGGCCAAACAGCCCAGAACCCACAGAGCTCTTACCTTGGAGAAGGGGCCAGCAAACCTCCACAGCCCATTAAATCCAAAACCTGCAACAACAAAGGGAACACCACCATGAAAGCCCAGCTCTCACCTGACAGAGAACAACAGAGTGCTCCCAGTACAGCACTTTGTTTGTAAAAAAGGAAAAATACTTACTCTGTAGATAGGATGTTTGGTATTGGGGTGGAGACTCCTCATGGTAGACAACACTCTGCACAATCCCATGAATTGGATTCAACAAGTTTGGATCCTGGCACAGCGATAAAAGGGTATTGATCTTGGAATCCAATAAATTATGCCTGAAGAAAGGAGAAGTGGTTTAGCTCTTGGTCATTACATAAAATAAACCTGCAGCTCCCAACTGACTATAGCAACCAGCAGCTCATGGGGAATTTTCACCCTCCCAGTGATTTCATAACACAATTCCCAACTCTGTTCCATGAGGATTCTAATGTCAGTTTATGAACACCTGCTCACCTTAACTTCTGACAGCTGGGTTTCCTTTACACATACTCACTCCAGCAAAACTACAGCAGGTGTCTAAAGAAACCCCCAAAAAGCACCTGCACTAGGCTTTAAATCAGCTTTGAAACACCTGGGGCACAAATTAAAATCAACCAGCAGGGACAAACTGTAGCCTGTAACCTCCACACAAGCAAGTGCCTTGTAGATGCTTGTCCTGGAGCAGAGACTCTAAAGAAGAGGCAGGTACAGAGTTACTGTAAGCAGAACTTCAGGTACTCACACAACAGGAAAGACCTTTGGGAAGACAACGCTGGCTTCTGCCAAGTACTCGTAGAGGATGCGCTGGTCAAACTCGTCCGTGGTGTATTTCACCAGCGTGGCCTGGCAGGGAGGCAGCTGTCAGTGCACTGCCAGTCACAGCCCCTGCCCAAAGGGTTAAACTCTGCAGGGTTTAAATTCCTGACTAGCAGAAAGCAGCCTTACAAAACACCAATTTGTGTCTCCCAACAACAGAACCAGTTGGCAACAACTGGTATTTTGCCAATCAATGTATCTCCTAAGTTTTTTACAGAACTGAATCTCCCTGAATCATACCTGGAGTGGGAACTGTAGTGCTACAGCTGAAGAAAGTGCTATCAGACTGCAGCTCTATTACTAGTTAATGACTTTCAAACTGTATTATGCTGGGATTCCAATAATGCTCATTTCTTTTAATCTGTACGATATTAATAACCTTTTATTATACAAAATAGTTTGTCATAAATTCAGCCAGGAAAAACTCCAAAGAACATGTTTGTTTTGCTGGGAGATAAAAGGGCATCAGAAAATAGCAGAAAACACACAGAAGGAAGCTTACAAGAACTGTAAGCAGCAGGGCTTGAATTTTTGGGTCAGTCAGAACTTCTTCATCCAGGAGGACGTTCGACTCAGAAACAGAAACTTTCCGCAGGTGTGGGTGTTGCTGTGGTGATATTCTCTGGGTTTCTGCCAGATAAAACAAGAGCAACTCATCCAGAGCAAAATAAACCCAAAGCAGGACAGAATCAGGTTCTGCACAGCAGGGTCAGTCCTGTGCAAACCTCAGAGCTCACCGGCCTCGTCACACAGGTCAAGCAACGACTGCACCACAGTGCAGCACCACTACATGGATGTGTTATCAGATGGCAACAAAAACCCCAATTTCCTCTTCAGTGAAATACAGGCCCAGGGGTGTGAGTACCAAATTTAGGGTCAGGCAGATACAAGAGAAGAACCCTGGTCTTGCATTGCAATTGGGGGTGGGGGCACAGGAAGCAATGGGGGAGAAGATGAAGAGAGGCATTCCAGGCATCAGCTCACATTCCATCTCCTGCAGGAATTTGCAGCTCGGGCTTATTAACTTACAGAAGGCCAAATGCTCTTCATTTCATTGCACTCCTACATGCAGTCCTTTAGAGCTGCCCCTGACTCTGCACCTGTAAACTGAGCAGCTCCAGTGCAGCTGCCAGAGATACAAAGGCTGCACCCTGCAGAAGCCATTGCTAAGAAAGGTGCTTCTCCCTTACCTTGGAGTAACCCTGGCAAATAAACACTGAATTTAGAAATAGTCCTTTGTATAGAGATACAAAGCGTTTATAATTAGTATTATTCTTAAAATGTTAGTCCTGTGTCTCACCCATTTCATAATCATTTTCGGCTACTCTCCTCATTTTGGGAGGCGTTGTGATTCCAGATTCCATGTCTTGCCTTTTAGGAGCCTTTGTGTCCGATATCAAATGGTCAAAACTTTTCCTTGTACCTAAAAACAATTTATCAGGCAATTAAAAACATTAAACCTAAATCCATATTCTAACTTTTTCCAATTTTCTGGCCAAGCTACTCCCCTCTCTACCACGTGTTGACAGGAATCTGGGGACCTTTCCACTATTGTCAGGGATGGGACAGAAAATAGGATCACACCATGCCGCTCTCCATCACAGCTTCCAGAGTGCTGCACAACACACAGGAGGGAGCATGCAGTTAGTCAGGGGGGCATGCCATGGACTCCTGGCCCCCACACAGAACACACATGCCAGGATGTGGTTACTGAAAAGGAAGCAGGAAAGGGCTGGGATGAAGGAAATGCCCCTTTTCTTCCACCTGTGTAATGCCAAAGGGCTTCCACGAGTTCTGCAAAGCAACTCAGCTTGGTCCTCTGATACACGAGTTTGTTGTAAACATGATGCACTGAGAAGCCATGAGTACAAATCAGATTGTTTACACACATCTACCATGTCCTGGGACCATCTCCTCCAGCCCCAACCAGGGCACTCCATGGAGCAGATAAATATTCACCTCCTGGGTTTGCTGGAAAGGGCTGGGAGCACAGAACTGGCACTAGACATCTTCAGGATCTGGAACAGCTTTTTTCCTCCACTTCAACATGCACATTTTGAGGATCACTCTCTCTCCCCCCCTTCACGACCAAAAGAACTGGGTCCTCTTTAATGTCCAGTGCCCTGAAATTTGCATTTTGCAGAAACTGCACTTATTCCTCTCAATCAGGAATAAGCCCTTAAAGCCAACTACAAGAACGATTTTTCTCCAGTAATGCCTCCCAAGGTATTGTGCAGACAGATGAATAAATGAGTTATGTTAATAACCTAGAAGCTTTTTAGTGTTGGCTTGTGAAGGCTGCCCCATGTCCAAGCTCATGGATTTCCGGGTGCGAGGGCTGATCTGTCCCACTGTTGGGTAACTGGCAGCCAGGTGTCTGTCTGAGCCCTTGGGGGATGACCAGGGCTGGTGCTCCTTTAGTGTCCTGAAAGTGCAGAGAAATTCAAGTAAGAAAATCTTAAAACTGTGCTATTTAGGCAGAGGTTTTTCAAGCAGCCAAACTATCCTTCCTTAAACCCACCTTTCCTACCTGGGTAATCTCCCCAAAACACCTAATAACAAATAGTAATTACTTTGCTTGCAAAGATATCTGAGCTAGTGAAAACAAACAATCTGATGTGAATGTGATGCTGAAGAGATAAGAAATAATGAAAAGAACACAAGGAAATCAGCCTTTGGGGCAAGATGGAATACATCTAGTAATCAGCTACTCCAATCTCAATGCCAGAAAGAGAAATCCTGAGTGAAGTGCTCCCTGCTGAGGACACAGGCTCTCCATGGCACTTCCAGCTCAATTCCTGGCTCATCTCTGGATGCACACAGGCTCTAACAAGGTGCCAAGGTTCCCCAGTGGCACAGACAGCTACATGCCACGTTCTTAAAAAGACAAACAAAATGTTCTTCTAAAATATAAATGACATTAAATCAGGTCTTGTAGAAAGGTTTTAGCAAAAGGTTTAACAGCCTCCAGAGCAGTTAAGCTCTGAAAAAATGGCACAAATTGCACATCCAGATTTCTCTGTGACTCCTGATCCCAGTGCAAGGAGCAAATTGCTCAGGAGCCACCAGAGCTCACTCACTAAAGGCAAGAGGCTTTGCAATGTGGGTAAAAGTGAGACAACCAACCTATAGGTAGTGTCACTGTGATGGATGGGGTAAGTCTCCATGGGAACATTCTCCACTGAGACGTCTGTCAGCAGCAGGGACTTCCTGTGCTTGAGGCTGCAGCGGCTCCGCACCTCCTCGGACACGGTCAGCAGGGCTGCAGGCAGAGAGGGCAGGGTGTCCTTCCAGACAGCACAGGGCACAGCACCCCAGGGTGTCCTTCCAGACAGCACAGGGCACACAGCACCCCAGGGTGTCCTTCCAGACAGCACAGGGCACAGCACCCCAGGGTGTCCTTCCAGACAGCACAGGGCACAGCACCCCAGGGCTTCCAGACAGCACAGGGCACAGCACCCCAGGGTGTCCTTCCAGACAGCACAGGGCACAGCACCCCAGGGTGTCCTTCCAGACAGCACAGGGCACAGCACCCCAGGGTGTCCTTCCAGACAGCACAGGGCACACAGCACCCCAGGGCTTCCAGACAGCACAGGGCACAGCACCCCAGGGTGTCCTTCCAGACAGCACAGGGCACAGCACCCCAGGGTGTCCTTCCAGACAGCACAGGGCACTCAGCACCCCAGGGTGTCCTTCCAGACAGCACAGGGCACACAGCACCCCAGGGCTTCCAGACAGCACAGGGCACAGCACCCCAGGGTGTCCTTCCAGACAGCACAGGGCACAGCACCCCTGGGTGTCCTTCCAGACAGCACAGGGCACAGCACCCCTGGGTGTCCTTCCAGACAGCACAGGGCACTCAGCACCCCAGGGTGTCCTTCCAGACAGCACAGGGCACAGCACCCCAGGGTGTCCTTCCAGACAGCACAGGGCACAGCACCCCAGGGTGTCCTTCCAGACAGCACAGGGCACTCAGCACCCCAGGGTGTCCTTCCAGACAGCACAGGGCACACAGCACCACCCACCTGCACTGCCTGCACACACCCCATCCATCAACCCCACCCACCTGCACTGCCTGCACACACCCCATTAACCCCACCGAGCTGCACTGACACTCAGGGCATGCACGGATTAAAAGCAGATCACATAAAAAGAATTCTCTTTCCCATCCTGTTACAATGACAAGATTTACTAATTTGTCCTCACGTGGTCACAATTTCTGTGTCCAGAAAACCTGAATGCTGTCAGGCACACACTGGAGTGCTGACACCAAGAAACCTCCAGCCTCCCTGAAGCCCCAAAGCTGCAGAGCAGGTGCTGTGCCCAAAAACCTTCCCCCTGTGCCCACCCTGCCCACACTCCTGCCCACCAGTTACAAGTTCTCTGTGCTGGTACAATTTTAACAGCCCCAACCTGAAGGAATTCCCCAGTAATCCCCTCCTTTTCAGCCAGCCCAGACTGGGAAGGAGGTTTGCTTCATTACCTGCCAGGTAAGCCACGCTCTGGGTGTTCACCTCAAACTTGTCACAGTTCCTGTGTTTGTTAACCAGGGCAAGGAGTGTGTGCAAAATCCTCACTGTTCTTGCTACAGTGGTAGGGGAAGGATGCCTGTACCCTAAGAAACAAAAGATTGTATTTAACTTCTGAATCCATATTTATGAAGCACTAATATCTTGAAAGCATTTAGAAATATTTTCCAGCATGTTCTCAGACATTCCATCTCAAGGGTAAGAGAGCACAGTGCTACCAGAAATGGCATATTTAAGACTAATTCTTTCTGTCCCTCCCCTCAAAACTGCATCACTTCAAATGTCTGTGCATACATTACACCTGTTAGCTCACAAACCAGTCTCCTGGAAAACCAGTGAGCCTGAGCACAGGCAAACAGGGAGAGACATTCTTGGAGGAAGGACTGCAGCAAATGAAGCTCTACACCCTGTGACAGCTCAGAACTTTCAGCAGCAGCACTAAAGACCATCACAGGAGATGTAGAAAGGAAATCTGGCAAAGTCCTTTAATCCAAGGGAGGTTAAATTCTGAATCTACTCTGAAACCCAAGTTACTCAAAATCCACCACCCAGTGTGGCCTCTTTATCCCTCGACTTGTTTTTATTCCTGAAGTAAGATGTTATCTCAAACAAAGAGCAGCATGCACTCTTACCTTTCAGAAGATGTCCCACGAGTGCAAAGTTGAAGTTGGAGTTGAAATTCAGCCCAACAAAATGATCCATCTGCTTGCAGTGCCATTCCAGTGGTCTCCTGATTTCCATGAACACTTCTTCTGGGCTCTGAGCCACAAAAACAAAATACAAGAGCACCTCACTGGAAGCTACTCAGGACATCTCAAATTTGTTGAGTTTTTTGTTTAAGTGACAGAACAGCTCTTTTAGAGGCTACAGGAAAATATCAACACTTTCTCACAGGTCACACCTGGACATTTCTGTTCCAGTTTCAGAGTAATGACAGCTTCTCTCCACATCTTTGTCAGTGGTTATCACCCAAGTGAAACAGTTTCTAATGCAAATTCAGGTTTAGTTGCTTAGCAAGTGTTCACAAGGACAAAGGTGGGTTTTTCCCTCTCTATCAGCTCTGACTGCAGCCAGGAGTGAGGGCTGTGGGCTCACCTTGTCATTGAACACACGCAGGCTGTCCAGGGTGTGCAGGTTCTGCTCCAGCAGGGCTGTCCCTGCTGAGTACAGGTTCACCTCATCCAGCTGCAGCACAGCCATGGCCACCCAGAACAGAGCCTTGTGCATAGGGGAGTCCTGCAGGGACAGAAAGAGCCACCACTGCACTTCAGAGGCAGCTCCTGCAGGTGAAGGACAGCCAGGACAGAGGGGAGGGTTTGTCCCTTGTAGCAGGTTCTGCCCTCAGCCACATCCACCCCAAGGGAACAGATGCTCACATGGCCAGAAATGGCTCTGCTGTTCTCCATCTGAACAGGGACTGCACACAGAGCCAGGCTCTTCCTCACCAAAATCAGAACCACACCAGGATGAGCTGACACTCAACACACCCTGGGTCCCTTGAGCAGAGCCATTTCCAGAACAAGTTTTCTTCAGCACCAGGAGCTGCAGGAGGCTCTTTGTTCCTGCTGTGCCCAGACAGGAGCCTGAAGCAGCCCCAGGGGCCACCCCCAGCCCAGCCCTGCAGGGCCCAGCACAGGCAGGGAAGGAGCACTGGAGCCTGGTGGGGGAACAGGCACAGCCTGGGCACAGCCTCTGCCCACCTGCCAGGGAGGCAGAACAGAACATTCCTTTGCACTGCTCACACAATCTGCCACACTTCCCATGTGTGCTCCTTCCATGCATGAGTCACAGTGAAGGGTGAACTTCAGAAACCCCAACACTTCACTTGTATTTCTGAGATTATACCCATAATCAGAATTTACAAAATACATTCTCTTTTATTCAAAAATCCAGTGATTTACCTTGTTAAGAAGAGGCTGCAGCTTGGTGAGGGCTATAACTGTGGCTTCTATTAGAACTTGGCTATTATAATTATCAGGGCCTTTCAAACAGCTCTCAAGTCCCTATTTGAAAAAAGAGAGTAATTAAAAATACAACCACAATTACATTTTGCTTTGTAAAAAGATCAAAGTTCTGCACAATAACTGTTTTTCTCAATTACTTACAAAGCCTGAGCTCATTTTAAACCAACTCTCAAGAACTTTTCCAAATGGAGATTTACACAGCAAAAATAACTGTATGGCTGCACAGCCAGACTGCAGGGGGGTATAAGAGCTGTAGAAAAGCTGTTTTATCATTTATGTATTTATATAATTCAATTCATGTTTGTGTCCATAAAACTCCAATGAAATGCTTAAAAGACACATATTTAGTTTGTTGTTCACTTGCTATGGGACTCAATCTGCTTTAGACTGATGGAACATCATTGTCAATCCAGGCACCTGCTTCAAAGTTTTCTGATATAAATCAGCTCTTTACTATATTTGCTTACAACACATGAGATCATTCACTTCCTTTAGGAAAAAGGAAGATATGCATGTGCATGCTGGTAAATGCCATAACAGAAAATTTCTCATTTATTCAAATACTGACTGCTGGATCCACCTATGTCAGGAGTTTTAAACTCAATACTGAGACCTGTTGATACTCCAGAAGTCACAGCAGGGATGGAACTCATTCAATTTAAATTCAGAAGCCACCAAATCAATTTAAAGTCAGAAGCCTGGCCTATAGAAAGTGTATTTCCAATCAGTTCTATACAAGAATATGCTTGAAAGATGTATCCTAAAATTATGCCAAGATCTATATTTGATGGGAAGATAAAGCTAAAAATAGCTACTTTGTGAGTCACAAAGGGAAAGAGACAGACCCATATACCTTGCTGAGAATTCGGATGATTTGTTTTATTTGTCCATGAGAGACTCGTTTGCTTATGCAGCCAAAGACAACCAGAGCTCTTGGCTGCAGAGAGGGGTTGTACTGGAATGCAAACCTGGGAAGAAACACAGCACAGGGCATTAAACAACAATCTTCAAAATATAAACACAACAAAAAGATGAAACTCAGGGTGCACTGCAGGGGCAGGGAGGGCTCAGGGTTTGCAGTCCATGACTTACTTTTGAGCTAGTTCAGTCCACTGGTCCAGCCACTTGCACGTTGGAATGTCCCTCATACAAGCCTAGAGAGAATGAGATGGTTTGAATAGATGTAAAATGGAGAAAATGTATTTGTACAACTGGGAATGTGCAGACGTTTGGCTCTCAGAAATCAGCTGTTAACTGTCAGCAGAGAGGAGGCACAAGCCCTGCACTGGCTGCCTGTCCAGGGGTCACTGCCCTGTCCCAGTCACCCCATGATCTCCAGCAGGGCCCTGTCCCCATGCTCTCTCCCTGTCCCCATGCTCCATCCCTGTCCCCATGCTCTCTCCCTGTCCCCAGGCTCTCTCCCTGTCCCCATGCTCCCTCCCTGTCCCCAGGCTCCCTCCCTGTCCCCATGCTCTCTCCCTGTCCCCATGCTCCCTCCCTGTCCCCATGCTCTCTCCCTGTCCCCATGCTCTCTCCCTGTCCCCATGCTCTCTCCCTGTCCCCCATGCTCTCTCCCTGTCCCCCATGCTCTCTCCCTGTCCCCATGCTCTCTCCCTGTCCCCATGCTCTCTCCCTGTCCCCATGCTCCCTCCCTGTCCCCATGCTCTCTCCCTGTCCCCATGCTCTCTCCCTGTCCCCAGGCTCCCTCCCTGTCCCCAGGCTCCCTCCCTGTCCCCATGCTCTCTCCCTGTCCCCATGCTCTCTCCCTGTCCCCATGCTCTCTCCCTGTCCCCATGCTCCATCCCTGTCCCCAGGGCCCCTCCCTGTCCCCATGCTCTCTCCCTGTCCCCATGCTCTCTCCCTGTCCCCATGCTCTCTCCCTGTCCCCAGGGCCCCTCCCTGTCCCCATGCTCTCTCCCTGTCCCCATGCTCTCTCCCTGTCCCCAGGGCCCCTCCCTGTCCCCATGCTCTCTCCCTGTCCCCATGCTCCCTCCCTGTCCCCATGCTCTCTCCCTGTCCCCATGCTCTCTCCCTGTCCCCATGCTCTCTCCCTGTCCCCATGCTCTCTCCCTGTCCCCATGCTCTCTCCCTGTCCCCAGGGCCCCTCCCTGTCCCCATGCTCTCTCCCTGTCCCCAGGCTCCCTCCCTGTCCCCAGGGCCCCTCCCTGTCCCCATGCTCTCTCCCTGTCCCCATGCTCTCTCCCTGTCCCCATGCTCCCTCCCTGTCCCCATGCTCTCTCCCTGTCCCCATGCTCTCTCCCTGTCCCCATGCTCCCTCCCCTGTCCCCATGCTCTCTCCCTGTCCCCATGCTCTCTCCCTGTCCCCAGGGCCCCTCCCTGTCCCCATGCTCTCTCCCTGTCCCCATGCTCTCTCCCTGTCCCCATGCTCTCTCCCTGTCCCCAGGCTCCATCCCTGTCCCCAGGCTCCATCCCTGTCCCCAGGCTCCCTCCCTGTCCCCATGCTCTCTCCCTGACCCCATGCTCTCTCCCTGTCCCCATGCTCTCTCCCTGTCCCCATGCTCTCTCCCTGTCCCCATGCTCTCTCCCAGTCCCCATGCTCTCTCCCTGTCCCCATGCTCTCTCCCTGTCCCCATGCTCCATCCCTGTCCCATGCTCTCTCCCTGTCCCCATGCTCCATCCCTGTCCCCATGCTCTCTCCCCTGTCCCCATGCTCTCTCCCTGTCCCCATGCTCTCTCCCTGTCCCCAGGGCCCCTCCCTGTCCCCATGCTCTCTCCCTGTCCCCAGGCTCCATCCCTGTCCCCATGCTCTCTCCCTGTCCCCATGCTCTCTCCCTGTCCCCATGCTCTCTCCCAGTCCCCATGCTCTCTCCCTGTCCCCAGGCTCTCTCCCCTGTCCCCCATGCTCCCTCCCTGTCCCCCATGCTCTCTCCCTGTCCCCATGCTCTCTCCCAGTCCCCAGGCTCTCTCCCCTGTCCCCAGGCTCTCTCCCCTGTCCCCATGCTCCCTCCCTGTCCCCATGCTCCCTCCCTGTCCCCATGCTCCCTCCCCTGTCCCCATGCTCTCTCCCTGTCCCCAGGCTCTCTCCCCTGTCCCCCATGCTCCCTCCCTGTCCCCCATGCTCTCTCCCTGTCCCCATGCTCTCTCCCCTGTCCCCAGGCTCTCTCCCCTGTCCCCAGGCTCTCTCCCCTGTCCCCATGCTCCCTCCCTGTCCCCCATGCTCTCTCCCTGTCCCCATGCTCCCTCCCTGTCCCCCATGCTCTCTCCCTGTCCCCATGCTCTCTCCCTGTCCCCATGCTCTCTCCCTGTCCCCATGCTCTCTCCCTGTCCCCAGGCTCCCTCCCTGTCCCCAGGCTCCCTCCCTGTCCCCATGCTCTCTCCCTGTCCCCATGCTCTCTCCCTGTCCCCATGCTCTCTCCCTGTCCCCATGCTCCATCCCTGTCCCCAGGGCCCCTCCCTGTCCCCATGCTCTCTCCCTGTCCCCATGCTCTCTCCCTGTCCCCATGCTCTCTCCCTGTCCCCAGGGCCCCTCCCTGTCCCCATGCTCTCTCCCTGTCCCCATGCTCTCTCCCTGTCCCCAGGGCCCCTCCCTGTCCCCATGCTCTCTCCCTGTCCCCAGGCTCCCTCCCTGTCCCCAGGGCCCCTCCCTGTCCCCATGCTCTCTCCCTGTCCCCATGCTCTCTCCCTGTCCCCATGCTCCCTCCCTGTCCCCATGCTCTCTCCCTGTCCCCATGCTCTCTCCCTGTCCCCATGCTCTCTCCCTGTCCCCATGCTCTCTCCCTGTCCCCCATGCTCTCTCCCTGTCCCCATGCTCTCTCCCGTCCCCATGCTCTCTCCCTGTCCCCATGCTCCCTCCCTGTCCCCATGCTCTCTCCCTGTCCCCAGGCTCTCTCCCTATCCCCAGGCTCCCTCCCTGTCCCCAGGCTCCCTCCCTGTCCCCATGCTCTCTCCCTGTCCCCATGCTCTCTCCCTGTCCCCATGCTCTCTCCCTGTCCCCATGCTCTCTCCCTGTCCCCATGCTCCATCCCTGTCCCCATGCTCTCTCCCTGTCCCCATGCTCCATCCCTGTCCCCATGCTCTCTCCCCTGTCCCCATGCTCTCTCCCTGTCCCCATGCTCTCTCCCTGTCCCCAGGGCCCCTCCCTGTCCCCATGCTCTCTCCCTGTCCCCATGCTCTCTCCCTGTCCCCATGCTCTCTCCCTGTCCCCATGCTCTCTCCCTGTCCCCATGCTCCCTCCCTGTCCCCATGCTCTCTCCCTGTCCCCAGGCTCTCTCCCTATCCCCAGGCTCCCTCCCTGTCCCCAGGCTCCCTCCCTGTCCCCATGCCTCTCCCTCTCCCTGTCCCCATGCTCTCTCCCTGTCCCCATGCTCTCTCCCTGTCCCCATGCTCTCTCCCTGTCCCCATGCTCCCTCCCTGTCCCCATGCTCTCTCCCTGTCCCCATGCTCCATCCCTGTCCCCATGCTCTCTCCCCTGTCCCCATGCTCTCTCCCTGTCCCCATGCTCTCTCCCTGTCCCCAGGGCCCCTCCCTGTCCCCATGCTCTCTCCCTGTCCCCATGCTCTCTCCCTGTCCCCATGCTCTCTCCCAGTCCCCATGCTCTCTCCCTGTCCCCATGCTCTCTCCCTGTCCCCATGCTCCATCCCTGTCCCCATGCTCTCTCCCTGTCCCCATGCTCCATCCCTGTCCCCATGCTCTCTCCCCTGTCCCCATGCTCTCTCCCTGTCCCCATGCTCTCTCCCTGTCCCCAGGGCCCCTCCCTGTCCCCATGCTCTCTCCCTGTCCCCAGGCTCCATCCCTGTCCCCAGGCTCCATCCCTGTCCCCAGGCTCCCTCCCTGTCCCCATGCTCTCTCCCTGACCCCATGCTCTCTCCCTGTCCCCATGCTCTCCCCCCTGTCCCCATGCTCTCTCCCTGTCCCCATGCTCTCTCCCAGTCCCCATGCTCTCTCCCTGTCCCCATGCTCTCTCCCTGTCCCCATGCTCCATCCCTGTCCCCATGCTCTCTCCCTGTCCCCATGCTCCATCCCTGTCCCCATGCTCTCTCCCCTGTCCCCATGCTCTCTCCCTGTCCCCATGCTCTCTCCCTGTCCCCAGGGCCCCTCCCTGTCCCCATGCTCTCTCCCTGTCCCCAGGCTCCATCCCTGTCCCCATGCTCTCTCCCTGTCCCCATGCTCTCTCCCTGTCCCCATGCTCTCTCCCTGTCCCCATGCTCTCTCCCTGTCCCCATGCTCTCTCCCAGTCCCCAGGCTCTCTCCCCTGTCCCCAGGCTCTCTCCCCTGTCCCCATGCTCCCTCCCTGTCCCCATGCTCCCTCCCTGTCCCCATGCTCCCTCCCCTGTCCCCATGCTCTCTCCCTGTCCCCAGGCTCTCTCCCCTGTCCCCCATGCTCCCTCCCTGTCCCCCATGCTCTCTCCCTGTCCCCATGCTCTCTCCCTGTCCCCAGGCTCTCTCCCCTGTCCCCAGGCTCTCTCCCCTGTCCCCATGCTCCCTCCCTGTCCCCCATGCTCTCTCCCTGTCCCCATGCTCCTTCCCTGTCCCCCATGCTCTCTCCCTGTCCCCATGCTCTCTCCCTGACCCCCATGCTCTCTCCCTGTCCCCAGGCTCTCTCCCCTGTCCCCATGCTCCATCCCTGTCCCCATGCTCCCTCCCTGTCCCCAGGCTCTCTCCCTGTCCCCAGGCTCCCTCCCTGTCCCCATGCTCCATCCCTGTCCCCATGCTCTCTCCCAGTCCCCATGCTCTCTCCCTGTCCCCATGCTCCATCCCTGTCCCCATGCTCTCTCCCTGTCCCCATGCTCCCTCCCTGTCCCCAGGCTCCATCCCTGTCCCCAGGCTCTCTCCCTGTCCCCATGCTCCATCCCTGTCCCCATGCTCTCTCCCTGTCCCCATGCTCCCTCCCTGTCCCCATGCTCTCTCCCAGTCCCCATGCTCTCTCCCTGTCCCCATGCTCCATCCCTGTCCCCATGCTCTCTCCCTGTCCCCATGCTCCCTCCCTGTCCCCAGGCTCCATCCCTGTCCCCAGGCTCCATCCCTGTCCCCATGCTCCATCCCTGTCCCCATGCTCTCTCCCTGTCCCCAGGGCCCCTCCCTGTCCCCAGGCTCTCTCCCCTGTCCCCAGGCTCCCTCCCCTGTCCCCATGCTCCCTCCCTGTCCCCAGGCTCCCTCCCCTGTCCCCATGCTCCCTCCCTGTCCCCATGCTCTCTCCCTGTCCCCATGCTCTCTCCCTGTCCCCAGGCTCCCTCCCTGTCCCCATGCTCCATCCCTGTCCCCATGCTCTCTCCCAGTCCCCAGGCTCTCTCCCTGTCCCCAGGCTCTCTCCCTGTCCCCATGCTCTCTCCCTGTCCCCAGGGCCCCTCCCTGTCCCCATGCTCCCTCCCTGTCCCCAGGCTCCCTCCCTGTCCCCATGCTCCATCCCTGTCCCCCATGCTCTCTCCCTGTCCCCATGCTCTCTCCCTGTCCCCCATGCTCTCTCCCTGTCCCCAGGGCCCCTCCCTGTCCCCATGCTCTCTCCCCTGTCCCCATGCTCTCTCCCTGTCCCCATGCTTCCTCCCTGTCCCCATGCTCTCTCCCTGTCCCCCATGCTCTCTCCCTGTCCCCCATGCTCTCTCCCTGTCCCAGTCACCTCCATGATCTCCAGCAGGGCCTCAGTGACTGTCTCCAGGGAGGTCAGGGCGAAGGTCTCTCTCTCGTAGGAGCCGGGCGAGAAGGAGCGGTCGCGGTAGCTGGAGCGGAACGCGATCACGGCCGCTGATTTCACCTTGCTGATCCCGAACAGCAGGTAAAACTTGGGCAGCGAGAACTCCGTCAAGCTCAGCCTTAAAACTTGCTTGGTCTCCTCTGTGGAATAGAGCTGCACATATTAGATTTACAGCAGGGAAATTCAAATGCACATTTGCCCCCCAGGGACACCAAAGCCAAGGGTCCCTGCGCCCTCCCCAGCACTGCTCCCTCTGCCACTGGCCTGAGCCAGGCACAGCAGCCCTGCTCCTGCCCTGACTGCTGAAACTGCCACAAGGACTGGGTTCTAGAGACTGCTGCAGAGGAACCTGTCTAAAGATGTGGCTCTGTCTGTTCTCCTCACAGTGATTCAGAAAATGGAAACCCAGAGTGTTCCTGCTCTGAAATACCAACAGAACTGGAAGTTCAAACTGCAGCAGACTCTGCATTTGGCTCTGGCACTCACACGAAGAAAGACACTTAAAGCAGAAGAAAATGATGGCCCTGCTCTGGCACTGAATATCTCCACAGTTCTGACCTCTCAGCTGGTTTCAGTGCACTTCAAACCCAGTGTGTGAGCAGGAGGCTCAGCACCCTGTGCACCAGGGCACAGACACACAGACCATGTGTGTGTGCACACCTACTCTCCCTGCTGATATGTACGGACAGAAAATGAGATTTCACACACACATAAAGAAAGACAAGACCACATACATTTTGAATTTTTCTTCTGCACAAAATTTAGCCTGGTTTTACGTTGTGCTTCTGGGCTAAGATGTGCCAAATTGCTAATACCAATTATTTTAGGGCTGCTAAAATACAACACTGGATAAAATACCTGTTTTAACACAGTAACTTCTCAATTCCCTTATGTAATTGGTATTTTTGTTACCATGTTATGCAACCCTACACAAGATGCACATGAGCCAGTTTTAGCACAGATGTATTTGCTCCTTTGCCTTACCAGAAAATCACAGGTACTTTCTTCTCCTTTTCCAAAACTCATTATACAAACACTTTACATTATGCACTTATTCTAAGTAAGATATTTTTTTAATTCCATACTCATTTCTTGTTGATCATATCCTCATTCTGATGTGTATTCATGCTGAACCCAAACCCTCTATTTTCAAACTCTCAGAACAGTTTGCAGAGAAAGACAACTCAAATATTTGTTAAACAAATTAAGGAGCAATCAGCCTCATTGAAAATCCAAAAGAGCTCACCACTGAAGTGAAGCTGTGAACAAGTGCAAAGAGAGTGAATGATGTTGATGACGAGCCCGTGGGTGGAAGCTCTGAGGGAAAGGGGCCCCGTGGCCACCAGCAGAGTCACCACGTGGAAGAGGTAGGGGAGATGAGCAGCCACGTCCAGGGAGTTGTTGAAGGAGAGCATGAGCATGTAGCGAGCCAGGATGGCAATGTCATCCCACATCAGGTGCTGCTCCAGCGTGGGCGTGGGCGACAGACACGTCTTGTCAATGATCTTGCACATCCTCCCAATCACCTGGAAAAACAGCAACCATTTTGTTCTGCTCAAAGGGAGCACAGCTCAGAATTTCAGTAAAAACCACCAACACTTAACACTGAAATTACTCTATTGCTTGGAACCTATTTTATCATGGGTTTTGCCTTGTTGTCTGTCTTGACTTACCAGGAAACATCTCAGTGTCACATCAGTAAATAAGTTGAAATTATTCTACAAAAGGAAATGAAGGCAAAGAGGGAACTCACTTTGCTTGACACCAGCTTGACATTGCCAGAAGCCAGTGCTACAGCTGTGTCTGCCATCACCTCAGCTTTGATGGAGCCCAAGCCCCCCGTGGCACTGGTTTTGATGAAACTGTCCAGCACTACATCCAGGAGATCTGTTATCTGACAGAGAAAAAAATAATTTCTTACCAGTCAGATTAACTTTACTTTGCCACAGTGAACCACCCTTGAAACAGCAATCAAAAACTATCACAAACTGAAGCATCCATTTAAGTAACTCATTACTCTTTTGGCAAAAAAACCCATGCAAATTTTAGAAGCACAGAGCTGAATTCCATTAGGTTTTACTACCAGTGATTCAGAACTAGAAACCATAATTTAGCACTATTTTTATTTTATTTTATTTTCCATTTTAAAGTCTAACTCTTTACAAAATGCTGACCCCAGTAAGAAGAAACGTGATTTGAAGTGCAAGGAAGTGGTGTTAGTGTGGAGCTGCTGCAGAAGCTGTACCTGGCCCAGACTGCCCCAGATCTTGGCCTGGATGGAGGGGTACATCTGCTTCTCGTTGATGGTCATGGTGATGAGCTTGTCCAGGATGGCGGTGACGCGCTGGCGCTTGGCGTCGTCGTTGTGCTTGCAGAAACGCACCAGGTTGGACAGCCAGGGGGTCATGTACTCCAGGCACAGGTGCTTCAGCTCAATGCCTGCAACAACAGCCCTCAGCACACACAGCCAGCACCAGCCTGTCCCATCAATAACCTCCTCAGCCCTTTCAGTTCCAGTGCTAAAAGAATTCCTGCCCGAGCTGAGCCAAGAACACTGGGAGAAGAGAAGCCTCAAAGCAAAAGGAGAGAGCAGCAGAGCCAGTGAGGAAGCTCAGGGGACTAAGCTAGATCTAAAATCTTTTTAGAGATTAGAATATTTTCAAATTCATTTTCAACAAGCACTGGAGTTACTTACTGGATTTGCTAAATCCTGAAATACACTCCTCCAAGAACTCCAAGGTGAGGTGGGGCTCGTTTGCTGCAAGGGTCTTACTGATAGATACAATAAATAGTGTGTTGTTGGCAGGAATGCACAGACCTGAAGTCTCCAGTAACTGGCCCTCAATCTTTAAATTAAAGGTACAGGTTAAGGCACATAGAAGATTATAGGCAGCAGACCTGTAACAAAGCAAACAGTGAGATTTGTAAGAACTTTCTTGTACTTTTGAACATATACATATTATACACCACAGTACTGATATTCCAAAAATCAATTCAATGCTGCTGTAGTAGAAATTACATCTAAATCC
Organism: Erithacus rubecula; assembly: GCF_903797595.1. Taxonomy (NCBI): domain Eukaryota; kingdom Metazoa; phylum Chordata; class Aves; order Passeriformes; family Muscicapidae; genus Erithacus; species Erithacus rubecula. The sequence goes on along the minus strand of NC_136674.1, from coordinate 781,043 downwards.
CAAACTTTTTCCCTGGACTGGTTACAATTCAGAGAAAAGAAGAATTTTATTGGAGAAAGAGAAGAAATTATTCTTCTACTTGCTCTGAACAATTTCTGATAAAGTTACAGAGTATGTTTGAAGGGCTCTGTACTGGATGTCTCAGAACAGCTCAGAGTTCCAGGAAATTCTAAATCCTTCCAGGTGTACCTGAGCTGCTGGGAAAGAGCCTGTCCAGAGCCCAGGGTGCCCTTGGCCAGCACCCAGCCTGGGGGAGCCAGTTCTGACACAAACCACAAGCTGCTCTAAGGGGCACAGCTCCCATCTTCTGAAACAAGAAGCTCAACACCATGGAAATCCTATGTACCCAACAAACACAGAGAGCAAAGCAGAACTACTACTTATAAAGAGAAATTAAGCTTCCTGCATGCCTTCACTTCCTCTGAGAGTGTGTGCCCTTCTTCACTTATAAAAACTTAGTCTTTATTTATCAGAAATTGCATTTTAGGGAGCTGTAGGTTTTGACCAGGAGAGGATCTCTAGCAGCAGAGCAGCCCTGGAAGCCCCCAGCAGTGAGCAGAGGGGAGAAGGGTTGGGGTCTGTACCCCAGCAGTGAGCAGAGGGGCAGCAGTGGGTAGAGGGGCAGCAGGATCAGGTCTGTACCTCAGCAGAGGGGCAGAGGGGCAGGGTCTGTACCCCAGCAGTGCAGAGGGGCAGAAGGATCAGGTCTGTACCTCAGGCTGGGGTCAGAGGGGCAGGGTCTATACCCCAGCAGTGCAGAGGGGCAGAGGGGCAGCAGGATCAGGTCTGTACCCCAGGCTGGGGTCAGAGGGGCAGGGTCTGTACCCCAGCAGTGCAGAGGGGCAGCAGGATCAGGTCTGTACCCCAGCAGAGGGGCAGAGGGGCAAGGTCTGTACCCCAGCAGTGCAGAGGGGCAGGTCTGTACCCCAGCAGTGCAGAGGGGCAGGGTCTGTACCCCAGCAGGGCAGAGGGGCAGCAGGATCAGGTCTGTACCCCAGCAGAGGGGCAGAGGGGCAAGGTCTGTACCCCAGCAGTGCAGAGGGGCAGGGTCTGTACCCCAGCAGGGCAGAGGGGCAGAGGGGCAGCAGGATCAGGTCTGTACCCCAGCAGAGGGGCAGAGGGGCAAGGTCTGTACCCCAGCAGTGCAGAGGGGCAGGTCTGTACCCCAGCAGTGCAGAGGGGCAGGGTCTGTACCCCAGCAGGGCAGAGGGGCAGCAGGATCAGGTCTGTACCCCAGCAGAGGGTCAGAGGGGCAGGGTCTGTACCCCAGCAGGGCAGAGGGGCAGCAGGATCAGGTCTGTACCCCAGGCTGGGGTCAGAGGGGCAGGGTCTGTACCCCAGCAGGGCAGAGGGGCAGCAGGATCAGGTCTGTACCTCAGGCTGGGGTCAGAGGGGCAGGGTCTGTACCCCAGCAGTGCAGAGGGGCAGCACGATCAGGTCTGTACCCCAGGCTGGGGTCAGAGGGGCAGGGTCTGTACCCCAGCAGTGCAGAGGGGCAGCAGGATCAGGTCTGTACCTCAGGCTGGGGTCAGAGCTGCCCAGGTTGAGCAGGGCAATGTTGAGCAGCGTCCCAGGCACGTCCTTGGGCCGGATCTTGGTGTGCTGGGGGATGGAGTCGGGCTGGGACAGCTCCCAGCGCGTGCGGATGTGGATGATGGACCTGACGATGGCCTCGCACTCCTGGTGCATGAAGGTGAGCGGGGTGCCCTGGTTGGCAATGGTCAGGGTGAACTGGTTCTCATCCACCAGGCAGATCTCCTCGATCTCCGAGGCGTAGTAGATGTCGTTGAGGAACACGGTCTGGCCCAGCACTCGCGTGCGCTCCGCCGACGTCACCTGCACCGCTGTGGAGCCAACCTGGGGACAGCAGAACTGCTGCAGCACTTCTGGGACTCACACCAAGGACAACAGCCTCACACTTCTACTGCCAGCAAAGACAGATGCATGAAATTCTGTACTTCCTAATGGGGCATACCAGAAAGATGAGATTTCTCCTCTAGACAAAGCAGGAGAATTAAGAGATGGTACGATCATATTCCAATCCTCATACAATTATAACAGATCACTAGGGACAGCATTAAAAGCACTTACTTTAATAGAAACTTTGGTGTCTTTATGAGCCAGTTTGAGAGCATTGTGAAACACTTTCAAGTCCTCCTCCAAAGCCAAGGTAGCTGCTGGGAGTTTCTGCTGGTCGTGTTCGATGTGCTCTGCCAGCTTCCCTGGAGAGTCTATGAAAACAAGCCTTTTGCTCCCTTTCAAACCTGTCAAGAGCCTTTCATGGTATTTGGTGTATTCTCTGACCCAAGAGTTACAGTTATAAATAAAAACTGCTGCGACATTTTCATAAGCAAAGCCTGGAAAAACTACAAACCATTTAGAAAGAAAGTCTGTTTTAAAGCGATTACTGGGGCCAGCGTGGGTGAGGTCCACCACGATTTCATATGGCTTTGCATAGTATGGCTTCAGGGTCAGCAGCACGTGGTAGATCAGCAAATCCCCGTTGATCTGACCAGTCTTGAACCTGTAAAGCAGGACAGACACAGCTGGGTCATGTTTGAGCCCCACAGCACAAAGCCCTTGGTGCCCTGTCCTGTCCCTGAGCCAGACTGACCCTCTGCACTGTCCTGTGGCAGCAGGGACACCACACCCAGTGCCCAGCATGAGGGAGCTTCACTCAGCTTCATCCTGAAGTGCCCCACAAGCTCTGAGTGCCCCCACTCTGTAACAGCCTTAGAGATTCAAATTATATCTATGTTTGTATGTGAAAAATGTATTTATCTCAGGAGTCTCAATCCACACCCCAACTTTTCCAGAGGGTCCAGGGGCACTGCAGTTACTCTACCCTGCAGCACTCCAATGCCTGGAGCTGTTTCTAAGAATGGTCAACGCTCTGAGGAGTACAGAGGATTTGTCTACAAAAATAGCTCTTTTCAAAAATTTCCACATAATTGAGAATATTTTTTCTCACTTAAAAGATTCTCTGAATTTTGAGACTAGGCAACGCGTTTGCCTAAACCACATCTCCAGGGTCCACACAGCAGACTGAACTCTAGTAGGAAGAATTAATTAAAAAATTCATTGGCAGCTTGTGAAAATTTAAGGTATTTTTAAATACCTGTCACTGTCCTGAGCTGTCATTAACTCAACTCTTCCAAGGCAAACAAGAGGCTGCTCTAAGCACAGGTGTAGCTTTAAGGGCTCTGGGACACTTCTCTCCACAGCACCTGAGTGCAGGACAGCCCAGAGACAAACACAGAACTTTCATCTGCACAAGAGATTTTCCCCCCATCACTTCCTGTGGTTCTGAGAGCTAAGTTGGGCAAGTTGGTGATTTTCCCCCAGAGTGTCATGGTGTAGCTGTTGTTACCCAAAGGAAGTGTGTCATCACTGTGGTTTTAGTTTCCCCCTTAGAGCCACATGCCACTGCACTCACAGGTTTGCCTAAAAATCACCAGCACTGCCCAAATCTCCCTGCTGTGCACTGATGGTTGTTTGCACCCTAGGAGCCAATACATGGACAAAGAAATTTTATTGTCAAAGGACCAAATATCTGAAACATCCATGCTCTGTTGACCACATCTTGGCAAGGTAAGTAACATTTTCCTTCTATTTTAGGTTGTACTTTAAAGTTTCTTACATTTTGTAGAAAGTTACATGCAAAAGTATTTTTACAGAAGTTTGAGTAATTAAAAATAGCAACAAACTGAATCAGCTGAATCAGGGAAGCTGATAAACTGTATTTTGCATCATGCTAAAGGTTATTCACAGTCAGGCTCCAAGGAATTAACAGTGACAGTCATGACTTGGCTCTGCTGTCCCTGCACTGCAGATCTGGCTGAGCACTGAGACCCTGCACTACCCAGACACAAAGGGCTGAACTAAAAAGAAAACCAGCCCTTTAAAGATCAGCTCCTTTGCTCTGGTGGTTTCAAGAGCAGCCCTTCACACCACGAGCTCTCTGAGTTTTAATAAAATCACATCTGGTGTGGAGGGCACAGGAACTGTGGGCTCAGGGTGCTGGGGCAGGGACTGGGTGCTGCACTGAGCTGTGCTGCCTCTGCCTGCTCTGCTCAAAAGAGCTGGAATGCTCAAAGCCCAAGCTTTGCTGGCCTTGCTTTTCTTTTCCTTTTCAAAACAGGCTACAAGGAATCATCCAGGTGCCTTCCACCAACAAAAATCCTACCTGAGCTGTAGTTTATGACTAAGATGGTTTCTAGTTCAAACTGAGCAAACAGGATTAAGCTCAGCATGGAGAATAATTTTATGTTATGGGTGAGCATTAAAGGCACAGATTTTTTGCTGCTTCCTTGTGTGTCAGGAGAGATCCCTTAGACACCAGGTAGATCCCTGCCCTCCCTTCACCTGGTCACACACCAAGAACATCACTTCTCTCATTTTTCATATTCACACACACACAAACACCCTTTGTTACCTTTACAGACAACAAGCACATCTGTTCAAGAACAAACATAAAATTAGCAGTGCTTCTTTTGGTCACTCTCTGTAGCATTTTAATTTGCAGCAAGCAGAGTGTGGAACACTCAGAGGAAACACTTTCACCAGTTACCAGAGACAGGAGAGAGACACTGGTGGGACACAGCCTGGGTCACTGCTTGGCTGATTTGTCCCTGTTAATTTGTGGTTATTATCTTCCTATCAGACCAACCCCACTCTCACATTCCTACCCTCCAGAAAAATTTAACAGATACAGATTTGAATGCCACACAAATGTGGAACAGAACATATGAATGGTTATTCTCATTTGCATAATTATTGGTGGTGTTTTAAAGAAAATGTCACAACCTGTAGAATGTTCGGGAGAAAAACACAAGAAGTACATTTGTGATAAAGAGATTTTTGTACCAAAAAGCAGAAAAATAAGAGAAAAAATATTTTCATGGGCATTTTAAAGTACTCCAGCCAGCTGTGCAAGGAACTACACACAGTTCACATTTAGTTACTGCTGTTACTTACAGGAACATTTGGGTTCCAGTTCCTCCCTTGCCCATCTGCTCTCTGCAGGGTGCCCCTGCCTGCCCCAGGGGAATTCAGGGAGGTGAGAAGCAGCCAGAGATCTGTAACCTCCACAGATCTTTGTGGGTGGGAAGCTCAGACAGGAGTAACTCCCAGAGCCTGCTCTGACATCAGCAGGAAACTCTTCTCTTTGCTCCATGTTCTTTTCTGATCTTTGTGTATTTTCTGTAAACCTCCAACTGTCAGAAGTTTGAGACAATCTATTCTTTCACTATCTGGGCACTTGAACTCATCCTCCTACATCCCCCCAAAATGAGGCCAAGTGTTTTTCATCAAGCAGCCTGCTATTCCCTAAAGTCCAATCCAAACCTCTAAGATCCAGCACCTGCTAAACCAGCCCCATCATTTGTACTTTTGCAGGGGACTCAGCAGGAAGATGAAGACAAAGAGATGCAGTAACCCACACCTGGCCTTCCCTGTTGTGATCATCCTCTCCCTGTGCCTGCAAACGAGTGCAAACCACACAGGTTTGCACCTCAGAGAAGAAACCTGGAGTCCCACCAGCCAAAACCTCAGTGGGAGCCAGGGCAGGGCAGAAGAAAGCACAGAATCTCCTCTGGACCTCAGTTTCAGCAGCCAAATGACTGCTTTGGAAATGCAAAGCACCCTGCCATCCTCCTCCACAACAGCCCAAAATCCACCATCTTCCCCTGCCAAGATACAAAGCACCCTGCCATCCCTGTCCCCCACAATGACTCAAAATTCAACTTCCCCAGGTGCAGCTGCCACCACAGGAGGATTGGTGAAAAGCAGCAAACCCAAGAGCCCAAGGACCAAAGAAACCTGTGAAGACAATAAGTCTCTCATCCTGATTTGCTTCATTATCATTGCAGTTCTTGTGCTCATCTGCATCTCCCTGCTCCTGTCCACAGTCATAGTAGCCAACAGAATGTCCCTTCTGAGGAGAGCCCAGCAGGGCCAGCGCAGGCCCAGGAGCAATGGGCACCTCCTGGCCACCAGCAGCCTGTGGCCCACGGCAGCAGGGACCTGGCAGAGGATGCCCAAGGACACAGGTGGGACTGAGCTGCCAATGCAGGAGCTGCAATCAGGGAGGGATGCTGTGAGCCAAGGGAAAACTGAAGATGAAACTGCTGAGAAGCTCACCAAAGCAGGAGATAATGAACAAGAAAGCAAGGAACCATCCCAGCCCCACAAACCCATTTTAACCAATTTTGTAGTTGAGATTTAATTCACACTCAGGCAAAAAAAATCATCAAAAACTTGAATTTCAAGTAACAGCAAGAATTTCCCCCCCCCAAGAAAGGTGAATCCAGATTTTAGAGTTTTTCCATTTTGGCAGTGGGAATGCTGCAGCCAGGTGTGGATGCAGAAGGAAGTAAGCCTGTGTTTAATATTTCTGTAAGTAGTGTCAAGACTGGTTTTATTTCTTTGACCAGAAATCAGGGTGACAAAAAGACAGAACCTGCCCATGCTCAAAGACCTCAAAGGGGAACAAGGAACAGTCTGATCAACACTCTGAACACTAAGATGCTGCACAGGCATAACCAAGTTGCTTTTAAAAGAAAACCATACATTAGTCACAACTCTGATTCAACCACTAATCCAGGATCTAGTTCCTCTCAAAATGCCCTTTTGGATTTTCCATCAAAAACTTCTAAAACCAGCTTTGTTACTTCTGAAACACAATGATTTGAACCATATTTATTGTGTTTTGACACTGTCTATGAATAGATGAATTTTGTAGTATTTGCTAGAATATGAGAACTTGTTCAATTTGTTATCTTCAATAAACTTATAGCAGTTTTTAAATTACTTATGTGACTGTTTTTTAAAGTCACAGTATTTTTTTCTAATATGACCATGCATTTTGGAATGTTTTATTGGCTGAGCTCAGTAAAGGTCTCTGGTGACTCGCTGTGATTTCCTGCATCATGGAAACACACTCCACTTTCTCCTGACACCAAAGAGAACATGCCAGCAATTCCTCCAGACCACAACAACTTTTAGTTTCTTTACTCTCAGAGACCTGAGCTTCCCAAAATTCCAGGGAGGAGCCTGTGGCTGCTCTCTGCAGCAGATTTTGCTCTTTTAAGGAAACGTGAGCAGCTTTCCCCAGGCTGCTCCTGGCTGCAGCAGCTCTTGTTGCACTGCGGTCACAAGTGCTGAGGCTGCCAAAGCTCCAAACATCCTGTGCAGCTGTGACCAACAGCTGTGACACATAAGATGGTTGCACAAGTTTGAGAGGACCAGGATGAGTGAACCCCCCCACCCCAGTTGCAGCAGATCACCCATGACCTTGGCTGGCAGGGCAGAGGCAGGACCACAGCCAGGAGAGAGACAGGGCTCAAAAAATGCAACTGCCAGGCTCAGAGGTGGGTTGTGCCATGAGAAAATACAGCTGGAAGGAGTTTGCATGCTTAGCCTAGAACTGAGAATCAGTTGTGGGGGTTGAAGAGAATGGGGAGGAGAAAAGAAATCAGACAGGAATTAGTGTGAGCATGGGATCAGGATGTGTGTCTGCTGCAGGAGCAAAGCAGAGGCACCACAGGAAGGGCTGCAGAGGAATCTGTCAGCAGCTACTGCAGAAAACAATTGCCAAATGCCATGAGGACATGCTTGGTGTGGGTTTCTTTCCGCCAGGCAGAACTGCTCACACAGGGCTGGAGCAGCCGGAGTCACACTCCTGAGTTCCCTGGACAGGACAGACAGGGGAAAGCAGCTGCCCAGAGCACAGGCAGTGATGGCAGCAGGTGCCAGCACTGCCCACACAGGACACACCAAGAGCAGGGGCAGGCTGAGGTGGAATCAGACCGTGCCCTGTGCCTGTGGCTGCAGCTCCCAGCACAGGATGTGCACACAGCCAGCAGCCACCAGCACAGCTTCCCATGGCTCACCCAGCAACCCAGGGGGGCTCCCCACCAACAGCCCTGAGACCACACAAATCCACCACTGAATCACACCAGCAACTCAAACACAGCCCAGGCTTGCACAGCTGTTGATTCCACAGACGAAACTGCAACTACTTCCCACAAGGACAGGAGGATTTCCACAGAGGATTTCCACAGAGGAGCTGCTGTGGCAAGGGCCACTCACACACACGTTTCCAGCAGGGGCAGAGCAGAGTTTGCCCTGAGCAGAGTTACTCACCATCTGAGATAAGGGCTCAGAGCTGCTGGTGCTTCCTGCCTGTCTTGGCAGCTTCCTCCCCGCACGCGGCTGTGTCTGCAAAGAGCCATTTCCCAGCCTGACAGCACAGCCCCCCGAGCTCCACCAGCACAGGCAGCCCCTGCTTGCTCCACAGGACATCAATGAACAGGTAAGGAGCAACTTCAGCTACTGAGTCTATCTTGAGAGGAGGGGAGCAGGATAAAAACTGAACTGAACCATTTAAATCGTTACAAAGCCGAGAGTTCAGATCACGACGTTCTCGAGTCACGAACTTACTGCTCGTGTGTGTTTACACTGCTGCATTTAAAATTTAATTCTGCATATCTGTAAACCCATAAAGACTCATGCATATTAATTTCCCAGAAATAGCTTAACAGGACTAGCACGACAGCAACTAATGAATTAGCTCAAATTGTATGAAAGTGACTTCAGAAGGGAAAGAGCAGCGTAGGGGACGAATTTTATACAATTTATTTCATGTGGAGACATTCAGAGAGCTGAACTCTAACCAGCACAGGAATGAAAAGTCTGTTTCATGCCAACAACTCAACATTTGTACAATCTGCATGCAGGAATTTATTTATAAAACACTTTACCATTAGAATGCTGTGTCATTATAGCAGCAGTAAGTGGAAAACTTTTAAATATTTTGCTACGCTGAGCAAATATGAGAACAGGAAACAAAAATTTGAGACAATTGTAAAGGGACTTTTACTTCTGTCTCAACTTATATCACAGCAAGCCATTTCTTCATTTCCAACAGCCCTGTCTGTCAATGCTAGTGAGTATTTTCCAGGTCCATAACCAGTTTTATGACTGATAAATGCTAGTCTGAAGCCCTGTGAGGACTGCTCTGCCAGTGCCTTTTTCTGATGAGGTGAAAAAAGATAATAAGCCATTACCTCCAAACAAGCCTCTTTATTAATATGATAGATAATGTTGGAAATCTGCTGTTATTTGTAAAGTCAGTGTCAAATCTGCTGCTCACACAGATGGGAACGGGCTTGAAATGTGAAATATTGGGGAGATTGTTATTTTAGCTATGATGGTATTAACACAGACCTGTGTGCTGGCAGTGAAGTGCAGAAATACAGTTTGCAAGTTACCATGTCCTACTTCTCTTCAGCAGGAGAGGACCCTAGTGAGGAGGCTGGAGGAAATGGCCAGCAAGCAGCTGCTGCTGGCTCTGCTTTGTGGGGAAATGTGGAGCTGCCTTTGTGCAGCAGCAGCAGCACCTCTCCAGGCTGCCAGGGCTGAAGCAGCACTGCCACCAGCCCAAGAGCAGACAGAGCCCTTCTGAGCCAACTGCAAGCACCTGGGCCCAGCTCACAGCAGTCTGACCCAGCCCTGGCTCCCACAGAGCCCCAGCCCTTCCCAGGGCAGGAGGAAGCTGGGGATGGCAGCTGGGTAGCAGCAGTGATGCTGGGCAGCATTCTGATGGGGATGGTGCTGGCAGTGATGACAATTGTGCTGTGGAAATGCTGCATGAGGCCAGCCCTGGCTGAGTCCCACTGGGCAGGGCGCTCCCCCTTTGTGGATGGGGACACCCCAGAGCTCCTGGACCCTGAGCAGGGCACCAAGCGCTCCTCAGTCTTGTTCATGCTGCCCTGGAGGCTGAAACACAACCCACAGGAGGAGCTGCCTGTCTCAGAGAGCCCAGCCCAGCACACTACGAGTCCTGAGAACGGGCAGGCAGCCCTGGGCTGCTGCCCAGACCCTGCCCCAGACCCTGCACCCGAGTGCTCTGACCTGCCACCACCCCCAGAGTGGCTCAGGGAGCCCCCTGAGCTGCCCAGCCTGGACCCCCACCAGCACTCAGCACCTCACCTGGAAGCAGAGGAACCACAGCCCCCAGCACCTGAGCTGCTGATCCAGGAGACCCATGAAACACTGCCCCAGCCAGAACACTCTTTGTAGACTGCCAAAATAATTCTCATAATACAGTTTTCTTAAATCAAGTAAATTTCAAAAAAGTGAAAAAAGAAGAAGTTGATGTGGACAAGAACAGTGAGGCCTCAGCGTTTCCTGGACATTTCCTTGGTGTTTCCCAACTTTGGCTTTCACAAGAGAGAACAAGCTGCCTCTGCCTGAAGCAAATATCTGACTGCAACAGACTGTGGCCAGCCATGGTGTGCAGCAGGAGACTGCAGAGGGCAGGCACAGGTACTCCCCTGGAGGGGTCACACACAGCCCAGCCTCACTGCAGGCTCTGCAGGCCAGTGCAGACCATGCCAGGACACCTCAATAAAGCTTTCTGAGTCAAAGATGTGTTGGTCACTTAAAGCCCACCTGAATATTTGCTTAGATACTGAATGCACAAACTCATGCAGTGGTTCATGGATTCCTTTGGGCTCCCAGTGGCCAACATGCTCCTCCCTGGGCCCTGAGGACCAGCACAGCTCATCACCCCACACCAGCTTGGCTGGGCAGTAGCAGGCTGGTATCACAAATAAATTAATTTTTTTTTTTACCAGTATTGAATACTTATTTTTATAGAAAGAAGCTAGCTTTCCATAAGAGCTCTGCAAAATGGCAGAGTTTGCAGTGTGCTTGAGGAGGGAATAGATTTGTGGATGGAGCACAGAACAAAGATTAACACACAATAAACTTCAGAATTTACAAACTATCACTAATAAAGAGTAGTATGTTATCGAAATGAAATTCCAGGCTGCTGTGCACACAGTGACTCTAGGAAAATATGTTTTCAATTTTTTTTACTGTTTACATAAGCTGTATGATTAGGTATGCCAAAAAAAATTGCATTACAATTCTTCAGAGATTTTTGTAAGGCTTGTTCACATGACACCCTGTTAAAATTAACAGCACTATAAATGAAACACAAACACTCTCACTCTCCTATTGCTTTGAGAAAATCAGATTGAGATTTCCTGTAGGAATCTGTAAAATCCTACAAGCTGAGCTGCATTACACCTGACAACACCACGATAGCCTGAACTGAGGAGCAGAAAGCAAAGTATTTTAAAACTGGGAAAATATATTCTGGCAGTGTAGCTTTAAAAACTTAAGCCAGAAAGCCTAAATTCACATTAACCTCTTTTACAGAAGGAGAGGTTAACAAAAGGCAAAAGAGTCCAGGCTAACCTGACTTGCAAATAGAAACATGAAGTAGAAGGGCAGCCCAGAGCCTGTGAGTATGCAGGGGAGCTGTGAGAGGGGCAGCAGCAGGGGCAGGGGCAGGAGCAGGGGCAGGGGCAGCACACAGGCTGTGGGATAGGGCAGGAGCAGGGCAGGGGCAGGAGCATCAGCAACACCCAGGGCTGTGGGGTAGGGCAGAAGCAGGAGAGGAGGAGCAGCAGCAGCAGCAGCCAGCTATGGGGCAGGCACTCCCAGCCCCTGGCAGCCCCTGGCAGGGCTCTCCTGCCCCAGCCCAGCCCCTGGCAGGGCTCTCCTGCCCCTGGCAGCCCCTGGCAGCCCCTGGCAGGGCTCTCCTGCCCCTGGCAGCCCCTGGCAGGGCTCTCCTGCCCCTGGCAGCCCCTGGCAGCCCCTGGCAGGGCTCTCCTGCCCCTGGCAGCCCCTGGCAGGGCTCTCCTGCCCCAGCCCAGCCCCTGGCAGCCCCTGGCAGGGCTCTCCTGCCCCTGGCAGCCCCTGGCAGGGCTCTCCTGCCCCAGCCCAGCCCCTGGCAGCCCCTGGCAGGGCTCTCCTGCCCCTGGCAGCCCCTGGCAGGGCTCTCCTGCCCCAGCCCAGCCCCTGGCAGGGCTCTCCTGCCCCTGGCAGCCCCTGGCAGGGCTCTCCTGCCCCTGGCAGCCCCTGGCAGCCCCGGGTGGCTCTGCAGTGCCCGAGGATCAGGTGGTTGCGGAGCCGGGCGCAGCCGTACGATGCAGCTGAGACAAGCACAGCCCCCGGCAGCCTCTGGAGCTGCTCTCCAGAACAAGGCGACCTCTGAGCTCCAATCCATCACAGAAACGATGTGCTGATACTGCAGGACACACGGTAAGTTTGTGCTTTTTGATTTTACTCACAAAATCCTACTACCAAATCGGAGATGGAAACGGGAATGCAATTAGGAGCTGATGAGAGATGCTTGCAGCAGAAATTTGCTGCAGTGTCAGAGATTTCTTCCTAACGGTAACTCGGGTTCTAAACATGTGTTTCCAGCTTTGAGATTGTAATTAAGACTGCAAGGAGGGGAAAATGCTACGGTGCATGTTAGCATGAACACTGGAATCTGGGTTTCAAGCTAAATTCCTACGATGCATTTTAACCGATTTACTTAAGCAAACAGCATGGATGGGGGGGACTGCTACATTACTGCAGAGATTTGTGAAGATCCAGTTGACAGCCATTTTTTCATCCTCTATAAATGAACACATTATTCCAAACATAATATAGGCTTGAAATCACTAAAAACAAGAAGCAGACATTGTATAACGTTTGGAAGAGACTTGCGTGCTCGGAAGAAAGCCCTCATTTGAGCTGGAGGGGGAAAGGGAGATGAAAAAAACAAGTCTCATTCTGCCAGACAACATGACAGGCTGAAGGGATGCTTTGTGAAGTCTCTCTTGAACAATTCTAAAAAGGACCGTGCCACAAAGGGGGTTATTGATATTTTTACTTAATTTCTCCTGCAAGTGGCCCTTGCCAAGACAACCCTTATGCAGAGATAAAATGTATTACGTTGGATTTAAAGGGTGTCATTTTGGTATATTTATTTCCAGGCAACAATGGAATACCAGATATTGAATGCATCTACCTGTCTGCTGGTCCTTCTGGTTTTCATACCCACTGGTTTGGGTATCTGTCCTTCTAGCTGTAAGTGCTCAGGAAACGACAGGAATGTGGACTGTTCAGGCAGAAACTTAACTGTACTGCCCCAGGGACTTCAAGACAACCTTACATATTTAAATCTGTCCTTTAACCAGTTTGTAGATCTCGATCATCAGCTAACGAGGTTCACCAATCTGAGGACCCTTGATATTTCAAATAATTGGCTCAAGAATGTTCCTGCTCATCTGCCAAAGTCCTTATGGGAATTATATGCCACAAACAACAACATTAAAGTTCTTCAGAAACTCGATACGGCTTACCAGTGGAATCTCAGAGTGCTGGATGTTTCCAGGAATATGGTGGAAAGAGCTGTCCTGATCAACAACACACTGAGCAGTCTCAAGTTTCTCAATCTCAGCAGCAACAAACTTTGGACAGTTCCAACCAATATGCCCTACAACATAGAGACAGTGGATCTATCCAATAACTTCTTGTCCCAGATACTCCCAGGAACACTGGTGAGACTGCAACACCTCACAAGCCTCTACCTGCACAACAACAAGTTCTCGTACATTCCTGACAAAGCTTTTGACCAGCTGTCCCAGCTGCAGGTCATCACTCTGTACAACAACCCCTGGTCCTGCGGCGACAACCAAATGATCCCCTACGTGCTGCGCTGGGCGCAGGGCACGGCTGCCCGGGTTCTGGGGGCTCCCTGCGCCCAGCAGCCCCGGGCCAGCAGCACGCCAGCCCCAGCCCCAGCCCAGCCCACGGGCCCCACGAGCCAAGGCAGCACGGCGGCGGACAGGGAGGCCTCCGAGCCCACCCGAGCGAGCAAAAGGCACAGGCAGCTCAAAGCCAAGGAGGCGCCTCCCCGGGGCCCCCAGGAGGCGGCGGCCACCCGCACCGTGCTGCCGCAGGGCTCCCCCCGGGGCAACGCCAGCCTGGCCCCGGCCTCGGCGCCCCCCAGCACCCCCCTGACTTTAAGCATCAGCAGCGGAATGCCAAGCAAGCCCCCCCGCAGGCCGGGGGGCACGGCGGGCGCCCCGCGGCAGGAGCAGCCCACGGCGCCGTCCCGCGCCGGCCGCTGGCGCCCGGCGCTGCTGTGCCTGCCCCTGCTGCCCTCGGCCCTGGCCCTGGCCATGCACTGAGCGCTGCACTGCCGGCTCCTTCTGCCACAGCAGCTGCACACAGCACCCCCGAGGAAACGAGAATGGCAGCAATTCCCAGCCCTGACTCTGATCTAAAGAAAGCAACGGTTCCTAAAGACCTGCACACTAATGTCTTGGTACTAAGCTGCTACTTATTTTCATATGTCTTAATTGAGTACAACTAATCTGTTATTTTGTTTACAAAAATGTGCTTATTTTGTATTTAAATTTTTCATTTTACTTGCACAGAATAAACACATCAGAATTTTAAGTACTGATTTTATGTATCTTTTTGTCATTGAACAACTGGAAAAAAACAGAAGGCCTGTATCATATCTGCATTGTCTTGCTTGACTTGCCAGTGAGCAATTCCTGTAATATAGCAGCACAGATTCTTTGTAAGTTATGATGACATGCAAAAGAAAGGGAAAAAATAAAGGAACTAAACTGTTTCACTAATCAGAAGTTATTCCTGAGCAAAATCGCTAGCATGTGTATCTATGTTTGCTTCATATGTATTAGAGTATTTTAAATATGAAGAAGAACAATTTTGAATTTAAGAATTTAATATGACAGTGCCATGATATCTGCTAAGAGGGTGTAAACTGAGATGGCAACACGGTCCAACTTCAGCATGGGACACTGGTAGGGGCCAGTATCCTTCTGCTCTGGCTTGACTTAGAGGCTGCAGGCAAGTTATTGCTCTATCCATATTAAAAAAAAAAAAAAAAAAAAAAAAAAAAAAAAAAAGAAGAAAAATAAAAAGATAAAAGTAGAGAAAAATGCCAGATGTTCAATGCCATGACACTGTCAAACACCAACGAGTCATGTACCCAAATTAATGACCTGCAACTCCTTGACTTTATGTCAAGTGACATCCTGAAATGTTAATATGTTCTGCCTAAAATACCACAAATTAGCCAGAACACAGCAAACTACTATCAGTAAAATGAAATATCAGCTGATTTCTAACACAAGTCATGCAGCAAATGAATGAAGCAGTTAGCTGGAGAGCTGTCACTGAAGCAATGCTGTGACTCCCCAGAGAAAGAAGCCAGTCCATGGCACTGAACATGGCCCTGCTTCCATGGATGCTCTTCTCCACATCAGCCTTAGGAATAGCTGCACGCATGGTTCTGACCACTCTAGGAAAACTATTTCAATTATGGCAAAGGTACTTGATATACTACAGATGAAGTTTTGCAAACAGCATGAAATGAAAACTGAAGAACAAGTTAATTGAAAAAGTATTATCCACTTAATATTGCAGATCTTATACGATGTTTTCCATTCATTCCAGGCCATTTAATTTCCAGTTATTGTAGCATGAAGGTGCTGCAAAACCCAGAAAACCTCACAACAGAGACTGGAGTCCTCCACCTGTTTCTCCTAAGGTGTCAATGGGGGCTGTAGATCATTTACAACCACTGGTATCAGAGAAATTACAACTTTCCAATTGTGAACAGTATTTCTACAACCGGAAACGTGTTTTAATTTCTAACAGTAAATGTTACACAAAGAATTTGTACAGTTATTTCATTGGCATTTAAGTAAAAATAAAGTTATGTTTGTATTGAACTGAACTAGTGACTGTGCTTCTTTTCTAATAAGCAGAGTAATATGAACAAAGAGATAACATGGTATTATACAAACCTGTTTAAAGCAGACATTTGGCTCCATTGTCACGTCTTGTGGGGGGAAATTATGGTTATATTAAATTGCATTATTTAGATACTGATGTATGTCTGATGAGATGATTGCAGCATTGGGATATCCCTCCCCTTCCTACTCTTCAGAACTTAGAAACACCAAAGCAGTTCCTGTGTTTGCTGAGTGCAGACTGACTGGAGCACAGCACCAACCTATTTCCCATGCTCAGAACTCAGCAGTTCCCAAATCTGCCTACCCCACACAGAGGGAGCAGCTGGGCTTGCAGGGCAGGACTGGCCACAAAATGAGGTGCTGTGGTTAAGCTGCTTGATTTGAGGAAATTACAGGAAATACTTAATGTGTCTTTGCTGCAGAATCAGTACAGGATGCCAAATTCTACTGCTTTAAAAAAACCTTCATGGAATCAACTTTAAAGGCTCTGAGAGTGTTTCACCCATAATGAGACAATCTGGTGACCACCAACAGGAAAACACTGTTTTCCTGAGGTTATCTGGGGCCAATTGCAAACTCCCACCCTAAAGGACTTGCTAGCCACCCTTCCAACTCCTCAGCAGGTAACGAGAGCTGGGAGTGCTCGTGGGGCTGTGGGTTCTCCAAAGGGGGACGAAGGCACGGCCCCAGGGCTGTGCCCCCTCCCAGGGGCTGCCCAGGCTGCTGCAGCTCCAGCCTCCCTGCTCAGACTGTTTCAGCAGAGCAGACTGAGGCTTGCAGGGATGTTCCTGGAATAGGAATGAGCGATAAGGCAGAGGGAGGAGGAGGAGGAGAGCGGGAGCCCAGCACTTGTTGCTGAGGAACTGCGCAGCCTCTGAGGCAGCCCGGCCCTGGCTCTGCACACCGACACCCACAAACACCCCTCATCTATTCAGACACTCTGCTGCCAAAACAATGCTCAGCACCTCAGGCAATATTCAAAGCAGCCAGAAAAGCTCGGGCACACCTCTGATAGCTGTGTGCCTGCTCTGCAAAGGGTGGAAGAGCTGTGGGGATTGCAGCAATGGCTCAGAGGTTTCATTCCTATTAATTAGCTTGAGATCAGCTTGAAAACCTAATGGCACTAGTTCAGGATCAATACTTATTGATTTATGGATCATTTTTGTAACTGGGTAGGGATTAGAAACAGAAGAGCACTGGCTCCAGAAGCTGGGCTGTTGCCCAGGAAACAAAATGTGAAGACAGATGACAGAAGGAATTAAATTTCACAGCACAAGAAGGACATAAACCAATCCAGATATATCAGTAAAATGACTCAACAATGCCTTAGCAACAAGATCTTCAAACTAAAAAAAAAAAAAAAAAAAAAAGAAAAAAAAAGGGGGGGGAGGGGAAAACAATCCCAGAAAACCCCAGCCTGCTACAAGCCCTGAAACAATCTGACAGCTCCAATGTACACAAATTTTCCACATTTCACACCTTGAAAACACAACACCTGGCTGAGAACCAGAAGACAAACACCCCAAATAAGCTCCACTTAGCCACATCCTATGAGAAGAGATGATGCCAGAGCATCATTCCTGCTGGTTGAAAGGCAGCCCTGCCAGGATTACTGAATTGTGCAGCTGCTGAAGACTAAGGTAATAACTCACCTAGCATGTGGAATCATGTGGAAGTGCAACAATATTTTCATCAATATCCCACACCAGAATAAAATGTTCAGAAATCTGCTCCTTCCCACCCTATCTGAAGGCAGGAACACTTGGCTGACTGGACCATGGCAGTTTTGCCCAGTGAGGCATTTTTGGATAAATTAATTTTTCTGCTTCCAAAGAAGAGGGAGGTGAGTTAGGCCTAGCAAACACGTGGTTCAAACTTTTGTCTTGATTTACTTCCAGAAACCCTCTCTCTGCAGATGAAATAGCCATTTCTTGCTCTGCAAACAAGGAAGCACTGCATGTCAGGCCTGCACAGAATACATAAGGATGCCTCAGATCACTGCCAGCCACAGTCACTTTTTAAGATGGGTTATCAATGGTCTCTACATTTGTATGCCTAATTTCTTGTCTGAACAAGGCAGAATAACAATGCAGGCATTTTGTTTGACTTGACATGAAATAAGACTGTGTCTAATGGAACAAAATGAAGAAGAAAAATGTGGCAAGCAAACAGTTTTTTAAGGAGAATTCAAAGGACTGCCTTTGCTTCTAAGTCTATGTGTGTAAGGGGCTTAAACATCAGGGATCTTGCTAAAAAAAGAATAAATTTTAAAGGGGAGAAAAAAGCATCCAGGCTGCCCTTGAGCCAGCCCCTTCTGTCAGCACACCTGCAGGTTTCATGAACTGCTTTGGAAGACAGAAGATCAGGACAGAAGGTAAGTGATGCTCCTCATCTTGTGTTCTTTCACTCCATCCAAAGAGTCACCACTGATGACATCCTCTCATGCCAACACTGAAAGTGGCCCCCCACTGCCACTGCCACCACAGCCAGCCAGAAGCCCAGGCAGGGCTCTGCTCCCAGAGGCACAAAACACCAGCAACAACCAGGCCATGAACCCCCCAGGGCTGTGCCAGCACCCCAAAGTGCCTGGTGACACCAGGACTGCAGAACTGCCACGGCCCCTGGGCCAAAGCAGCCCCCCCAGTGCTGCCAGCACAGCCCCAGCAGCAGCTCAGAGCTGCCTCTGACCACTGGCATCTCCCTCAACACCTCCAGCAAGGACTCCTGCCACGAGTGCAATGACTTTGGCAGTTTTGGTTTAGCAAACAACTCAAAAGTGCTGTCAGTAAATTTCAATAGCTGTTTTCATACAGACACTTGGCACCTCTGACTGACAGGTTCATTCCAGACTGGGAAGGGAAAGGTTTCTTACCGCCGAGCGATGTAGTAGAAAACAGGATTGCCAACTTTGGATGTCCCAGCTTGGTAGAAAATATTTAATGTTTTCAGTGCTTTGAACTCCTCTTTTTCATGTACCTGATGCCTAAAAAGCAATACATTGACATCAACTTTCACAACTGCCTTTCAAACAAATTTAAAAAACCCCAACCCTCTTTACTTCCATCTCTGAACAAAAGTATTAAGTTCTCAAAATCCTGAGCCTTCCTTAAATCACATGTTATCACCATTTGTGGTTCTCAGTTTAGTTTTTTTAATTAAAATCTACTCAGAAAAGGTTTACATAGATTCCTTCAAACAGAGAGAATCTTGATAGCAGAGACTCTTAAGAACTACTGACACCTCCTCACATGATGAAGTCTAGAAACCCACACTGTGTCCCCCCACCACAATAATCTCTTTACCTTGTCATAAACTCTTCAAATTTGGAACTCGTGAGATTTAGGCTGGACCAATGTGTATCTGCCACAGGTTTGTGCTCTGGAGGCCCCAGGTAGGCAAGAAGTGTTGCCATCTTGTCAAAAGGTCGTCGTCCAACAGCCTTGTGGTCCCTACAAACAACATGTTCTTTGTCAGCAAAGTCCTTTACTCAGCAACTCCCACTACCCTTCCTCAACTGGAACAAGCTGGATTTTCTTTTTTAAAGTAAATATGAGAAATCTTCAATGATAACTGATATTATTCTCAGTAATAACTGAGAGAATATTTCCAAATATTAACAGCTTTTAGCTGAGGGAGGGGAGATTTAGGTTAGATACCAGGAAGAAATCCATCCCTGTGAGGCTGTGGAGGCCTAGACACAGGCTGGCTGGAGAGCTGGAAGTGCTCAAGGGGAGGCTGGATGGGGCTTGGAGCACCCTGGGCTGGTGGAAGGTGTCCCTGCCCATGGAAGGGGAAGGGATGGGATGGGATGCACGGGACGGGACGGGATGCACGGTTCCTTCCAACACAGGCCATTGCAGGAGTGGAGCTGTCCCCTGAGCACAGGGCTGCAGCTCACCTGTTGCTGGACAGGTACTGGCCGATTTTCTCCTGGTTGTTCCAGAGCAGGCGGTGCAGCGCCAGCACGTTGCCGTCGCTGATGAAGGACAGGCTGTGGTTCACCGTGTCGCTGGCCGGGCAGTCGGACGCGATGTCCAGGAAAAACCTGCAGGGGCAGCCAGCAACAGCCCTCAGGAACGGGGCTGGGGGCACAGGGGGGCACAGGGGACACACAGGGGGGCACACAGGGCTCCCTGCACACACCCAGGGCTGCCCCCAGGCTGTACCTTCGCGCTGCGTCGAAATTGCTCTTCACAAAGTCATTGAAAGGCCGCATGTGCTCCTCTTTTGTAAACAGCACGTGGTTGGCAATGCTCTGAAGGATCTGAAGGAAAAAACATGGCAAAGGCACACAAAGGGTTAATGTATTAACTGTTACAGTAATGGACACAAATATTTCTGCCAGTTAAGTTAAACTTTATTTTCACATCTTGTCCTGAGGTTTCACAACAAAAGGCCAGTAAGTCAAGTTATTTAAAATACATTCACTTTCAAAGTCTTTTCTTTGTCATACTCCTAAATACTAAAAACCAGTTCCCTTGTTTATGAACTTTAAACTAGGAAAATAAATAATCTTTCAAACCACCAGTAAGTTACTAAGTATTTCTCCTGGACCTTAAGTAAATAAAAGCAGTAGTGCACCCCTATCTAAAGAAAAATACAAATTCTCAACATTTACCATGAATAATATACACAGGCCACAGAATTTGTATGCCATCATGAAACCTTTTAATTTGTATGAGAAGTTCAAGTGAACAGCTGGAATTCTGCTCTCTTATCCATCCTTTTGGGAAAGTGCTTGTCCCCATCCTTACTGAGAGCTGGGACGGTTAATGGTGCACACACAGGCACTGCCCTTGCAATGAAGGGCACATTTCCCCTGGAGCACAGAGCACACAGGCACTGCCCTTGCAGTGAAGGGCACATTTCCCATGGAGCAGGCAGGGCACACAGGCACTGCCCTTGCAATGAAGGGCACATTTCCCCTGGAGCACAGAGCACACAGGCACTGCCCTTGCAGTGAAGGGCACATTTCCCCTGGAGCACAGAGCACACAGGCAGTGCCCTTGCAATGAAGGGCACATTTCCCCTGGAGCACAGAGCACACAGGCACTGCCCTTGCAATGAAGGGCACATTTCCCATGGAGCAGGCAGGGCACACAGGCACTGCCCTTGCAATGAAGGGCACATTTCCCCTGGAGCACAGAGCACACAGGCACTGCCCTTGCAGTGAAGGGCACATTTCCCCTGGAGCACAGAGCACACAGGCACTGCCCTTGCAATGAAGGGCACATTTCCCCTGGAGCACAGAGCACACAGGCACTGCCCTTGCAGTGAAGGGCACATTTCCCCTGGAGCACAGAGCACACAGGCAGTGCCCTTGCAATGAAGGGCACATTTCCCCTGGAGCACAGAGCACACAGGCAGTGCAGGTCCCTGGGCTCACCTTGGACATGAGCTTGAGGCCACGCTCGATGCGGGGCGGGGGCTTCTTGTCCAGGATTCCGGCCTCGTACGGGGACACGATGGCGGGGTTGATGAAGCGCAGGAACATGGCGCTGCCCACGGCCCCGATGCTGTTCTGGGGGAAGCGCTGGCTCACCACCTGCCACACAACCACACACAGCAGTGGGTCAGCCCGGGCTGGGGCTCACAAAGCCCTGCCCGAGCACCCTCTGCACCCTCTGCAGACCCAGCCCGAGTACCCTGAGCACCCTCTGCAGACCCAGCCCCAGCACCCTCTGCAGACCCAGCCCGAGTACCCTCAGCACCCTCTGCACGCCCAGCCCCAGCACCCTCTGCAGACCCAGCCCCAGCACCCTCTGCACCCTCTGCAGACCCAGCCCCAGCACCCTCTGCAGACCCAGCCCCAGCACCCTCTGCACCCTCTGCAGACCCAGCCCGAGTACCCTCTGCAGACCCAGCCCAAGCACCCTCTGCAGACCCAGCACCCTCTGCACCCTCTGCACGCCCAGCCCGAGTACCCTCTGCAGACCCAGCCCCAGCACCCTCTGCAGACCCAGCACCCTCTGCACCCTCTGCAGACCCAGCCCCAGCACCCTCTGCACCCTCTGCAGACCCAGCACCCTCTGCAGACCCAGCCCCAGCACCCTCTGCAGACCCAGCCCCAGCACCCTCTGCACCCTCTGCAGACCCAGCCCCAGCACCCTCTGCAGACCCAGCACCCTCTGCAGACCCAGCCCCAGCACCCTCTGCAGACCCAGCCCCAGCACCCTCTGCACCCTCTGCACGCCCAGGCACCTCCTGCACAGCACAGAGAACAAGGGGACAGGAGGGGGCTCTGCCTGTGCTGCTCACAGCCCCGGGCAGGGACACAGTCCCAGAGCTCCTGGCCACCTGCCAGAGTCACCCCAGGCCCGGGTGTGCCCTGCCCTCCCAGCACAGCAGCACCTGCCCCTGCTGGATCTCAGTGTGTCACTGCACAGCTGAGCCCCTGTGCTGCCCTGCCTCTCCAGCAATAACACCGTGCTCAAGCTGCAGGAGGCATCCTCAATCTGTGAGGAGCAGCTCTTTGCAGAAATACCCTTCAGAAGCATCCTCTGTCCACAGCAGGACTGAAGGAGCCAGAGCTGAGTGGCCACTGCACTCCTCTGCCTACACACACACTGTGTAAAAACACTGAGCAGATGTAAAATATTGTCCTTTGCCATCCAGGAAAAAATAATTCTGAAGATGTTGTAAGAAAAAAAGAAATCTCTTTTCCTTTAGGAAATCAAGTATGTGTTACTAAGAGGAGAGTTGCTCTTTGGATATCTTTCATTTAACTTTGAAAAGTTAAAGACAAAGCTTCCTGACAAAAAAAAAGTTCTTAGATATGCAACATGTGGTTCTATAAAACATCAGTATCTGTATGGGTATATTGTAATGAGTGACAATGGTTAATCAAAATGAGTCAGATCCTTTACACAGAATAAAATTAGCAAACTTGATATTATCCTGTATAGTTTAAAATAAAAAACAGAAAGTCCATAAAAATCCCAGTTTAGTAAAATACTTCAAAACATAACTAATGCAATCTCAAATCATGCTGCTTAAACCAGACAACACCTCTACAAAACACACCAAGAATCACTTTGGTTCAGTAGCAACTCCAGTCAGTTACCCTGTGATGCAATTGCTGCTGCTTTCTTGCAAAATACTGGTTTGCCCACAGCTTTTGCATTTTAAACATGATTACTATTCTGCTCAGTTACAGCAAAAACAAGAGAGTATTTAATAAGTCTAAATTTGCATTCTGGTTGGTTCATACTTTATATTTTGAGGTCACTGCCAAAGAAAAGAATAAGTCTGATTTCTTAAAGACAATGCTCTAAAGCAACCCACAGATCTAACACAGCAAGTTACTCAAAATGGAAAATCTGCTTTTCTCAGGAAATAATGCAAGTGCTCAAGTTGGGGTCTTCTTACTTAATCACAAAGCAAACAGAAGAAAATGTGTCAGAAACAAGTGCCAGGAGCTTTTTGCCAGTACCACAAGTATTAATTGTTCTTTGCCCAGGATGCAAGCTCAGGTTATCTGCCAGAGTGTTAAAGCAGCTCAACAGACCCAGATTTTTCTCAAAACCATAGAAAACATTTTTCTTCCACAAATTTTTAATCTGAAGATGGTGGCAAGGCTAGAAGAGTCAGAATATTAAATACTAAGCAGTAATGTTAAAAACGCCTCATTTACTCAAATAGGCACACAGAGAATATTTTAAATCTAACTTAATTCCAGTGTTAATTGAAATGAAAGCTATTTTGTGCCAGAATTAGTAGAATGATTTTACAGTGAGGTCAAATAGACAGAAGTGAAGATATTTTGAACAAACAGCAAAAGATTTCTGTTGTGCTTTGAAAGAAATGGCTAATAAAAAGGTCTCCAAACTTACTGATTTTTTGTTTTCCTTTTTTTCTTTAACGGTAGCTTTATTCAGTAGAGAGTGGCAAGTTGCCTACAGAACAGAGATGAGCACAAACAAGTCACAGCACCAACTACATACAGCAACAAAAAACCAATGTTGACTTGTACATAAATTACACAGCAAAATGTAACAAACATAACCAACAGAAAATGAAATATATAAACTAAAGACTGATGATGGAGTTTTTATTCCACGGTTTTATTACATCTTATTTACAAAGCACTAAATACAAAACAAGCAAATGTTGAATTTCAATCATTTCTACTATTTCTGGCTAGATTAGGAGTCAAACCACATCTATGTGCTCATGACACAATCTCGAGTCTTAAGTGGTATATTCAGCTTTCAAATGTATTTTACCATTCCCAAATAATTTTAACAGTACAAATAGTAGTGTTATACCTTTGAAATACATAATGCTTTTAAAATTAAATTTAGAGTTTTAAATCTTCCCAATGTTTCTCTGTGTGACCTTCAATTTGGTTAGACCTGTGAACCAGCAGGGTTATTAGCCCTGAGAGAGGTGACTCTGCCATAAAACACTCTCTGGACAAAGGAAGAAAAAAGCTACAATCTATGATAATTCATTAGAGATTTCCAAATCAAGAGGTCTGACTTGATTGTGCTTATTTGTGCATTGCACTGAGATGCAAAGGGCCCCTCCAAGAAGCCCCCCTTGTGTCCTGCTTGCAGCAGCTCTGGGCACAGCCCAAGGCAGAGCTGCCCCCACACTCCTGGAGCAGGGACTGGGCTGGGCACCCTGGGGAGGCTCCAGCAGCCCCAGGGCTGCTCCCAGCCCTGCTGCAGCACTCAGCCCCCTCCAGAGGGGCACACAGCTTCCACACCACCAGCATGGAGCACAACTCAAGGCAAACCCCCAAAGCAGGCAGGAAAACTCTGCTGAGCAAGCTGAACTGAAAGCTGTGCAGGACCTGCTCATATGGAACCAGTGGCAGCTCTGGCAGCTTTTCCTGTGCAGTTTCCAGGAGTGAGTGCCTCTGGAGCAGCTGTACACACTCTGCTCACTGGGATACTGCAGCCACAGGAAAATTCCCACCTTGCTTTCACAAGAAATCCCTCTGATGTCTGTGGGGATTCCATGGAGGAGCCAGCACAGACCCTCTGCAGGAGCTCCTGTGAGCATCCCTGTTCTCACATCCCACTGCTGAAGGTACAGCACCTGTGAGGAGCCAGCTGAATCTGCCCCAGTAGCCACTTATTGTTTCCAAAGGAAAACACTCACTGGGCTCTGCTCCCACAACACCAACACCAGCCAGCCAAGATGCTAATATCCAGCTAAAGACACGTTTCTGTGAGGCTGCTACAGTGATTAGAATTAGCTACTAATCATTTACAGAACACATCTGGTGAGCATTCTTTGCACACAGTTACTTTAAAACTCTAAGCATGAAAAAACCACCACAAAATCTGGTATCATTTACTCTCACACTAGTGCTTGAGATGGAATACATTCACCTTTTTAAAAGGGAAGTTATCTTATAAAAATCACCTATTTGGTTCTTATGAGAAAAATGGATTATTGCCCCCAAATCAGATCTTGGTTGTACTTTCTTTCAAATAAAGGCCAGACTCTTCAAAACTCTCTGGAATTTTAAGTACAAAATGACTAACACTATTTGTGATGAACAAACACTTGTACAGAAATCTAGTTGTTACTAGAATCAGTTAAAGTAGTAAATATTGAAACTAAATATCAATTAATACCATTTGTATATCTGCCACTAAATCATCTCTTTTGGGAACAAATCACCATTATTACCACACACAGTAAAGGCAAGAATAAAGCCAATTCACTTGGAAGGGCTTCCATAGAACAATCTCTGGGAATATCTGCTGGTCAGCACATTTTAGAAATTTCATTTCATGCAGGAATTAGCAATGGTTTGCATAGAAATAATTGCTACCAAAGTCCCACTGAAATGGCAATAATCTGATACATCCTGGTAACAGCACACAAACCTAGTTCTGGGATGAGGTGTGTGGGAATGCAACCTCCAATAACAGAAGGAACAGCCAAGGCTGTGTGTGATATTCTCAGTAACACTGAAATATTCTTACAGTCAATATCTGTGACACTGTGGCCATGAAGGAGACCAATCTGCCCTCCCCATTTCCTGATGACAAACCCCAGACACATCAAAAAACCCCCGAGTCCCTCTGCCACAACCCAACCCAGCTGCAGGGGGCAGAGAAAGCAATGCCTTCAGAGGCCTTTACAGAGCTGCCAGGCAGGAACAGGGCTCAGCACTGCACACCTGGCTCAGTGCAAGGTTCACAGGAACCCCCAGGCCACAGCAGCCCCAACACACGTCCTCTGTTCCCACTCCCAAGCACTGGGATTGCAGCAGCCACCCTGACCACCCCAGCACCCCTGTGCAAATGTGACTGCACAGGATTTTTGTTACTCATCGTTAGCTCACACAGGCCAGAAAACCCATTTGCTTGGCTTTGCTTTAGACCTGAATGCAGCCTATGGCTGAAAGGGCAGCAATAGCTCTGCCAGAGCACCTCACTGAGACCACAAATCCAACATTCCACCAGGCACAGCATTTCTGTGACTGTCCCCCAGCTGCACTGGAAACTATTCCCACTGAGCCCCCAGGGAGCTCCTTCTCAGATTTTCAGCAGCAGCTGAACCCATCAGAAACACACAAGGAGATGCAGCAGGACACTGTGCTCAGCAGCCAGGGACAGAGCAGGGGAGATGGGGATGGAGGTCAGGGAACCTGGGGACCTTCAGTCACCTCCTGATGCCAACACAAGTCTTAAAACCCCACTTAGCCCTGACCCTCAGACTATGTCATTAAACAAATGTCTCAGAAGAGTCTTTAGAGGTGTGTCTAGCAGCAAGCTGCAAACTGCTGGAATTCCACAAAGCAGCCCCAAAGCTGAGGGGCAGGCAAGCACTGAGGGCATACCTGGTACAAACAATGGCACACACTGCGCAGCTGGGGTGGGAACTCCGAGGAGGAATTAATGATTGCCTGAAAAAACTTGTCTGTCATTTGCAAGAGACTCCTCTGGTTCTCTTCAAGGCTTTCTGTGGGCTCCAGCCTGAAACAGACCCACACATGGATGACCAGCAATCAAACACCACACCAGCTGCACTTACATCCTTGGTAAGAAGCTCATTTCCTCTTTTTCTTATGGAAACCCTTGTGATCTTTTACACAAGAGTTTCCATCACTATTTTAAAGCACATAAGGTACAAATAAAAGGTCATGTGAAACTCAGAAATGAACAGACAGCTGTAGGTGGGATTCTCTCAGACCATTTCATACAAACACATGCATACACAATTCCAACTGGTAATTCCATTATCAGTTTATGATGGTTTCTTTGAAAGGTATTTTTGAGGTAGACATAGATAGTTGATGGTTAAGTATTAATTAGAAGGCCCATCTTTGGGTAAACTACTTAAGAGATGAATACTTATAATTTTTCTAAGAGTTAGAAATAATTTAAAGTGACAGAGTAAGAGGGCTGCAAAGACTATTAACTGCATCTGGAAAAGCAAGAGGTACAACAGCATGAAAGCATGAGAAAAATATCTGCAACAAGGAAAAAGGAATCCTATCACACACAATGAGTGGCAATCAGATAAATACATTTGCTGCTGGCCCTGAATCTCAAACCTTGTTGGATCCACCTCAAAGCTGACGTGCTGCCACTCCGGGGATGTGATCACAGTGCGCAGCAGGGGCTCCAGCAGCTTCTGCAGATATGTAGCACCATAGACCTGTGTGCAGGGGAACAGGACAGGGCCAGGCTGGCACAGCAATGCTGCCAGCTTCTGGGAGCTCTCAACAGCCTCAGAACACCTGATCTGCTCTGGCATAAGCTGAATTCCTGTAAAACTCGGGTTTCCATATAACAGTCTCATTTCTGGAACACAACCAAGATCAATTTCTACAGGTATTATTATTAATTTCCAATTAGAGAAAAATAATCCTGTTAATCAGCAGACATTCTTTCTTTCTTAGACCCCTGACTCCACACTTCACCTCTGTTTGTACACCACTTTTTAAACTGAAATGGGAGCACAAACAAGAGCTCAGAATTTAGCAGGAACAGTCTTCCAGCTGGCACTGGCCCAGAATCACTCATATAATTGAGCCAGTCAGAAAGGCAAAAGCTGAGTGCCAGGGGCATACCTACTTTTTAAAGGCCTGAGCATAAGTTTTCTACAAGATTTAGCTCATGAAATGTTAAAATACACAAAGAAAACTCCCTATACTTGACTAACTCAAACTGAGACCCAAAGACAACTCTGAATAGATTTTATCTAATCCCATTATTCAAATGCTTAAGCCTGCAGACTGGTGGCTTTGTATTTTTGTACTACTGAACTTTTCCTGCAATTGAAGAGATCTGTGGCAGAGAAAAAAGAAGAGACAATGTACCTTAAAACAGAAAGTCATTATTTTACTGGCTAAGCTGTTTCCTCGGAAGAGAGTCTGCATGGAGTCTGCCAGCTCCACCTCCTTGGAGAACATGTTCCAGAGGAGCTGGTACAGCAGGTGCCGGGAATCAAAGAGCGTGACCAGGACACGAGCCAGCTCATCCTGACAGGGAGAGCAAGGGTTAATCTGAGTCACAGGAGCCAAGGCAAGTATGAAACCCCAGTATCATGACAAAATCACCAAGCAGTTGGCAATAAAGCTTTATGTCTGCTATAGGCTCTGGCAGGTAAATATCAAATTACACAAACTCAATCCCTCTGCAAACGTTTCCTATGCTACTGCTTGTCTAAAAATCTGCCTCAGGATATCCAGTCTTAGAAATTCATAATAGTTATCCAGACAGACAAGCAGTTACTCTGCTGTATAACACAGATTAACTCATCTTACTAAAATCTAGAAGAGCAAATACAATTCTGTGTCTGCATGGCACACCACCTGTAATAAATAACCAGCCCAGATGCATTTATTATAATAACTGTATATAAAATCGTTCCTAGACATTAACTAAACTGCAGTTTATCATCAAGATCTGAACTTAGATTCAGTACATTTTTTCAGAATATACTAAGAAAGGCTAGCCATTGTCAGTGGTAGCTCTATTATCTCTGTACCAAACTGTTGTCAAACTGTTTATTTCAAGTCTTATTATTTCAACAAAATAATGTAGAAAATTCAATGCACAAATCAACTTACCCACTGAGAACAAGGCACCACATTGGCCAAAGCCATAGCAATAGGAAGCTCCCCCTGATCACCCATCATTGTAACCAGCTCCACCAGTCTCTCAAACCGATCTGCCAGCACCGTTTCTGCCAAGGTATCAAACTCTGTCCCCTGCTGCAGGATTTTGGTCAGCACTTCCATAAACGTGGCTCTTGTCTGGAGGTCTTTGTGATAGCCCAGGCCTGGTGGAGAGAAGGCAGCAGTGCTAAGGAGGCTGTGAAAGCAGGGGCAGGGTGGGGCAGGGCAGGGCGGTGCAGGGCAGTGCTGGGGTGGGGCAAGGCAGGGCAGGGCAGTGCAGGACAGGGCGGGGCAGGACAGGGCGGGGCAGGACAGTGCAGGGCAGGGCGGGGCGGTGCAGGGTGGGGCAGGGCAGGGCAGGGCGGGGTGGTGCAGGGCAGGGCAGGGCGGGGCGGGGCAGGGCGGGGCGGGGTGGTGCAGGGCAGGGCAGGGCGGGGCAGGGCAGGGCGGGGCAGGGCAGGGCGGGGCAGGGCGGGGTGGTGCAGGGCGGGGCAGGGCAGGGCGGGGCAGGGCAGGGCGGGGTGGTGCAGGGTGGTGCAGGGCAGGGCGGGGCGGTGCAGGGCAGGGTGGGGCGGGGCAGGGCGGGGCGGGGCAGGGCGGGGCGGGGCAGGGCAGGGCGGTGCAGGGCAGGGCGGGGCAGGGCAGGGCGGGGCAGGGCGGGGCAGGGCGGGGCAGGGCAGGGCAGGGCAGGGCGGGGCAGGGTTACCTATGGAGTGCATGAGGCCGCTGTCCACGTTGGCGTTGAGCAGGTTGGACATGGCCAGCACGGTGCAGTGGCGCAGCGACGCCAGCCTGCGCGACATGCCGCGCTTGCGGCCGCCCGCCCCCGCCCCGTCCTCCTCCGCCTCGCTGCAGTCGTTCAGCAGGTTCATGAACAGAGTGAAGTACCTGCACACAGCCCTCGTGTCACACGGGCCCTGCCACGGTGGCCAGGGCACAGCCAGCCCACCCAAACATCACCCACGGCAGCCAGAGAACAGCCAACCCACCCAAACCTCACCCACGGCAGCAATCACACAGCCAGCCCACCCAAACCTCACCCATGGCAGCAATCACACAGCCAGCCCACCCAAACCTCACCCATGGCAGCCAGAGAACAGCCAACCCACCCAAACCTCACCCATGGCGGCCAAGGCACAACCAACCCACCCAAACCTCACCTATGGTGGCCAAGGCACAGCCAACCTACCCAAACCTGATCCCTGCCTGAGAAGCTCCTCACAGCACAGCCCAAAGCTCAGTTGTGCCCCAAGAACCTCCCTCTGTCCCAAACCTGCTGTGCCCATTCTCCCCAACACTGCTGTGCCTCTACCAACAGAGGTCTTCAAAGAGAGTTTAAGTTTTGTGGATAAAAAGAAATACAATACAGTATCAAACTGAGCTAATCCCTGCCATGACTGAATCTCACATCTGCATTAAGCAGAAACAAAGCCACGTTTTCTAATTATTTTCTACATGAAAATATTTCCATAAACCTATGAGGCAGAGATTTGGCAATGGGCTGTAGAAGAGGTAATTCTTGTTGGGATAATAAAAATATTTCTGCTGGAAGAAAA
Source organism: Erithacus rubecula (assembly GCF_903797595.1). Lineage (NCBI taxonomy): Eukaryota > Metazoa > Chordata > Aves > Passeriformes > Muscicapidae > Erithacus > Erithacus rubecula. The sequence goes on along the minus strand of NC_136674.1, from coordinate 750,753 downwards.
GCACAACTTCCAATAAATGTCATATAGGGTTTCTCTTTAGAGTGATCATATAGAGAAATAGCTAAAAGTCACTATTTACTTGAGAAATAATTGAGATTTTGCTTCCATCAACTCAACACCATCTCCTTCTTCAGGCTGGAGTGGAAGCCCAGCAAGAAGAGACACCACTGCTTCCATACTTGCCTGATCCAAATCTCTGAAAAATAAAATTTAACAAACAAAATAGAAGTCACTTTTGCTTATAGCTCTACCTGCAGATGAATAATAACATTTTTAATAATAAAAAGGTATTCTACTAAAGTTCTGTCCATCATGAAACAGCTCTTGTATTTTGTGGTACAGGTTCTAAATCAGAAAAAGTATTAAAAGGAGCCAAGTCATTTAAGACTAAACATTAAATATAATTCTGCTGCTGCTCACCAAAGCTTCAGTTCCAATTTTTGTCTTTTCCCCAACATTATTATTGTTACAACAAGCCCAACATGCCAGCTCATCCATGGACACCAAATGCCAGCTGGAATGCTGTTACAGGTGAAGAGTGTCCCTTACCTTGTCAAGCATTTCACATCCTCATCTGTTGCTTGATTAGATGTCCCCATCACCCAGTCTGTCAAATATTCCACCATTTTGTTCCTGTAACACATGAATGGATGGTTGTAGCTTTGCAGGCTTTTTTACCAGTCTCTATCACCACAAACTAAACAGTATTTAAATGCAGCATCAGGCTCATCATCATTCTGAAGATGATGACAAGGAAACTATCCTTGTACCAGTGTGACAGGGATTTGTTTCTTTTTAACCACATAACCAAAGAAAACTACACTTGCCCACAAGTATACCTGTAAGTCAGGTAATGCCACCCTTACCTAAATTTCATTTCCTGACAAAACGAAAGGTCATCTCTCCTTTCCATCATTACTTCTACTAACTGACAGAGCTTTGTTTTTATTTGAATGGCATGTACCAGATTTCCAAGCACACGCACATACCTAAAGAAAAAAGCAAAAAGGATTTAATTTTTCATGCTACTTCACTTCCTCCCCCCAAGAAAGCCCCTACATCAGCAGCAAATTTCTTCTGGTCATAGTTTTCTATCAGTGTGAAACTGTGCAGAAATCTGCCTTTTAGCTGGTTTTTAACCACCAACATCAATGTACAGAAAAGTGACCAGGAATGCCTATGGGAATAGGGCCAAGCTATGGAATGGTCAGTTCTTCAAAAAACAGAAGTCACTCTTCAGCAAAGCACTTTATGCTACACAACTTCCACAATTACTGAAGCTGTCAGAACCATCAGGAGGATCAGAAAACCAGCTGCTGCTTTCTCCATGGACACAAGCAGAAAAGATACAAGCTAGAAGGCTCCACCTCACTTCTTGAACATAATGTCTGTGTAGAGGAAGGTCAAGAGGGCTCCTTACCTAACCAGATTCAGCATCATTGTCTCAATGCTTGCTTGGCCAAGGTGTTCTGAGCTCCCTTCTGTGTGATTGTCAAGCAAATTCTTCATTATAGCAATGGTTTGCTCTACAAATTGTGTATTGGTGTCAGTTAGCAAGACCTATAGGATGAAGATTTCTGGTTAATCTTTTACACATAAAACCAAAGAGAGGGTACTTGCCAAATATACTGCAACACTTCAAAAATCTCACAGACAAGCATTTTTCTAGTTACCACCAAGCCAAGAGAATTCCAATACATGTCAAGATTCAATATGTGAACACTGCCAGCCATAAGGATTCCCAAACAAATCTCACAGATTCCAGACTCAAGAGTTCACTATTGAAGAATGTTAAACACAGCCTGGAATCACAGTAATCACTACCACGTGCTGTGATGATCACTCTGCTCACAGGGGGTGTGCACAGAGCACAAACAGGGATCCACAAAGGGCTGACACAAACGTCAGCAACACCACACAAATATGATTCACCATTTTACCTGGCCTTGAGAGTCAAAGAACTTGCTGATGGTGTTCTTCAGTTTGTTGAAGAGCATTGGGTAGAGGGCTGGGCTGAGCTCCAGCCCCACCAGGTCCTTGATGTTGGTCCTGATCTGCAGCCCCACCTTCTCGTGGTTGCAGACCATGAGGGTGAGCAGGCGGTCGATGAATTTGCCGACCGGGGTCTCGGCGCTGCCCTCGGTGGAGACCATGGAGACCATGGAGCCCTTGCGCTCGCTGAGGGGCCCCATGGGGGGGCTGTAGGTGGCCAGGCCGGCGCCGGCGCGGTGCTGCAGGCACACCCCCCCCAGGGCACACAGGAACCCCGTCATGTTGATCCACTCCTGCAGCGACTCCGTGTCCGACAGGTCGATGGAGCCGCCGCCGCTGACGTGCGACATGCGCCGCTTCACGATGGTCTTGTGCAGGCTCTCGGCCACCTGGGGGCAAGGGGTGCCACACTGAGCCTCACAGCCCTTAAACAGATCACCTTAAAGGCTTATTTGGAATTCCTACATGTGGAACCAACGGAAAAATTCATAGTCACCTGCCCATCTTCCATTTTGGTCTTTGGATAGTTAAGGATTAGTTTTGTAGCTTGTTCCCATTTGGCATGTGTATCCTCCCAGGCCTGAAAGAAGGTAAGAAGACATACCGAGATTTAACTTCAAAACTACTGGCAGCAACAAGATTTCTGTGTTTGTTTTTGTAATATGCACACACAGCACATGAAGTGAGAAGTTAGTTCACCTCTGTGTTGCCTGCAGTGGGGTGCTCAATGCGCCTCAGCAGTGCCATCACTCTCTTCTGAAGAGCTGCTCTCCCTGCAAAGGGCACAGAATATTGAACCAAGTCTTTGAAAACACACCCACATTTCATTTGTGATCTCTGAAAGTAATTATTGAATTAAGAGGAACATATCCTCCTAACTAAGTCTTTAGAAAGGTAGCTCCTTGCTACACAATTGTAAAATCCTGCTGAGCTCAGTCACCCAAATTCCTTACACGTTGTAGCAATTCTAAAAATTAAGACATTCCAGGAAAAGCCAGAGCAGCATGAAATCAACCCGTTCAATAAACTCAAACACATGTAACAGCCTTGTGTCCAGCTCCAAAGTTACTTTAACTGACTCCTGACTCTCACCTGTTGACATCATGTTGCTCACAGATGCAAACTCCATGAAAGTGTTGTAGTTTGGCAAAAAGTTGTGCACCGAGACCTCGTCCACTCCACATCGGATGTCGGCCTCCTCGCAGAGGTGGCGGAAGCAGGACATGGCCACCAGCACTGCCTCGATGTCTGGGCTCCACAGGAACATGTACAGGGCCACCTCCAGCTTGGTCTGCGCCTGGCGGCAGATGGGAGTCCCACTGCACCCTGCTGTGCTTTCCTGGGAACACACAAACCTCAGCTGGGGCACTGCTGGGGCAATTCAGCCCTGGCCAAACCAGTCTGAAACTGCTTTTGTTCTAGTAGGAATAAGCCATCCTAAAAAGGATCACAGCTCTTATTATGCTGTCACGATGCTGTTTGCAATACTAATAAAAACATATTCACCAACACTTTAAATGATAAAAATCTGACTTTGTAAAGTATGAAACATCATTGTTAATCAGAACATTAAATACATACATTATTTAGGATACATACGTCTTTTTTTTCTCAGAAGTAAATTATTTTATTTTCAAAAATTACACTAAAAGTATTTTAGTTTCTACTTGCCCACAGGCTTTTTATCAAGTGTTAAAATTAACTATCAACCTGTATTACCTACCATGGAAGAATTCCCCTTCCCCTTCCTCAGGGTAGCCCCTGGTGCACAGCGCATCATTTCGTCATGGTCAAGAGAAATTTGGCTAGTTCCACTTCCAGAGACATCATAAAGGAAAAGGAAGTGGCAAGAACTCCTATCTGATTGCTATAAAGAGAGGGGAGGAAAAGAATATATCAACTGATACTTTAAAAGAGTAAAAGGCAAAGAGGTGAGGAAAGCAAATAGCTCCTGGACATTTACACAGTACTTTTTTTCAGGGCATTACCAAGTTCCTCATGTTAGTGGTACCTTAGACTGATATTTCTCCTTAAGAAATACATTATTTGATACTTCAAGAATATCAGAAAGAAGCAAGTCAGAACTCTGGGACTCAGAAGAACCTGAGATCCAAAAGGACTTTTACTCTGCCCATGAATGTGTATTTTACCTTTTCTCTCCCCTTGGGGATTATTTCTCTGTTTTAGGTAAAGAGGCACAAGGCAGGCTTGTGTAAAATATTCATTTTCTAGGCAAGTACAGCAACCTATGCAGCTAAAGGAAAGAAAAAATAACCCCAAACCTCACTTTGGTTACCAATTTTAACCAAGGTGCCTCACAAAGCAGAGAGGAAATCAGAGAACAGAAGGTGTAGGAGTAGCTATTAAATCTCTTCCAATCAAAAATAATCTGGTAAATAAAGGAAGTGACACAACAGAGAACAGTTGATGTTAATGATCCTAACAGGAAGATGGTAATGTTCACTTACTTTGTTTTTTAGCAGAAATTTATTCCTACAGATGAGAATCTCTCGCAGCCACTTGAGGATTTCTGTACTGCTGAGCATCTGATGACTTGTAAGCTTCTTGCAGATATAAAAAAGCATTTGTGAACTGCAGCAAAATGAAATTCAGCATCAGCCTTCTGATGGAGCAGCAGTACTTCTGAAGGTATTACACTACATTTCACATAGAAATAGGCACTCAGCAGAACACCCTGTGCAAACACTACCCTGGGCTTCCAGCAGTACAACAGAGAGCTGAGAGTGTGCATGGACAGGCCAAGCTCCCCTGGGACCCTTCCCAGCTCTGCCCGGGACAGAGACAGCACAGACAGGGCAGCACGAGTTACCTACACTGCTCTGCAAGGAACACATCTAGGGATGTTCCTCCTTCACATCCTGCCAGGCCTCAACTCGCTGTTAAAACTGCCAAAGGGTCCAAATTAGTGTCAGGTGTGATGGGTTTCCCCCCTCCCAAAGAGACCATGAACTCCCTGCTGTTGCAAAGCTTTCCCAAAATACTCACAGCTATTTCAAATCAGCTATATCTCTCATTTGTATCAGTTAATTAACATACCTGATCTCCCAGAATGTTTCTATAGGAGCATCAGGATTCCACAAGTCAATGCTGTCCAACTGGTGCAGAACCAGCAAGGCCTAAAGCCAGAGAGAGTTTCACTTAAAGACAGAACTTTACAGAGTACCTGAGCAGAGCAACAGGTGCAGTCATATATTCATTACACTGCTTGAAGAACATCAAAAGATATAAAAAGCCTTTTCCATAGGAGAGCAGCAAGAGTTTACTGTTAGTCTATGCCAACAGCATTTCATTTTAGTCTTTACTCCCACTCATGCTGCAGACCCAGAGGTTCTCCCTGGTATTTCTGCCCAAAGCCATGCTGGGCACAGACAGACAGTGTTTGTGAAGGACAGGCTGTGGCAGCAGCAGAGCCCACCCTCAGAGCTGTGCCCCTCACCCACCTCCATGGCCTCCTGGGCGATGTCGGGCATGCTGGACTGGGGCACCAGCTGCACCAGCCCCGTGATCAGCTCAGCCGTGCTGCCCTGCGAGTCAGGGCCCTGCTTCCTGGGGTTCTGCAGGGAAACACAACAGCTGAAACCAGCCCTGCTTCCTGGGCTTCTGCAGGGAAATACAACAGCTGAAACCTGCCCTGCTTCCTGGGCTTCTGCAGGGAAAAACAGCTCAGCTGAAACCTGCCCTGCTTCCTGGGGTTCTGCAGGGAAACACAACAGCTGAAACCTGCCCTGCTTCCTGGGGTTCTGCAGGGAAAAACAGCTCAGCTGAAACCTGCCCTGCTTCCTGGGGTTCTGCAGGGAAACACAACAGGTGAAACCAGCCCTGCTTCCTGGGCTTCTGCAGGGAAATACAACAGCTGAAACCAGCCCTGCTTCCTGGGGTTCTGCAGGGAAACACAACAGCTGAAACCAGCCCTGCTTCCTGGGGTTCTGCAGGGAAAAACAACAGCTGAAACCAGCCCTGCTTCCTGGGCTTCTGCAGGGAAAAACAACAGCTGAAACCTGCCCTGCTTCCTGGGGTTCTGCAGGGAAACACAACAGCTGAAACCTGCCCTGCTTCCTGGGGTTCTGCAGGGAAACACAACAGCTGAAACCTGCCCTGCTTCCTGGGGTTCTGCAGGGAAACACAACAGCTGAAACCTGCCCTGCTTCCTGGGCTTCTGCAGGGAAAAACAGCTCAGCTGAAACCTGCCCTGTTTGACCACACTACTGACAGCCACTGCAGCCTTCCTGCTGCTGAGCTAGGGTGATTTCGGGATCTTTCAGAGAATCTGTCATTTTATTTTTAATCCATAGCACGCCTTGCATACCATGTCTCTGACAGAACTGAAATATTTTTATATTAAACCATCACAGGCCTGAGAAAATGGAAGATCTAAGACAGTACTCATTGAAATGATGACTAATTTCCAACCCCCTTATTTTCATTTTCTTCTATTCCCCTGTCCTTCCCCCACCTTTCCCTTCAGAGTCACAGAACTTCATTCCCTCTCATTGTGTTGCTCTGATTCTGTAAAGTCTCTTACAATTTCTCTTTCCTTTAAAACCACAGTAGCATCATAACCAGAGAAAAATATGAGTAGGGAGTGTCCTAGATGGCCAGGTGCCCATTAACTTTTATTCATTTAGTAACTTCAAAAGTAAATTGCACTACAACACGACAGTACAACAGTAGGATTTACTTACACACAGCAAAAGCTTTGGATCTGCATGGATCAGTTTCACCAAGGACAACAGCAAGAACTTGTAGCTTCTGGTTTCCAAATCAGTAGGCTTTTCTTTAAATTTAAGGCTTGTCATTTTCTCCTTAAATGTAAGGCTCTGATGGAAGGAAAAAAAATCACAGTCCTTGTCAGGACAACAGTCAAACACAACAGTTATAATTAAATATCTAATGAAATATATTGCTTTTATAATCTATAATTCAAGAAAATGTTTAGAAGTATACAAAACTCAAGGATAGACACACATCCTTCAGTTCAAAATCCCCTCTCTCACAGGCAATCACTATCACAGCTTCAAAGTTCCTTAACAATTATTTCAGCAAGCGGCATGCAAACATAAGGAATTTTTTTGCAAAAGAGTAAAAAAAAACCAAAACAACTGTGGTGAAAGAAAAGTGGAATGGAAAAGGAAAGGACCAAAAACAATTACTGGGTATTTCTCTGGTTTGGGACAGAAATAAAAATAAATCTTTCCAACTCATTTTGAGTAAATGAGAGGGAATTTTTTCCCCAGGCAAAGTAATGTCTTTATTTTCTGTTACAGCCCCAGGCCAGATGTTTGCATGTTCACCTCAACAACCTTTGGAAAATGAACCTTTCAGTCCTAAAAGGCACACAGGGAATCACTTAAATCTAAAACCAATCTGCCTCCAGCTGGAAAACCAGTGAACCACTTGTAAGTTTTGAACAAAAGGATAAAGCCTAAGTTGAAATCACCTTCCAGGTTGCTGATGAGCTACAACAAGAAATTAGGACCTCATGTTATTTCAGTAATTAGTTATTGTGCAAATATATGCAATAAAACCTACCACATAAAGCATCTGGTCAAGAAATTGGTAGCAGAGTGGTAGAGGCAGCTAGTTTGCCACAGTTGAGGGATTTTGAGGAGAGGCACGTGGTGGAAGGAGATGTGTTCAGTGAGGACACTGAGTGCCTCCACACACCCCCAAGTGCAGTGCAGTGAGAAAGGCAGGCCAGGCTCTGTGCCATGCACTGGGAACAGACACAAGGACACAAGGACACACGTGCAGGAGCTCAGGCTGGAAGCAGGACCCAGCTCTGAAGCAGAGCAGGGGGCTGGGGAGGGCATGGTGCTGGCACAGAACCAGCAGTGCCTGGCTGGGGCAGGGGCTGCAGTGGCAGTGCCAGGGCCCCTGCAGCCCCTGGCCAGGGGCTCTGAGGTAACTCTGCACAGGGAAGTCCCAAGGAAGGGCTTTGCTGCAGCAGCTGCAGGTGATACTTACAGCAGCAGAGGCCCAGGGCCATGCAAAGCAGGGGCTGGCGGGCGTCTGAGCACGTGGGCAACAGCAGCCAGGCACAGGGACAGGGAGCAGCAGAAGACAAAGCACCACCAGTCAGAGCAGGGGTATTGTCAGGGCAACAGATGAACACACACAGGTGAGAAGCAAGTTAAACATGGAGTAGCTTTCAACCAAAAGCATTGTGCTCATTGCTCTCCTTTGAGAAGCTCAGCAGGAATATTTCAGTGTTTCATTTTAGGCTTTCTAAACCAACCCACCAAGGCCACTTGCCACAGCAGAAGTCCTCACGGAATGCTCAGAGGAGAATGCAGCAAAACAGCTGTGTGTGGATTTACTGCAAGAATTTGGATGAACTACAAATCTGAATTTACTCAAGACTTTCTCCAAGACAGCCAAGAATATCGACTTCATTTCATAATGATTGAAAAATCTTTTACTTTGTTGCTGTCATCAAGACCAGTCAACTTTCTCAACATAAAGCAAGACAAAGGAACATGCCAATCATGGTAAAAGCATCAGAGATTTCAATGATTATCTTCATATACAGAATGCTTTGGTTTTTCATGTTAAGCAAGGATGGACATGTTAGATGGCTATGCACAGAGCCAGAAGCTTAAAATGGACAGCTAGCCACAGAGGACAGTTACAGGACAAATACTTGTATGTCAGTTTAAAAGCAGCAGGAAAATTCAGACATGGACCTAGGAACAGCCAATCCCCCAACACTGCAGAGTCCCTGTGGCTGCCTGCTGCTCTGTGCAGCACCACATCCTTCCCCTCTCTGGTGTCCAGTGCAAAGGGGATTGAGAGAAGGGCAGGGATGGCACAGGGGAGGGCAGGGGTGCCCCAGGCTCATAGCAGGGCTGGCATGGGGGGTGCCCAGTTCAGGGCAGGGCTGGCACTGTGTGCCCCAGTTTCAAGGCAGGGATAGCAGGGGTGCCCAGGCTCAGGGCAGGCTGGCAGTGTGCCCTGGCTTACCGGGGTCATGCGGATGGCAGGGTGCGCCCCGCAGCCCTGCATGGCGCGGTGCAGCGTGTCGCTGAACATGCTGCGCAGCTCCACGGCGTGGCAGTACACGGCGTCGATCCGCGGCCACCAGTCCAGCGCCGACTGCAAGGCAAGGCAGTGCTGAGCCCCAGCCTGGCCCAGGGCACCAACCCTCACTGAGTGCTCTGCACACACTGAGCCTGGCTCAGGGCACCAGCCCTCACTGAGTGCTCTGCACACACTGAGCCTGGCTCAGGGTACCAACCCTCACTGAGTGCCCTGCACACACTGAGCACAGCTCTGCTGCACCCAGGCTGAGTGTACCAACCCTCACTGAGTGCTCTGCACACACTGAGCACAGCTCTGCTGCACCCAGGCTCAGGGTACCAATCCTCACCCCAAGCATGTACACACTGTCACTGGTTCTGACACCAAGCCACAGTTCTGTGGCACCCAGGCTGAGTGTACCAACCCTCACTGAGTGCTGTGCACACTGTTCCCAGCATGCTCATCACCATTCTGCACGCCCATTTGCAAACCCGTAACATTAAATAGGCAGCAAGTGAAGCACCAGTTCTGGCCTAGCTGTTCACTCCATCACTTTTCCTCCTGAACAGGAACCAACCCTGAGATGTTCTGCACTCAAGATTTGGTCTGCTATCCAAATGGCATTTACTAAGCAGATATTGATCTAAGCAGAAGCCTCAGACACTGGGCTGATGAAATACTGCCAGAACTTACATTTGTGATGATTCGGTGGAGTGAATTTACCAGCACATAATGAAATGTTGATGGGGAATTCTGTGCCAAGCAGATCTACAATAAAAATACATAAAAGCCACTTAGGAATATCTTTGTCTTTGCCATCTTTCTTATCACCCTGAAAAACATTCTGGAGCCTTTTTATTAAATTGACAAAGCTGTCAAATCTGAACAAGAGAAGCCTAATCAGCTGTGAAAAGATTTATCAAAACATACAGGGATTTATTACTAAGGGATATTTATACAGTTGAACTCATAAATGAGCTTCAAGCTGCTGTTAGCACAGCTTTTATGACTGACAAGTCATCAATAGAATGACTTACCATAAGCAGTGCTCTTACCTTGAAGTGTTGGTTATTGTGAGGATTTATGCGGAAGCAGGAAACCAAGCAGTCAATCATCAGGTCTACATCTGCATTCTGATTGCCTCTTGAAAAAGGTTTGCTTGGGTTAAACAGCAAATTCTATATAATTCAGAAAAACAAATATAGAAATCAGATGCCATGATTGCTGTTGGCTACTTTTAATACAAATCTTTCCACTGAAAAGCACTAGTAGTCAATTAAGAAGAAATTCAAAGTTCACCTCATTATTTCAAACTTCTTCACTGAAAATAGGAAACAAACATTCTTACCTTAAGATCTACTACCATGGACTGCACTAGCAGGAAAATGACAGAATTATCTTCCCAGTTGATGTAGGTAGATGCTTTGCACAGTTTAACACAAGCAATAGCAGCACTTTCAGTCAGCTGCCTGCTTCCACCATGTCCTGCCAGGGCCTTCCTGAGATTGTCCAGGAACAGTTTCTGCAGAATTCAAACCAGGGACAGTTACAACCAGACACCGTGATGGCACAAACCAACTGGGTGCAGCACTCTGAAGAAATCCTGTCATTGTTAAAGACATTCCCTTTGACTGGCCCAGGGCAATCAGAATGGCACAAGAGGTGGCTGCTCACTCTCAGCCCTGATGCTGCAGCCACACCAAAGCCAGCAGGTGCTGCAGGTGCTGCAGGTGTGCAGCTCAGAGTCCCCTGCAGACCCCAGCACCTCAGCACTGCCCTTTGCTGCAGGGGGAGGCAGAGCAAATCACAGCAGAGATTCACATCTCCAAGGAGATGGAAAAGTTCTGAAATAACATTGTTTGGGACATACTATCTCTATGAATTACTGACAGTAAAAGAACATATGTAAGGTGAGAACTTAAAAAGAGTGCATAAATTTACATATGGAATTGCAATGTGCTCTTTAAGGAAGAAAGACAAAATTAAACATCCTTGAAATACAGAATCAGCAAAACCAAGCACACTCTAAAAACCAGAGCCAGAATTCAGCTACTTCTCTTACCTTGTTCATTTTAGTTTCCTCCACCACATCCTTTGCTATGTCTTGGATTATCTCTGGACACAGGACCAGGAGGATGATCTGCAGTGGCCACACTGCTGCTTTACGTTTTGTGCTCTCAGCAAAGCCATCCACTAAATCAAACAACTTCTCAGCACAATCTGCATAAAACATAAGCCCAAGTTCAATACCAGTTTTAACTATGAAGAGGTAAAGAACAGGTATAAAAGAGCAGAGGGATAGTTCCACCTACACAGAAGGAAAGTTCTGGTTTGCACATTACTGACATGCTACTGGGGATCAAATGGTCTCAACCCAGTTAAAGACATGGTTTACCTGAAAATATAAATTCTCCTCTCTTTTCACTAGAGACAAGTAAAGGTGATGTTCTCTAAGTTTTTACCCTGTATCAAGATGAAAAATATACATTTAAAGAGTCTCCATCTTTTGGGGTTTATTTCTTTGTGTTGTGAAAATGAAACTCTTTTAAGAGGGGAGTCAGGAAAGAAGAGACAGGACCATACTCTTGCCTGCCCTGACAAAGGCTGACAGAAATTTGTTTATTTGCAGGCTGCACGAGGAGCAAAGAGGGCACAAAATGCAAGTGAATGTATTTGGGGATGTCTGAGGAACCAACCTTGAACACTGTCATGTGTTATGCCTTACCAGCCATGTCAGTCTGGGGGGTTTGGTACAGCTTTGTGAATTCATCAGGATAGTTTTCCACCCAGTTCCAAAATGCCTGAAGATAACAGAAAACACTATTACATTCCAGAGCTTCAAGATTTTTACTTAATTACACATTTAAACAAAAAGATTTTATTCTTAATTCTAATCACTCCAAATTTCTTGAAAAACAATTTTGCATAATTTGCAAAAACAATATTTGCATCAAAGGGAGGCAGTAATTTTTATTTTATAGTATATTACTGAACTGCAACTATTCCCAAATTAGAAGAAAATAAGCAATGAAGTATTGAACACTTACCTTCTCCAGACTGTTGATAACAGCTAACTGAGCTACTTTCTTAAGGGCTTTAAACTTGAACACAGTCTCTGTAAGGATAAGACATTCCTGCATTTAGAACAGCAACTTGTTCTAAAACCAACACAAAGCAATTTTCAAATGGATGTTTTAAGAGTATTTAACTATTTTTAAATACTTCAGTAACTACATGATTGTTTGGAATAAAACAAAACAATAAATCCAGATATATCAAGTGCACTGTGTCACTGCTGACTAACCAGATTCAAACAGAAATGTTTCAGAACACAGGCTCAGACCATACCTTGTAAGAGTCGCTTGAGTTTTGAACAATCCACACTGATGTACTGTAAAAGTTCAATATCATGAACATCAGCATTATCTTCTGAACAAACAGTCAGTTCCTGCAATCTAAAAATACACAAAGTAAAGAAACTTGTCCATCAGATCCTCTCAGATATGAACACACCTTTCAACATACATTTCAATAGCAGAGGAATGTTCCATCATCTCAGATAACATTTCCAGATTTAGAAAAAAAAGATCTTGCACGATTAAGACTTAATATTACAGTGTTGTGCCACCTTCATATTGAAAATGGAACTAGCAAACCAGTGGTGAGCATTACAAAGTGCCAGTACCTCTGTGGATTAAGTGTGCCCAAGATTTGCCTAAATCCTGTTTTCCACCCTCCTGTGGCAGGAACCTTGTCATCTTTTCAATTAACATCACAGTCATGGACTCTGACACCTTTAGGCTCCTGCTCCCTCAGCAGGTCCTGTCCCAGGTAAGATCTCAGAGCAGAGCAGGACTGATGGTACTGGATCACTGCAGGCAGCTACAACCACTCTGGGTGCATGTTTCTCTGGCCTGAGCACTCAGGATGAAGTTTAATCACAGCAGTTTAAACACAACAGCATCTTTTCACACTGGTGGCTCAGATGATTTACTCAGCATCTCCCAGACACCAGGCACTGATCACTACAGCATCTGTTCCCACAATCTCAGGACTGCCAGGGCTCCTTCCAAGGCTACAGATGTGTTTCAGACATGGAATGTGGTTTCTAGTACTAGACACAAAAGCAGTTCTTCATGTCTTCAGCGCCAGGGAAACTTAACAGCCCTCACTGGGAATGGGAAGGTCCCCACTGCTGTGCTTTTCATGCCAAAAATCCCCCAGCTGCTGTGCAAGGCCCAGAAATATGCCTGAACAGGAAACCCAGGTCAGGGATCAGCAGTGCTGACTGGCAGCAGGCTGACCCCTGTGGAGACCAGCAACAACTGGTCAAACATTTAACTGTTGCTGTACATCTGGCAGGGAGAGCAGGTTAGGGGAGAAGCACTCTGCTCCAAGGGATGCTCAGGGGGCTCTGGGGCAGGGGAACAAACCCTGTCACAGGCACACAAACACACACAGGTTCAGCAACCAGATACAAAGATTCTCCAAAAGTTTCAACTGAAAAATGCTTCCAATGAAAAGAGCAAAAGAAATTAGTTCCATTTCCATAAGCAACAAAACACAATCAAGCTACAGGGTAAGATCACATCCCCCATGCTAGCTGCCAAGTCTATGCTCTTGAAATAAAAGTTACTAAAGGCTCTATAATAACTTTGAAAATACTTTAAATTTCAAATTCATCATTTTAGACTGGTTTCTAAAATACAAACATTTTCCAAATATATAAATACACGAAGAAAATATAAATCTTTGTTTCAATTGAATTGGCTCACTCATTGCTATGTGATCATGTAAGGCTGCCCAAGCACCACTTCTAATAAATCAAGAATGATGTTGACTGTAACACTGTGTGACAAGAACTAAGCTACTTCAAGCATCTTTCAAAGAACATCAAAGTATTTCAGTAATAAAAAGCTTAGCACACCACTCTAGTGGATTGACAAATGCTGAAGCATCAGAAGGATCTGGAACAGAGCAAAAAGAGCAAAGAATAGATGGGAATTTTGGGCCTGTCTCCTTTCTTACTTAGAAAAGCAGAAAATCCAGTTATTTTTACAGTAAATGTGCTGTGAAACTCAAGTCAGTCAGAAGACAAATGGGTCTTTTCCAACAACTAACAAACAGCCCAGCTGTTTGCCCCCTTCAGGCATAAGAGAGATTTAACATAAAAGCTTCCTAGCAGGAAAACAACCATGGGGCTCCAACAGAGCTGTGGACAATCACCAATTTTCATTCTAAATTTTTAAGTAAATGGATACAACCATTAGCTTCAGCATCCTTTTTTTTTTTTTTTTTCCCCAAGACACCTTGCACCCACAAGAATTTGTTAACTTTTTTTGCTGCGTTATTTTCATTCACTATTTTCACTGGTACTTTTGAAAGCAGATTAAAAAACCAATAAATGCAGTCAGCAGTAACCCAGGACGGGGTTGAAATGGGTTCATTTAATAAACTGAAACCCAAGCAAAGCTGTGAAAGGCTGAGGATATTCCACTGGAAAACTACTCCATTAAAGAGCATGTGCTGTCCCTCCCAGTACAGCAGCACTGCAGTGGTCCCTCCCAGTACAGCAGCACTGCAGTGGTCCCTCCCAGCAGCAGTGCAGTACTGTCTCTCCCAGCAGCACTGCAGCGGTCCCTCCCAGCAGCACTGCAGTGGTCCCTCCCAGCAGCACTGCAGTGGTGTCTCTCCCAGCAGCACTGCAGTACTGTCCCTCCCAGCAGCACTGCAGCGGTCCCTCCCAGCAGCACTGCAGCGGTCCCTCCCAGCAGCACTGCAGCGGTCCCTCTCCCAGCAGCACTGCAGTGGTGTCTCTCCCAGCAGCACTGCAGTACTGTCCCTCCCAGCAGCACTGCAGTGGTCCCTCCCAGCAGCAGCACTGCAGTGCTGTCTCTCCCAGCAGCACTGCAGCGGTCCCTCCCAGCAGCACTGCAGAGGTCCCTCCCAGCAGCAGCAGCACTGCAGTGGTCCCTCCCAGCAGCAGCAGGCTGTACCTGGTGGAGATGCGGCTGAAGACGGCGTTGAAGTTGTTGCAGCTGAGGGAGAAGAGCACCCCCGAGGCGCAGCTGCGCAGCTCGGCCGCGTGCTGGTTGCCCTCGCGGTAGGAGTGCAGGAAGTGGCAGATCTCGGGCAGCAGCTGCTTCACCAGCATGGTCTCGTCCAGCCGCATCGTGTCCTTGGGTTGCTGCAAGCACACACAGGAGCTCAAAGCCCTGAGCTGGGCAGCAGCACCTGGAGCACTGGGCCTGCATCCTGCATCCCTTGGGCTCCTTCCCCACACTGCAGCTGATCCTGCAGCGCTCACTGATCACTCCCCCAGCACAGCACCACAGCAGCACACGCTTTGCTCTGTGTGCAGGACCAGGACAGCCCCGAGCCCCTCAGCTTCCCCGAGGGCTAAAGGGCAAAGCCCACCCTCACTCCCCTCTGGGTAGGGGCTTGGGGGCCATATTTTGACAGTGAGTATTTTATATTAAATAATGAACCAAGAAGAGGCGCTTCTCCCTCGCTCTTGCTGGGAATTGCTCTATACAAGTCAAAAATGGCCTAATTTCCCTGCAAAAGAAAAATCTAATTTTTGCCAGTTTGCACAGTGTGAGACATAAGGAAACTATTTACAAAAGAATTCAAAGTGAAACTTTGCTCTAGTAAGAGCAAGTTTTAACAGAAGGGTCAGCACTAAAGCTTTCTAAAATTCTACCAATGAATTTTCCATAGGGAATTGGGAAGTTTCAGAGACTCCCACTTAGTTGATCTGAGTCCTGTTGCCATGAGAACTTGATGAAACATTGAGCAAGAAATCCATCTGAAGATACCACAGAACACAACACCCTTTGTACGGAGCTTTGGCTCACTCTAATTTAACATATTCTGCCTCAAACTGCTTTCATTTGAAATGACAGAGCAAGAAACATTCAGCACAATTTTAGGCTATTTAAATATGATGATCTATCAGGAAAACCACTGTTTCAAACATTATGCATAGAAGGAGTATTTAAAAATAAGTAAATTCTGAAGCTTAAATCCTGATTTTTTGACTCAAACTGCTTTTATGACTCAATGCACCAAAGACTAAAAGTGCCAAAAAGAGGTGCTTTCCTCAGCTGTAAGCCTGGAAACTGAGTACAGATTAAAAATAAAATCCCGTTTTTGTTAAAAGAATAAACCACTGCAAATGTGGCTCCTGGGAAGTCTGGCTTTGCAGTTCCAGCTCAGCACAGAGCTGCACATCCAGAGGGAGCAGCACACTGCCCCAGCAGCTCTGACTGCAAACATCAGCCTGGGCTCCCACTGGAGATCTGGACATGGTTAACTAATGTAATCTAGGAAACACCTGCAGAAATCATCTCCAGAGCAGTGGCAGCAAAGTTTCTGCTCCATATAAAAGCACATGGAAAATTACTTCAACAAATGAAAGTTTTAAGACATTTAAAGAAAACTCAGCACTGTACCCAGAGAACTTAGCAGCACAAAATGAAACATTTGTACTGAATTCTATCCTACTTTTAACATGAAAAAAGATCATTAATTTTAGACAATAAAAAGCACCCTCCAAATTATTAATGCATAAATTACATCAACTTGCATTTATAGGAAGCTTTAGTATTTTTAAATGGCATTAATCCTACTTTGCTCTAAATTTGATGAGTTTTTAGTACCAGTACCAACAGATACACAAGCATTTGACCTGCATTCTCCAGCCCATTGGATTACAAGTTAGACTTACTTATGCAAGCCTACTCACCCCTGCCAGACATTTTTCCAGTGTATCCAAGATAATCAGCTGAGATAGATATAAATTCTTTTCAGCAGTTTCTCCAAATATTCTCTAGAAGTAGAAAGGATATGGATTCATCTGAGACAGGGATATTTGACTTGTAATGCATGAAAGTGAAGCAGCAAAGTGGCACAGTAAATTATGGCTCCATCACTGCTCTGGTTTGGAGTTCAGACATGGAACCAGCAAAAATCAGATTAATACAGGAATTAAAACCTTATCACTAAAGAAATATCTTTGTGCAGTCTGCAAAGGCAAATGCAGTAAGGAACACACAGCCCCTGCAAAGTAAGGCTGGAGGTGCCCTGCAGCCCTGACCTCCCCCAGGCCCAGCAGCAGCTGAGATTTCCTGAAACCAAGAGTGTTATCACTGTCTCTTCTTTGCTGCAGCTACAGAAATCCTTCCCAATTACTGCTGATTCCCACTGAAGCTGACACGTGACAAACATTCAGACCTGCTCCTCAGGGCAAGTGCTGGAGTTTTAACTGACACTTTTAGCTAGGTCCTTCCTCTCTAAATCTGTGTATCACACACACAAACTTCTTGTAACTGCACAGTTTTCTCATTTATCAGCCAATCATCTTGCACATCAATATGTTCCCTCATGCCTGTAGAGTTTAATTAAAATAAATTCTCTCTCCAAAGGGATTACAGGTAGCTTTAAGCAGCCTAAAATCCCCAGCAGCAGGGCAGCCTATTTTCTCATTTTATCAGTCCTCTGCAGTCCCAGCAGATGCACAACCCTGTAAAACTGACAGCCAAGGGCTCACTCCAAAGAATGTCTCTAAAGAAAAAAAAAAAAATACAAAGTACTGCCAGGGCCTGGCCATTCTGTTACCTGTTTGGGGAGATTCCAAATGATCCCAAATTACGTGGATTTAAAATTCAATTAACTAAACTTTTCTCATTACAAAGGTTCTGATTGAAACTCATCTGGTTGTTACAAAATACATCTATTTTATATACACAGACACACAGTAAAACACACAAGGAGTCTGGAAAATTCAAACAGCCTGAGTTTAAAATCCTCTCCCTGCCCCAAAATCCCAATGCCTTTCTGTGGAACTGATGATGCTGATGGCGAACTTCAGAACAGAAAATAAGTAAGTGTAAAAGGCAAGCAACAATTTGACCAAATTTCAAGTAATTCTCTGCAGATTGTACAATGCAAATAAATAACTATTTGGAAAAAATCACCAAAAAATGCAAAATTGGAAACTTACCATGTTATTAACATTTTTTAAGATATTGGTGAGACCACTGATGACCAGGGAAAACTTGTACTTGGAAATGTTGATAAGACATTCCTTGTTGTGCTCCGTGCTGACTTTGGTGTGGGTATTCTGCTGGCAAGCCTTTATTGGAAGCTACAAGAGAGAACTGTTATAAGCTTTTTCACATTGAAATTTACAGCTTTAAAGATGGGTCAAAAACTCATGGCAGCACAAACTACCTTGAAAAACATTCTACAAGAGACAACAGCAAATGCTGTTTTATTATCTCATCTTCTCCACACTCATCTTCCCATTAATTATCTATAAAACAAAGTGCTGAAGTTCACCTGTTCCTTGTTCTGAACTGAAACTAAACCTCTATTTTGTGATAATTTTTCTACAACCTGATTGTCAAAGCAATGAAAAGGAGCAGAAAAACATAAGACAGAATTCCAAGAAAAGATTCTTTATTTTTAAAATGGGCTTATTGAAGATCAAAAGTCTTTCAAGGCCAATACCTGCAGGAAAAAATGCATGTTGGGAGCTGAGGGAAGAAAAGACCAGCAGCTCCCAGAGCTGGAGGCAGCTTGTTGCTGTGTGTCCCTGCTCTGGGACTGCCCTGCAGCCCCCCAGGGATGGGGGACTCTGGGGCTCCCCCACAAACACCCCCAGGGATGGGGATCTCTGGGGCTCCCCCACAAACACCCCCAGGGATGGGGGACTCTGGGGCTCCCCCACAAACACCCCCAGGGATGGGGGACTCTGGGGCTCCCCCACAAACACCCCCAGGGATGGGGGACTCTGGGGCTCCCCCACAAACACCCCCAGGGATGGGGATCTCTGGGGCTCCCCCACAAACACCCCCAGGGATGAATTCCAGCCTCAAACACACCTGGAGCACCTGTGAGCCCCACCTTACCTGTCCCTGCCCAACACCCAGTTGAAACCAGACTGCAATGCACCTTTTCCCAGAAGGAGAGGATGCAGAGTGCCTGCACAGCCCTGCACTGCTGTGCAACACTGGGCACTTTGTCCCCTGCTGTACCCAAATTCTTCAGGGGTCACAATGCAGGCACTTCCCAGGCACACACCCACTGCCCCTGCTGCTCACAGCTGCCACTGCTGGGACTCCACTCTTCACAAGCAATGTTTCACTCACCATTTATACTTTTTAAAAGCAAATATAGGAACATTTATTCCATTTGCATTTGAAAGTGTGGAATTGGAACTCCCTACCCATAGGAGCTTCAATTGCTACTACAAGCTCCCGTGGGGCCATGCAGCTCCCTGCCCCTCCAGTCTGTGGCTCCCTGGCACTTTAGGCTGCACTCAGTGCTTTACAGCAGCACCAGTCTGCTCATCTTAGCCCTGCAAAAGCAGAATAAACTGCATTTATGACTCAAGCTTTGTTTTCACTGTCAGATGTTATTTTTACAATACATTTTTGGAAGTCATTGGTGGATGATAGATACATTTAATTTTAAATTTCACTATTGCTAGTACTTTTTATTTGAATTTTCAAGTATCTGTGCTGACAGCAGCAGCAAAGCTCCATACCACTGAGTGCTAGAACACTTGAGAAGAGCCTCTCAAAGAAACTGTGTCATAGATCTAGTTCTGTGTGCTCCCATGCCAGAGAAACATCACATTACACACTTCTGGAGCTTCCTGCCACAACAGCCACTACAACAAGGTCACCTAGAAGTAAAACTGCTTTTTATACTACCATTTAAAATAAGAAGCCATACAAAAAGGAAATATTAGCACTGTTATTTTGGGGTTTTTTTATTTCTCAGCTATTTTCTTTGTGCACTCTGACACGCTGGAACATTTTATTTCCCCTTGCATGCAGTGCCAGTGCTGAGTGACTAAAGAGAATCTACTTTACTTCTCCACAATTACCCATTAATCTAAACATTGGGGGGGAAAAAAAGCTGAAACATTACTTCCATTGGCTTTGATATTATTTTACAAAAGAGAAATACTGACAAATGGCTTCCTGTAGAGCTATTTGAATTAGAAACAAAAATTAGAGCACAAAGCTTAAATATAAAACTGGGGTTCAGAGTGCACACATGGCCTGCTGTGAGCTGCCCCAGTGCAGCACTGACAGAGCAGGGCTCAGCTGCACTGGGCACTCCCAGGTGGGCTCACAGCCCCTGAGCCCAGTGCAGCCTGGCTGCTCCTTCTGGCCTAAAGGAGCCACAGAGGACAGGCAGCACTGGCATCTGGGGCCCAATTCTGCCTTGGCTCATGTACTGGGCAAAGACAAAATAGGTACATGATATCTGGAACATTTACAGCTACTGAACTGTAGACCTTTGAGAAGGAGAAAGAAAGAAAGATTTACTGTGTTTGGGGTTTTTTTACTTTAATCCAAAAACATTCAGTTTAAGGAATTCTGCCTTGGTCATAGACACTAATTATTTATAAAAATGGGTGTTTTATCATGCCTGTGAGGTGATTACTACCTGTTTCAGGTATTCTCTAATCTGATGCAAGAAGGTCCAACCTTTTGTTAAATGAACATGGACACTGGTTTGGAGCTACCACCACTGCCAGGCCTGAGTGTCTGTAAGTTGTGCAAAAAAGAAAAGCTACACTGAGCCAAAGTGTAATTAATGAACAGAAAGTTAAATCATCTCTATTTATCCTGTACTTAATAGCCTGGAGAAACACACAACATCTGGGAAAAAGTCCCTAGTGCTGTCCTGAACAGCCCCAAAATCCACCTCAGTTGATCCTTTCAAACAGATTCTAGGAGCTTTTCACGAGACCCAAAGACACACACGTACTGGTGACAGAAATCCCCACAGAACTGGCCCACCTCAGCATCAGCATCGGTTTAAATGAGGAGAAATCCCTCAAAATCAACAGGCACCTCCCTCCCCTCCAGGAACACCCATCTGTTAAAGAGGCACTGTCCTGAAAAGAGCCTCACAGCTCAGCCTTCCCAAGAACACACAACTTCCCAAAGATTTCATACAGGCTGCTCTAAAAAGAAAGCACTGTCAGGAGGTGAGCTGGAGTTGGTGCTGTGAGCAAACATGTATTTATTTAGATCCTGCCAACACAAACACTGTGTCAGGTGAGGAAGGCCCTGGATCACCTGGGCACTGCCACTGCAGCCAGGGGACACCTGTGGCCCAGCTCAGCTGCAAAGCCACTGCCCAAACCCCGAGAGGCACCACAGCAGTGACTGCAGCTTGTGCCACGGGGAAGGTGAGGCAGCACAGCCTGTCCTGCAGGGCAGGGCTGAGCCCTCCCCAGCCCCCTGAGGAAATGTGCCCCACACAGCACTGGGACAGGAGCTGCACCCTCTGCCAGCCTGGGGGCACAGCAACGTTCCTGGGGGGCACAGCCAGCACAACACAGCAAACCCCAGTGCATCCCACTGCCAGCAGTCATTTCCTAACAAGCCACGAGGAAAAACAGAGCTGGCACCTGCAACCACTGCTTCTGCAGCTCTCTGATTCTGCACAGATTTCAAACACTGTGGAGTAAAATCAACAGCACGAGGGAGCATTTGCTGTAATTTAATACCTTTTAATTAAAGGGAGAATAGAGCATTACTACTGACTTCCAGTTTTCATACACTTTCTTAACTGAGAGCCTCACACCTCATGAACTGCAAATGGCAAGTCCAAAATCCACATAACAAAAGTCTTCTTTCTTTAAAGCGTATCAGAATCACAGGATCATTAATGTTGGAAAAGACCTCTGAGATCCAACCTGGGACTGATCCCACCTTGTCACTAGCACAGAGCACTGAGTGCCACCTCCAGTCATCCCTTGGACACTCTCAGGATGGGCACTTTACCACAACAACCACTTACATGGCCACAAGTTTATAAAGGATTCATACTTTTTATTACATCTGGTGGTTTTAAACCAATCTAGATGTAAATGGTTTGGGCAGTCAGACTCCTCCAACTATGCTCACAACTGTTCCAGTGCTGTGCCAGCCTTCCTGTGATTTCACACTGTAACTCACTTAAAGCACTATGAAGATACAACACATAAAACTGGAAGTGAACATTTCCATAGGAAAAAGAGAATTTTATTTTCCAAAGACTATGTCTGAAATCACAGCGATGCCACAAATTTCCAGGCTCTTAGTGCTACTGCAGTCTAATTTTATCCTACTCACCTCAAGTTTTGAAAAATACAATAACTAGTACTACATGCAGGACTGGGAGGAGCTCCAGGGATTTATTCTGTGAGCCAGGCACTGGTTAATTCACAAAACTCTGCTTGCCAGTCACTCCAGGCCCACAGAACTGTACACACAAAAGCAGATTTTGGTTAAAGCAGCATTTATAACAACAAACAAGAGCAGACCAGAGCAGACTGGCTTGCCCTGATTTCCCCTGTTTTCAATACCAATTAGCTTTCTCTCAGCTTGCTGTTTCATCTTACCTAAAATTAATTCAAGCACTCAGCAAATGAATGAAAAGCCTGCCTACATCTGTAAATTTGGAGGAAAGATGGGTACACCTTCCTTCTTTGCAAAGGAAGGAAGAAACCCTGGAAAAGTTTGTCTTCCCCTGTGCAGAAAAACCACAACACAAGAGACCTGGGCTGCCCTTCTCCCCCTGCTCACTGAAACACTCTGACATGCCAAGCAGAGGCTCCTGAGTGAAGCCAGAGCTCCTGCATTAGGCACACACAGGATGCAAACCCTCACAGCTGCATCAACCCACTGAAACAACCTGCACATATTCAGTGTATTTTGAGACCATGACTGTGACTGACAATGATGTACATGATCAACACTGAAACTTCACTATTTCAGCATCTCAAGAATCACAACAGCTTCCTTCCTATCCAGAGAGGACTCTCTCCTACACCTATCCATAATCACACCATAAAAAGTACAGAAAAATAATTCTGTTCTAAGAAGTTTGTAACTCCTAACAGATGCTGGCAAGGCCAATTCCACAACATACACCACAAAGAAGAGGAGAAAGCCAAGGACCTTTTAACACCAGTACATCAAGAAATATTTTCTTGCATTATTAGAAGCATAATCAATCCTGTATTTTCTAAGCTTATGGGAAAAAATGACCCATGACTCAAGGGAGAGAATAGGGTAACTATGCAAATACATCTATAATGTATTGCAAAAATCCGCCTCGTTATAATGTCAAAAGACAAAGTTTGATATTCTCCACTTCAAAATAAACTTGATATAAATGTAAAAAGAAACAGTTTATTTTCCCTGTGCCAGGCCCCGTGCTCCTGCAGGGAGCTGAAGCCCAGCAGCACTGAGGGGCAGATGCAGCACAGGAACAGGGCTCAGCCTGGAGAATCAGCTCCACGTTCCTGGTGGATTCACAGCAAGCAGGGTCTCACAGAGCTGGGCCTCCTGTGCCACAGAGGCTGCACTCAGTGGGGCAAAATGGGCCAGACAACACAGCAACTGATCCCTGAGCCCCAGGGAGGGAAAGCACCTTGTTGGGAGTAGGGATGGAGTGTGAGCACTGAGCTTAGCCCCACTGAGAGTCACCCACCTAATAATCCCAGTAAGCAGTTCCTGCTGGTGGATCAGAGAAATATAAAGTCTAAAGCCAACAAATCCCTGTTCCTTCCATTCAGAAAATCCTTCTCCAAACTACTAGCGCTGACTTTCGCAGAGAGATGCAAATACCCATCACTGCAACAGAAGCCCGTGGCCCCTCGTCAGGCCCCGAGCCGCGCTCGGCACCGCCGCTGCACCGGGGCACGGCCGGCACCGCTGCGGCGCCTCCAGCCCCCTCCCGCTCTGCGCGATGGAAGCCAGACGATGCAGAGCGAGGACGCCAGTCTCACAGCAATGCCCGCGGACAGCAGAGCCGCGCTGGGAGGCGGGGGCCGGGCCCCTCCCGGCGGCACAAGGACGGCCCGGGAGCGGCGGGACCCGCGCGGGCTGCGGGCTGCGGGGCAGCGCCGGCCCCGCCCCGGGCCCGCCCGGCACAAAGGGCGCGGGGCCCGGGCCTCGGCCCCGCACGGGCGGCAGCAGCGGCGCTGCCGCGGCCGCCCCCGCCCGGGCAGCGGGGCCGCTGCCCCCGCCGCGCTCCCCGGCCCTCCCCGCGGCCCGGCCAGGGGCACGCGGCGCCGCCCCCGTTACCTGCTCGTCAAAGCGGTTCACCACGGCCTGCACCCACTCCACGGGCTTGTGCGCCGCCATGTCCCGCCGCCGCCCGCCCGGGGAGCGCCGGCAGCGCGCGGGCGGTGTCGGTGTCGCGGGCCCTCAGCGCGCGGGGCCCGCCATGACACCTCACCGGAAGCGGGAGCGCGCGCCGCCCCCGCCGCCGCGCCCGCCGCGCCAGGGGCACACCGAGCCCCGCAGTGCGCCTGCGCGCCGCCCCCGCCCGCGCGCTCCTGCGCAGCGCCTGCGCCGGGAGGAACCGGGCGGAGCGGGGCGGGGCCGGCGGGGGCGGGGTCTGCGGGAGGAGCCTGGCGGGGCGGGGCCGCTGTGGGCGGGGTTTGACAGGGCGGGGCAGGAACGCCCTTGCCCGCGCTCCGCCGGCCGGACCGGCGCTCCCCGCCCTCCGGAGCACAGCGGCTCCGTCCTCCCGAGCAGTCACCCGCCGCTGCCGCCGCCCCGCTGCCCGGGTGTCCCTCCTGCCCACCCCGCGGGCCCGCAGCCCCTCCCGGACCAGCTCCGCTCTGCGGATCCGAGCGCGGCACCTTCGTCCCCAGCCTGGTCACACCAGCCCCAGCCGACTGTTTACTCAGTGACTCAGAAAAGTAGGATACACACAAATAAACATCCACTTCCACTTTCCTTCTTGGGAATGTTAATTTGTTTTCCTTCTGGGTAGACAGAAGCGCAAAATAATGCTCTTTTATACTAGAGTCACGTTGAAATTCTGGTGATATAAATAAAGACGCAGCTTGAGGTGAGGGCTCTGGAACAGTGGATTCAAATTTGGCAGAAGAACTAGAGAATCAAACGGAATTTCTGTCCCCCACTCAGTCAGGGCCTTGATGTGACTCAGAGACGCTTGCTGTTATCACAGCACATAGGAATTATTACCAGCAACAGCAATATCAAATTTATCCTGAGTTAACTTTTCTTGTAAATAATGAGTAATAAAAATCCTGTAATTTGGATTTACAGGACAAACAGTTCCATTGCATTCTAGCATCAAGTCCAGGAACTTGGGTGACAGCAAATTTTTGAAGAGCAGATGTTTTATAAAAAGACAAAAATTAATTGCAAATATTTAATTAAAAAAAAAAAAAACCCAGTTAGTTGTTTGAAGCATAAGGCTTTGTCACGGGGAGTGCAAAGGCAGAGAACACAAAACACCAACAGCAAATGCACAGAGATGAACACAAAACACCCACGGGTTCAGTGGAGCAGAGCCCTTGCCCAGGATGGTTTCCTAATTCCCAATTAAACCCGAGGGCTGGCTCTGCCTGCTGGAGGCAGAATTGACCCCCCTGGGCCCCTCTTGTCACGTCTCCTCCAACTGTTTATGTATTTGACCCTCGGTGTCCCACAGCAGACAGGCAGGAATAATCTCCACTGAAGGCAATCCAGCCACAATCTTCACAGGGATCTCTGCGTTCTGCCAAAATCTAAACAATAATAATTCATGTGGGGGCAGGAAAGGGCTTCAGCTGACTGATATGGTTGTGAAAAACATGTCCCAAAATGCCAGAAAGAAATCAGGGTGATATGATTAGATCAGAGAGAAGCATCCTGGGAACTCCTGACTGAGGTAGAAAGGGACAGGCTATTTCTTTTTTCAAAATGTACTAAACAAAACAAACAGTGCTTCTTCCTGCTTCTGGCAGTGTTTTTCCCAAAGCAAATCTGTTCCCTAAAAGCAAACACCATTTGCTGTAGTACTCCCAGATTTCAGACACAGGGGTTGAATGATGATGTTGGAAATTCTCATAGTGTTCCCCTAAACTCTTTGAAAAATGTCAGCCAGTACTTAGACTGGAGACCCATCCTCCCACTGCTGTTCCCAAAGCCCCCACAATATCTCTCCTACTGATTTTTGTGCCAGACCCTGCCTGTGACAGGACAGTCTGTAACAGCCAGCTGGGTATTGCTGGAGAATAAACCACTCCAAGTTCCCCAGCTCCTGATAACTTGGAGTGGTGGCACCATTTCTTCAGCAGCTCTTGCCAACCTCCTGCTTGTGGGTTTTTAAGGACACTTTAGCAAGAGCTTTTTTATGCACTTCCTTAAGCTTCTCTGAAAACTAAAATAAGGAATTGCAGCCTAAGGCATCCACAGAGTGTTGTCAGGTTTTGGTGTGAATGCCAATGACTTTTCTTCACTAAAAATTTCCCATTGTGGCTGTCAAAGTAGCACTGGTGGTAGGAGTCCCATGGCACAGGGAAGTCCCTGCCATTCTCTATTCCCTCTCAGCAGAGGTTTAGAGCCTGAACAGCCAAGCCATAAAGTGTGAATTGGAAATTTATCTCTGTGGGAAGAGTCCCCCTCGTGAAATTTCCAGCCACGGATGTTTCCAATCCAGCCAAAAATGCCCCTTGAATCACTTCCTTGGAGGTATTCTGGCACTTCTGCTTTTTGCCTGAGTCAGAGGAAGAGGAGGCAGATGAGAAGGTCGAGGCATACACAGGAAACCTGGCCAGGTCTCCAGGAAAACCCCCGGGAATTCTCAGCTTTGTCCTTGCTGGGAGTGAAGGTGCTGATCCTGTGTCATAGACACAATCAGCAAACAGCCACACCTCCAACAATGTCCCCTTCAAAGGGAGCAGCCCTACACCATTTCCTTCCTTTCTGCTGCATTTTACCCTTTCAGATTCAGTTAATTTGTGAACACCACCTACACTGAGACCTGGGTCTCTCTGGCATTGCACCTGAACAGGCTCTTGGAGGTGACACTTCTCTTGGCTTCTTGCCAGAGAATATGGATTTTTTTTTTTTTATCCCCTCTCACATCTTTGTGTTCTGCTTTCCTCTATGTTTTGTTTTCAACTCAAATTATTTATTTATTAACCTATTTTTCTTCTGAGTCCCTGAAGCCTCCGTTTCACCCTTTGATTTTTTTCTCTACATTCCTCCCATCCCAGTTTCTCATTTTTACCAGCATTTGTCAAACACTCCAGCAATGGCTCAAACATGCTGAGTGATACTTTTAAATTTCTATTTATCTATTTATTTTAGCTTTGGTCCAGAAACATTCCTCTGTAAGGCACAGGCTTGATCCCAATTCCTGATGGACGGGGTGTCCCTGTGGGGGAAGTGTGCCAAATCTGCCATCACGGTCAAAAATATTTCCCTGCTGCTCTTAAGGGACGCCAAGCAAACAAACCTAAGTAAAGGAGGGAGGAAGGGAGGGAGGAAGGGATGCGGCAGGGTTCATTAGGAGGCGATTGAAGCTGCAGCTCAGCCCCTCGGCGCGGGTTCAGCGGAGCCGGGCAGAGCCGAGCGCGCCCCGGAGCCGCCGCGGTGCTTTTGTCCATCAGAGGGCATTAGAGGCCAAGAAACCCCCTGGGCTGGGCTGTCTGCAGAGAACAGCCCCTCTGCCACCCTGCTCTCGTCTCACCCTGCACCTGCGCGTGTATTGCTAAAGGAGAATAAACCTTTTATTGAGAATAAACCACGGGGGTTCCTTCGTGTTCTCCTCCCTGACTGCAGCACCAACAGAGCCAGCAAACGGTCTGACTAGATTAATGGTAATCACAGAATGATGGATTATGCTCCAGAAAAATTCGAGATTCTGTACAAAGCACTCACATTGGAACTTCCGTCCCAGAAAGTCCAGTCATCAAAGGATCATTCAAACTGTAACATGATGTTTCACACAATCAATTCTATAAGCAACTATTTCTGTTCCAGTAGAAATCTCATTTGGATGCAAAACACCAGGAGTTTAATCCCTGGTACTTGATCTGATAAAAGAGATAGTCTATTATCAAGGCCTCATAAGAGCTCAGATATTCTAATTGCACTTAATGGAACAGAATATTTTCTGAAATGGAGGCTGATGCCGTGCAGGGAAAGGGACACAGCCCTGTTAGTGTCTGCCTGTTTGCCTTGGAGCTATAAACAAGCTCTTTGTGAGCCCCAGTTGAAGTTTGTTTGATCACAATCACTCCCAGTGTGTATGTTCATGTTCTAAAGACTTCAGCAGAATGAGATCATTTTGTGTATCTACTTTTCTCTTCCCTGGTGAGTAATGCCATCCCCACACACGACAGTCATTGAAGAGGTTAAGTTACTTAAATATTATAAAGCAGTATTTTAATTGTTCTGGATGACTAATCAGTTCAGCCTAGATTAGAACATTGCCCCAGAGGATAATTCGAGGTTATCACTTCCTCTCCTTGACATTTTGTTTCCTTTCTGATTTTGTTTATCACACCACAGGGTCAGCAGGAGGAGTTTTGAGCTTGTTCCTGCAGTGGTTCCACTGTAAGCAATGAAGAATTCCCCATAAATTCACACTAAACTTATCTGAGTGCTTGTCTCCAGAAATCCTTCCAGTGCCTCGTGAGCAGCTCCCAAAGGTTCCTCAGACCTGGCAAGGATTGCCAGGGATTGCCCATCACTCAGGGGACCTGCAGAATTAAAACCAGTCTCAATTTGCACAATACAGGTCTAGGCCTGACACTCTTCCCCCTGACACTATGTGAAAACCTCTGCAAGTCCATTCAGTTCAGTGGCATCACTGCTGAGTTAGTACTGAGTTAGTGCTGATTTTAGACCATAATCACATAGTCTGGGACCAGGATTTGGGGTCATCAGCACATCCATCACACATGGCCTTTGCTGCAGCACCCTGGGTCTGAGCCCTGCTGGCCCCACAGCACTCCTGACCAAAGGGCTGGGGGCAGAAATGGGAGTTCCTGTCACAGGAGGAGTCTGTGGTTAGCAGAGACCTGCAGGATTCACACATGGGACACCTGGACTTCATTTTGACTTAAACACAGATGCAGTGCACTGGGGAGAAAAGCCACAGCAGCAGCCCAGCCATCAGAGATTGCCTTTCCTTCCTGCTCTGTCTTCTTAAGTACTCAGGTTAGGGGAGAGACTGATGGGTGGGAGGAATTGTCTGATAGAGAGGTAAATCTTTAAGAACTGGGAGAATGTCAAGACCAGAATTGAGTTTTTTGCTTCTTAAACAACCTCTGTGTAAGCCTCGTGCCAGCCTGTATGAATTTATGAATATAAAGGCTCTTTGTTACTGAAGAGTTTTCCCCAACTGCTGCTCAGTTTCCTCCCCATGACTCATGCCATTAGCTGATGCTGCCCTATCTAATTGCAACTGCTGCTTAAGCCCACACAAGCTTTTCTAAAATAAAACCTTAAAAAGGCTTACTTGCAGTAGATATCCAGCAGTGTGGATGGATGGCACATGGCAACATCCTCTGGATAAAACTGCTGCTTTGCTGGGCTTCCAAATATTGCTGAGCAGCACAGGGGCCGTGGTCATGGTGTCTTTGAGCTGCTGTTGAATGGAGCTGGGAACTGGGGATAAAGCTCACCCCAGAGCCATGCCCCTCCTGTCAACACCACAGCTACATTTGCACTTTCCTGGGGAGCTCCCAGTTGGTATCCACACACAGATTCAGTCTTTGTTTTATTATTTCACTTCTTTGGCCACATGGGCAATGACAATGTTGCAGAATCACACTGCTGGCCATTAATAATTCTCCTTGCCCTAAACCTGAACCTGACCCTTTACGGACTCATTCACCTGCTTTGCATTTTTTGACTCCTTTTTCATCATGGGTGTGATTTTGCAGTGCTGCAGGTCCATGGATTTCCCAAATATCATCACGTGACTTAAAAGCAGCAGCAAAACAAAGGCACCACCTCTGCCTTCCTTGCAGTAGTAACAGGCATTAAGAAAGAGCAAGAAAGCATTCCAGAGCTGCAGAGGGCAGGGAAAAACACCAGGCTCTCTCAGAGTATGCAGTATGACAGGAAAAGCCAGCTCCAACAGAAAGAAGGCAAGAGGGCAATGCTTCCAGGCTCAGCAAGGAAGGAAAGGAAAAGGTTACAGCTGTGTACACACGAGCTTCCTCCAGCTAAATCGTGCAATGGAATCCCACTTAAAATATTTCCTTGTATTAGACTGGCAGGATTCAAGTGGTCAATTTATCTTTTACCTCCATATATGGACCTCAAATCAAAAAAAGAAAATTTCACCATTTTTTTGACAGAGTCATGGCTGAACTTCAAACACAGCCCAAAAAAGGGCCTGGATTGAGCCACGTGGGAGCTGGAAGGCTTTGACCCAGGAGTGTGGAAGGGACTCCAGCTGCAGTTTGAGATTAGAAGCCACATTAGATCAAGTGTGAGTAAGTCTGCCTCATCTCCACGTGGCAGCTTTATCACCTTGCCTTGAGTTGTGTAACTCAGCCTTTACTACAGACACGCTGCTTGCACTGCAGAGCCTCCTCAGGGCTCCCACTGCACCCCAGAGCCTTGAGTCAGTGCTGCTTGGGCAGCAAGGAGAAACCCCATCCCTGCAACCTGAAGAGATGGAACAGCAAAATTCAGGAGGGTGAGCACAGCCTCCCCAAAACCGGGGCTCTCCCTGGACACTGAGCCCAGCAGAGCTGCCCTGGCTCCAGCAGGATGCACCTGTGTGTTAGGTCTGGCAGGAATGTGCTCTCTGTGCCACATCTGTAGCTCCCAGCAGCCTTTTCCCAGGGAGCAGAGCATTCCCAGAGCCATTCCCAGTGTTCAGCTGCCCCAACACCCCATGTTCAGCCAGCTGTGCCTTTGTTCTGCAGCTGATCCCTGTAGGTCTGAGCACGTCCAGCTCATCCCACATTTATGACATCTGGCAGAAAGGTGAATTATGCTCCCCCAAACCCTGCTTTGCTTTAGTGGGGAACCTATTAGTCTTATTTGTTACACATTTTGTGTGCAATCCGTGCCTTCAGGAGAGCTATAACAAGAGCATAACCAGAAATCTCATCAGCCTCTTTTGTGAAACAAGGATAAGCAGAGCAGAGCGGGCCCCAGTGGACCTGGGTCCTACCTGTGTACACACTGCCCACACACTGCTTGCACAAGGGACTTACTAGCTACCAGCTGCTGTATTTTCAGAGCTAGTGGCAACACTGAGCTTTTACTTTCCATGCTACAGAGGCTGCTGGGATAATGGAGCCCATAATTACATCCAGCCTCTCGTTAGGGCTCAAATTACAAAACCGGATTTCTGTGCCAGACCTTCAGGAAGTAAGCCATGGAAGGAATCTCACAAATAACCTGCAATTACGTTAATGCAGAGGGCAGGGCCTTCCCTTAAGAGCTCTCAGACTCACTGGAGTGACCCTGGCTGGCTGGCTGGGGCCAGACCTGCAGTGGAGAGAGGTGATGAATGACAGAGGAGGTGAATTACACTGGCACAGCCCTGGTGCCTCTGTACCCAGGGCTGTTCAGGAACAGACATAGAGAAACAAAGCCTTGGTGTGGGGCAGTCCAACAGTGGGGCCTGGGTTGCTGTGGCTTATTCCTGTACCCTGTGTCTCCCCCCAGAGAGCTCTCCCAGGCCCAGGAAGCTGTGAGCAGAGCAGCACTCACACCTGCACAGGAGTGTGGGGAGCAGAGGCTGGGCTCAGGCACACCTGGAGAGGCCAGCACTGGGATGTCCAGCTCTGCTGAAGGCTCCCTCCCCGTGTCTGCCTGGGTGTCCCCATGAAGGGCTCCACACCAGCCTCACCCTGCACACACTGAGCAAGCACGGCCACACTTCCTCAGGGTGCCACACAAGGGAAGGGTCCAGGCTCTCTCCCCACTCTTACACCTATTTACAGCATTTTTACAACCCAAAAATGGGGACTAGGAGAAATCTGCTCCACTTTCAATGAATGTCTAATCCTCTCAGGCTCTGCACCTCCTCTGTAGCCCTCTGCATGTGCTCCCTGTAGCAACAGGGCTGGACACAAGCCACCCAAATATTTTCAAGCTCAGTTCAACACCAGCTCAGGCCCCCCTGGAGCTGTTTGATGTGTGAGCAAACACTCTTTATCTAGAAGCAAGCTGCTCTTTCCCAACTCCCCGCAGCAGGAATGCAGCCTCGGCTGTTTCCAGGCAGAAGCTGCCACACACAGCCCTGCAATTCCCCAGCATGCTGACTTCTCTCCTCATTATCCTCTTGATCTGCTCTGCAGAATCTAGGGAGTCTATCCCATTCGTTTCTCCTGTTAAATGCAACCTGTTTTTCTATAAATTGAATTTATAGATGATTTATTGACATTTACCCTGACACCCTTCACGCCATTGATTCTTCCCTCTGTTTGCACAATCCTGATAGTCCAATGCCAAAACATTTTTAAAACCAAACAAAATAAAACAACCAAAAATATTATTTCCATTGTGAACACGTTCAGCAGTTCATTACTGCTTATACCCCAGGTTAGCAGCAACCACCACAAAGTTCTGCCTTGAGTCAGATATTTTTTTTTTAAATAAAGGTAAATATTTCCTATAAATACAAAAGCATTTGGGTTTGGAACAATTCAGAACATTCTCTGCTGTCTTGTGATCTGTACACTCAGAGCTGGCCAAGACACAGCCCTTTTTCTGCCTTGTTATGTGACTGCTTTGAATTCCTCTGGTCTTACAGCAGCTCCCCAATCCCAGCCTGTTCTGGCCAGTGCTGATGGGACCAGGAGAATTGAGCACTTGGCTCCTCAGTACTTGCAGAGCCTCCTTCTCCCCTATCCTTGTTTAGGGCAGCTCAAAACTCCCAGTGCCACTTCAGCCATCTGGGATAAGACCTCCTGTGCCCTCGGAGGGTAAATTTAGCACAGATATTTCTGAAAGCAGCTCCCTTATGAGGCACCCATGGCTGACTTACAGAGAAGGGATGGTTTGAATCTAAAAGGAATAACCCCAAACTTCTGCCTCCGTTATTTCAGAGCAGCTACTCATCATGGAAGCACTGAATTCCCCACACACACTGAGCCATCTGCTCTAGTCATTATTACCAAAGACGTGCTCTGAAAATTACAAAATCCCAACGAGACCAAAAGAACGCAGAGAAAAAAATTCCCATAGTCTGATATTCCATCTGTGCAGCTTTTCCACTGCACACTCTTCTAGCAGACCTTTACAAATTAACCCCTTAAGTACCAGATGTGCATCAATTTAGAATCACCTAAAATTCTCCACAAGAAGAAGTGGTAAATAAGTCAGAGAGAAACTGATAAAACAGGGGAGAGAAATGACAGCCCAGAATTCCAGGAAGGGAGACAGCCTTATCTGGTGCCTGTGGGAAAATCACACAATTATGCTCCTGGCTGCTCCATGATGACCCTGAGAAAGTGGCCTCGTCCCTGTTCCTCCTCCCAGCTGCTGTTTGCCTTGTCTGTTTAAACTCTCCGGGGCCACAGTGGTGCCAATACTGCTCGAAGGCACCTGGCACACAGCAGCAGGTACCTGACATGAAGCAACAGCTGAAAGAACCAGGGCCAGGCCCAGCAGCACCTCATGGCAGAACAACTGCAGCAAGGGAGGCAGGAGACACCCAGGGGCAAAGATGCTGAGAGTTCTGAGAAGGCATTTACAGACCAAGAGCTGGCAATGCCTCCTGCAAGGTCTCATGCACTTGCAGGGCTGGGCTGTTGCTTTACTTGTATGTTGAGTTTTTTAACCCTTCAGCTTGAGGGCAACTGTCACTTGGACCTCTCTGAGATCACAGAACCCCAGAATGTCCTGAATTGGAAGGAACCCACAAGGATCATTGGCAGCACTTTCTGTCTCAATCCTCTGCTGATCACCATTCACTTCACTACAAGCCCTTCTCCTCCTCAACCTTCTTTGCCATCTCCTCCTTTCTTCCATTCTGCTTTTTCCTTTCACCTTTTCTTCTGCCTCCACAACCTGAGGCTGAACTTTCTCCATCCCCAGGAGGTTCTTAAAACAAATAGGAGCTTGTGAATTATTAACAGTGTAGACTAAAAATAGCATAATTTTTAATGGCAAGCACTACTGCACAGATGACCTGCCTCAGACTTAAGTGTGACTGGCCCTAAATGTTCCTAATTTGCCAGGAGTGCTTTACAGAATGACAGCTGTGAGGAGGAGAACATAACTTGTGGGCCTTAAAAAGAGAAGACAAAGCAAAGGAAATGGGTAGAACTGAATTCACCGCTACAGAATATAGAATATTGAATACAGGAATGTGTAATCAGCAGATCCTGGTGCTCCAGAAGCCCGGGGAAAAGCTGCATAGCTGGGATCCATTAAGGTATTTCCAAGACCGGCAAAAAGGACAAAAGCCCTTTCACTTGTTGAAAGCTTATTGCAAAGAGCAAAGACTTGATGGAGAAAGATGGCACCAAGGTTGTGAGCTTCCCTGCAAGCCGAGCAGCCCTGCACAGGTTTGGCAGCTGCATCCCCAAAGGAAGGGAATAGAACACCCACAGATCAGTCTGAGTCACCCACTGCAGACCCTGGCAGTACGTGACAGCCTGGGGTGTGACACCCTGGATCCCACAGCTACACCTCACCCAGGAAGAACTGAAAAATCACCTGAAAAATCACTCTGCATGCGCCACTTGCAAGGAAAATAAACACAACAAGAATCCCAAGGAAGGAAAGTGTGGCTTCTTTATCTTCTCAAGTTTAGAGAATTTCAGACAGATAGACTGTACTGAGCAGAGGGGATGAGTTGGCAGCTTGCAGACAGAACTCAGCTTTTCACCCTGCCACTCTGGCTTCAGACACAAGGACAAGGGCCCTTCCAGCCCTCTGAACAAAGGTGATACCAATGTCCCCAGGACAGCCTGTGACACCAAACAATTTCTAACAAGCTTGCAAACCCCTGGCGTTTCACATATCCCTTTTTGCCTTTGTGTCCATAATGCACAAAATATGGATTGGAGGGGAAAAAAACCTGAGCAAGGCATCAGTGTGGTAAGAGCCCTGCGGAGCTGAGTAACCCCAAGCTGCAGTTGGCTCTGTAAGAGCCCCAAGGGCGAGCAGTTAGTGCTGGCTCTGAGCGGGGCTCGACCCTCCAGAGAATCCTTACATGAGTCAGCTCAAACATTCACAACCCATGAGCAATTCCCAGCAGCATTTCACAATATTGAGTGGCTGCAAGTCTGCCTTGCTGCAAGGAGGTGTCCAGGGATTAGCTGCAGAGAGCTGCCCAGGGCTCTTCCCTCGGCTGGCAGCGGGGGATGGATGGAGCAGGAGCAGGATTGTGCTCTTGCAAATGAGTGCTGGGGGAGTTTATACAAACCAGCACTAATCCGAGCTAGTGTTCACATCACCAAAAACATTCCAGACTTCTCCCTGCTCCTTCCTTTGACATTGTATCACTGCATAACTTTAAAAATGCATTGCTGGCCTTGCTCACACTGGGGTAATTCCTGGCTCTTGCTACAGCTGAATAGCTGATGCCATGGCTATTGCAGTGTTTCTGCCAGTGAGGCCACTGCTTTGGAATGAAACCACAGATATTATCTTCAGTTCATTATCCTGCTGGGCCCTTCTCTGAAGTCCGTAGAGCAAGGAACGGTCACTTTGTCGAGAAAAGGGACAGAATTTAGATATGCAAAAGCAGAAAGGAGGTACGAGGAAGGAAGACGAGAGGGATGTGCGGAGATGTTGATAAAAAATCACAGAGAATGAGGTGCTCGCAGGGTCTCTTTTTCCAAGTTCTTCGTGAACAACTTCACCAACATCAAATTCAAAATTTTGTCATAAACCGGGTGTTGCTGGACTGAAACGCTGAACCGCACACGTATAGAAAATAACACTGAAGAGTAGGAGACTGCTGCAGCCCGCTAAGCAGGGAGGGGCACGGCGAGAGGACCGTGTATAGACCGGGGGTCAGCCTGAGAACCGGGAACGGGGAAAGGAGCGGGGGCGGGAGGGGAGGAGAGAGCAGAGCAGGGCAGAGCAGGGACCCGGGAGGCCGGGCAGGGCAGAGCGGGGCTGGCAGAGCCGCTCGGGGCAGAGCCGGGACCGGAGAGGTCGGGCAGGGCAGCGCAGAGCGGGGCGGGCAGAGCCGCTCGGGGCAGAGCCGGGACCGGAGAGGTCGGGCAGGGCAGGGCAGGGACCCGGGAGGCCGGGCAGCGCAGAGCGGGGCGGGCAGAGCCGCTCGGGGCAGAGCCGGGACCGGAGAGGCCGGGCAGGGCAGAGCGGGGCGGGCAGAGCCGCTCGGGGCAGAGCCGCTCCGAGCCGCTCCCCCAGCCCGGCCCGGCCCCGCCGGCGCTCCGCTCCCGCCCCGCCCCGCCGCCCGCCGCCGCCATCTTTTCCACCCGCGCCCGCCCGTCCCGCTCCGTGGCAGTCCCGTCGCTCCTCAGGCCGCCCGTCCATGGCCAGCTTTCCCCCGAGTGTCAACGAGAAGCTCATCGGTGAGCGGCGGGGGGGAGACGGGCGGGCTCGGCGGGGACAGCGCGGCCTGAACCGGGATCGGCCGGGGCTCGGGCGGGGGCGGGCGGGCGCTCAGCCCATCCCGCAGCGCAGAGCAGCGCGCTCGGGGCTGCCCGCGGGGAACGGGCGGGATCCGAGCACACGGGGCCATTGCGGGGACTCGGGGCCATTGGGGCACACGGAGCCCGTCCCGGCACACGGAGCCTTTCCCGGCCGTTTGCCCGTTCCGTGCCGGCTGTGGCTCGGCTCTCGGTGCGAGCAGCGCATTCAGCACCGCGCCTTCCCTGCAGGGGCTCGTCCCGCTGGGTTGCACGGTGACACCGGGCCCCTCCCGGTGGCGTTAATGAACCAAAGCAGGTGAGGCGGGGTGCCCGAGCAGTCGGTGAAAGGCCGATGCTGCTCGGATCGCCCTGTCACGGGTCTCCTCTGCCTCCCAGCTCGGGCGCGCACGGTCGGAGAGCTCCTGGCCCCCACGTCTCCCTTCGACAAGAAGTGCGGCCGCGAGAACTGGACGGTCGCGTTCGCTCCCGATGGCTCGTACCTGGCGTGGTCACAGGGACACCGCGTAGTGAAGCTGGTCCCCTGGGCGCAGTGCCTCAACAACTTGTAAGACAGACCGCTGTGGCTTTTGGTGTGCCTGAAAAACAGCAGGGTTTAAAATTGACCTCAAATCAATTAAAATGCGTGATTTGGTCTTCTAGGCTTTGACACCCCGGGGAAAAATTAATTCCTTAAAATAACAGCTGTTCTGTCTCTGCCTGCATGGCCAGCATGAGGAACTATTGCAACCTCACAAAGCTTATGGAGGAGTGGCTTCTTAATCAATTCAGACACTCTAAAATAAGAGGAAGTTAGATTGAAAAGGGAATTTAGAGATTTGGGCAGATCTGGCCCTTTACACTTCCTATCACAGTGCTGTTTGGTTTTACCTTTTGGGAATTTGCTTAAGGGCAGACCTCTTTCCTTATCATCCTTGTCAGAATGCAAGTGGAGTTCCAAAACACACATTTTGTTGGCACTGGCAGGTTGCATGTTAGTGAAGTTGCAAGCCAGCCACTGCAGTTCTGTAGCTGGTTACATTTCTCTGATCTGTTTTTTCCCCCTTTTGGGGGTGGTTAATTGTTTTCCATGTGCTGGACATCAGTATCTCTTTTCAGAGAGATACTTTTCAGTATTTCTTTTCTTTACGTGTAAGGGAATTGAAGGAAACTTCTCTCATTTATCAGAAAATCCTAGAAATTTTTACAGCTCATTTTCTGTAAATACTTCAAAACTGTTGGGTTTTGCAGTAGGTGAAATTAGCGTCTTGCTCTCTGCGGAAGTAAAACTGTATACAGAATATTAGTATTCTTTTGTGTTGGAAGGTTTCCAGGTGCTGGCAGTTTTTCTCAGCTATAAGAAAAGAAGCATTTTGATAGTTTTACAGTATAAGGGCAGCGAAGGGAGGTTTGTTTGGGGAATAACCCGAGCTGCGCTGTGCTGTGCTCGCAGCCTCCTGCACGGCACCAAGAATGGCGCGGAGGCGGCGGGCGCGCGGCAGGGCAGCGACAGCAGCCCCAGGAGCAGGCCCTGCGAGCACGTCATCGACTGCGGGGACATCGTCTGGGGCCTGGCCTTCGGCTCCTCGGTGCCCGACAAGCAGAGCCGCTGCGTCAACATCGAGTGGCACCGCTTCAGGTTCGGCCAGGAGCAGCTGCTGCTCGCCACCGGCCTCAGCAACGGCCGCATCAAGATCTGGGATGTCTACACAGGTGAGCTCGGGGCACCCCGGACCCCAGTGCAGGGACACGTGGGGAGCATCCAGGCCAGGACACCCCAGCCCTGCCACCCTGGCCCCGAGAGCCTCGTCACGCTCAGCTGCCAGCTCGCTGCTTGTTAGTACACACCAGGAACTGGTTACAGAATTGTAACTGCGACCTCAGCTTCAATACAAATTCAAAACTATTAAAAAAGCATGAGCTCCTGCAAACAGAAGGAAGGAAAAACTGCCAGAGGAACAAGAGAGGCAGGTCATGCTTTGAGATGTGAGACATGGCAGATACTAAATAATTAAATGTGTGCATACGTACATTGGTTGTTTACTCAGTAGTCTTCCTAGTTTCACCATACTTTAAAAGCATGAAATTGCTGGTTTATATTGATGAGGATCTCTTATTTTTTTAAAAGGAAAACACATTACTCAAAAAGACTGAATCTGAACTTAGGGACTTTCAGTTTTGCTGGTAGCGTAGCTGCTGGGTTGGAGAGAACTCTTGTTAAGAAAAAAAATGAGTAATTTGTCCTTTTAAATTGAAGCTTAGAACAGGTATGTCTATCAAAAGACAAGTCTTGCCTTATTTCTGAGCTTCTAGTATATAGATTTTGGGAGAGTGAAAGGATCCGTGTGCTGCTCATTGTAGGCAGCATTTCTACAAAGAAAATTGTCTTTACATGCTGTAATTTTATATTCAATGTTTGTATCCATAAAGCAACTGATCTAAGTACAGTAGTCCTTCATGCTAAATTGTGGTGTTCTCATGGAACAGGAAAACTCCTTCTTAACCTGATGGACCACACAGAAGTTGTCAGAGATTTAACCTTTGCCCCTGATGGCAGCCTGATTCTTGTGTCTGCATCCAGAGACAAAACCCTGCGAGTGTGGGACCTGAAGGATGATGGTAATGTCTGGACTTTATCTGCTCTAACATCTCTGAGTATCTGTACTCGCCCCTTTTATTGCTCTGGACTCACTTTGGTCAGGATTGCTCAAAAGCTGCGTGTTCTGTTAGTCACTCACTCTGCACTTGGAATTCTTCAGTCACTCACTCTGCACCCCCTTGGAGTGCCCTGTCTGTCTGAACCCTGGAGGCAGGAGCAGGCATTGGGCTAAGAGTGCATGGAGTGACCTTTCTGAATAGGGACATGTAAGTAGAGGCTGCATCCCAGGGGGTTTATTTCTGTGTAGAATGGCTCTGCAAGAAGTTTGGGAAAATGATATAAAATTTCACGAAGCAGTAACTAATTTGGAAAACCATCTGAATTTTGTAATATTTAAGCAATTCTTACAGCAATTATTTCTGTTTAGGAAACATGATGAAGGTGCTGAGAGGCCATCCGAACTGGGTGTATGGCTGTGCATTCTCTCCAGACTCCTCCATCCTCTGTTCTGTTGGAGCTAGTAAAGCAGTATGTGTCAGAGTTTCTTGTTCCTTAATTCTCCTGAATTGTGTGCATAATCATTTTAAATCTAAGTAACATTAAGCTTGTGCTCGGTGTCATGAACTTCTAATGTTTGATGATGATGTGAAAGTGCATGAAATTAAACTGGCAAATGGTGCATTGAGACCCTGATTTGTGAATGGAACTTGCACTGCTTTTAGTTGAAGAGGCTGTAAGTGTGGAGAAATAGGTCTGCACAGGGTCATGGCATAAAACAAAGACCTCTAAAGCTGCCAGTGTTAAAAGACACATAGATTGGTGCATAAAAGTATTTTGGTTTTGATTTTGTCCTCCTATTTTGTGCTCAATGAGAAAGACTTCACAAAGTCTGAGCCGGTCAGGGCACCTCCTGCTGAACAAAAACGTTCCTCCCTGTTTTCCCGTGCCAATGGCAGTGGTGCTAAGAGCTAGAGGGAAGAGGAGCACACTGGCTTTGCTTCCATCCTAATGCCCTGCTGGAGAACTGAAAGCAGTGCAGGTGATGCATGTATGCCATAAGCTGCTCCTGGCACTGACGAGTTAGGGCAGAGCAGAAAGGGGAGCTCAGCCTGGTTCAGGGCTCTGCAGGCAGTGTAGTGAGCCTCCACAGGCCCAGCTCAGGCACTGGCCATCACTGTGGGAGTGCTCACCTCGGCGAGAGCTCTGGGGTTTGGCTCTGCTGGAGCAGAGGGGGATGTGTACATTGCTGTCTCGAGGCTGTGTGTTTTCCATAAGCTTCTTGCTTTCCCTGTCACAGGTGGTGGCAGCAATATTGGTGTGATTGAGTTAAGCTGGCACCACTCTGAGGAGCACAGTGGTGTTGGCGGGCAGAGAGTGGCAGCTCTGGCCGCCAGCCCGGCGAGCTGTACCGTCTGTACCGTAGGACGAAGTAACCTTGCCCTCGGCTGCAAGGGGTCCTGTACGTACGCAGGTGCTGCTCCATGTCCACTGTCTGTTTGCTTGCTTGCTTTTTTTTTTTTTTTTTTTTTGTTTTGTTTTTTTTCTGGTTTTTTTTTTTTTAATAATTTTCACAGCAGTGAAACACGCTGACTCCTCAAACTTAGTTTCCAGTTTTATGGAATGTTGGGGTCTCCTTGGAAAAGTTAGTGAAGGTGTTTGTAACTGATTGTAAAATGGTGCGGAGTTAGGCAGCGTGGGAGGCACTAAGGCTGA
This sequence comes from Erithacus rubecula, assembly GCF_903797595.1. Lineage (NCBI taxonomy): Eukaryota > Metazoa > Chordata > Aves > Passeriformes > Muscicapidae > Erithacus > Erithacus rubecula. The sequence goes on along the minus strand of NC_136674.1, from coordinate 710,059 downwards.
GTTTGGTTTGGTCAAATGTAAATTTATCCAAGATGTCAGAATTTAACCTGTGCAGTAAAACTGTCAAGGGAAAAATCAAGGCTGCTAATGAGCTCTTTGAGGGACGACATAACAGCTTTTGCTAAAGACTTATATTCCTATAAAACCATGTTGCAGTATGTGGATAGTTCCTATTAAGTAATTTTGCACAGTCCTTATTTTGATTATAAATAATGTACGACCGCATGTAAAATACTGTAATATTCTATGAATTCTTCTAATACACTGTGCAATTAGGGTAAATTGTAATATTAATGTTGTTTGTTACTGTTGACTTGATTTTAAATGCTTAAATTCTTTCTTATAATGTGGTTAGACTTCCCTGTTGTTTTGCCAAAGACATAACTTTTGGCTGTGAAAATTCTTTTTGCTTGCAGTATCTGTTTCTCTTCCTAGGCTGACGTTGGTGATCCAAGCAATTGTAAACAAGTGATCTTAAACTCAAAGGGATGCCACTGGAGTAACAATATGTTAACCTTACATTTTCTGTCTGTATATTTCTTAAAATTTTGGTAGTTACTGAAAAGAGGGGATTGTAGAGTTTAACCCTATTTATTTCTGAATATTTTAATAAAATAGTTTTATAATACATGAATTTCAGTAAGCTACATGGTTAAATTGTGTTGCCTTTATCTTATATTTTGGCTTATTTTGTTAATAACATTTAACAAATTTGAGTTAGAACTTGCATGTCTGCTTTAATTATTTAAAAAAAAAACAACTTGATTTTAATCTGAGTATGACACTGAGCATATTTCTTAATTGTAGTAATTCATAATACCTGATTTTAATATAATCCTAAATAAGACTAGCTATACTTAAGAAACAAATTAAATGCTTCGTCGCCTCTGTGGGCAGAGCTATAACATCAGCTCATTTACTTGCAGGTTTTCCTCTGGGATATGGATAAATACTCCATGTTACGGAAGCTGGAAGGCCATCACAATGATGTTGTAGCTTGTGAGTTCTCTCCTGATGGAGCATTACTGGCTACTGCATCCTACGATACTCGAGTCTGTGTCTGGGATCCGCACACTGGAGTGGCCCTTAGGGAGCTCGGGTAAGCAAAGCACTCAAACCTGGGAACTTTCTCCCAGAGCAGGCTTGGAAATGAGCAGTGGCTGATGGAGATGCTAAAGTGGCAGAGGCTGGAGGTTGTTCTTCCATCTGGGGGAGAAGTTACATCAGAGGTGTTTTAATTTTAACGTGTCCTAAGCTGTTAAAGACGGCTGAAGAGCACGCAGCAGTTCAGCCCCAGTGTGTGGTGAGCTGGTTAAACACTGTTTGTCACAGCTGAGCCCTGCCCAGCCGCACAGGTGTCCCTGAGGTGTCCCTGAGGTGTCTGTCTGTCCTGCAGGCACCTGTTCCCCCCGCCCACGCCCATCTTCGCGGGCGGCGCCAACGACCGCTGGGTGCGCGCGGTGTCCTTCAGCCACGACGGGCTGCACGTGGCCAGCCTGGCTGACGACAGGTGAGTGTGCCCGGGGCCCTGCCCCTGCCCTGCCAGCCCAGCTGTGCTCCTGGGCTTCCCTGTGCAGCACGGGGAAACCAGCCTGCACAGAGAACAAGCTGCTCTGTAACTCCCTGTCCTTGCCCCTCAGGATGGTGAGGTTCTGGAGAATTGATGAAGAATACCCTGTACAAGTTGCACCTCTCAACAATGGGCTCTGCTGTACTTTCTCTACTGATGGCAGTGTTCTGGCTGCAGGGCAAGTACAGATTTTTCCTTTTTGAAATATGAGGGTAACGCAAGAGATAGAAAACAGTGGCTCAGTGTTCTGAAAAATTTCGGTTGTGACTTGCAGCCTGGTGCTTCTGACTGGTACTGGTTTGTTTAAACATGCCTGGAATAGCAGTAAAATCAATCAGCTGATAAACTCATTTCTTATCTTTAAAAATAAATATGTGAGAGACCCAAAACATGAGAATTGGAAGAAGCCCATCAGATAGCCGAGGGCAGTTGCTGTGTCAGGTGGCACAGCTGCTGGGAGATATGCTCCTGTTGCACAGACAAGTTGCTTATTGTGCTGCTGTAGCTTAAAATAGGAACTGGAGTAAATCAAATAAATAAATCAAAAAATAAAACTGGAGCAGCTGGAACTGGGCACCAGCAAGTCCCCTCCTAGTGTGTGTGTGTGTGTGTGTGTTTGTGTGTGTGTGTGTTGAGCTGGTTCCCCTGCACTAACCTGAGGGTCTGTGGGGTCCAGGCTGAGCTGGTTCCCCTGCACTAACCTGAGGGTCTGTGGGGTCCAGGCTGAGCTGGTTCCCCTGCACTAACCTGAGGGTCTGTGGGGTCCAGGCTGAGCTGGTTCCCCTGCACTAACCTGAGGGTTTGGGGTTTTGCAGGACCCAGGATGGCAGTGTGTACTTCTGGGCCACCCCGAGGCAGGTGTCCAGCCTGCAGCACCTCTGTCGCATGGCCATCCGCAGGGTGATGCCCACCAGCCAGGTCAGGAACCTGCCCATCCCCTGCAAAGTGCTCGAGTTCCTTTGTTACCAGATCTGAGTTATTTGACAAGGAAACCAACAACTGGGAGGTGGCCCAGCTGCTGAAACTGGCTACAAACACTTTACAGAATCCTCAAACTGTACAGCCTTTAAGCTTAAAACTCTACAGGTTTTCAAGAGCTATTTAAAGTGATAACCTAAATACTATTTTATCAAAATGCCTGACAGGTAATTTTTTTACTATTTATAGAAAACACAGTAGAAGTATTCCTGGTGTTCTCAATTTTCTAAAATATAACTGTGAAAACATGTACATATATAGACATAAGCTGCTACATGTTATCAATGTACCTTTAAGAATTGCTTGTATGATTTTTCATGTGTCTCATGTATATATTGCTTTGGTAGAGCCATGATGCATCTGAGCTGTAAGTGGAAGGACAGCTGTTCTGGCACACTGAGGTAGGAAAACTATTGACTTTCAGAGCAGTTAAGCTTCCTTCTGTACATTGGTTGGGGTCCAGGAAGCTGCCCCCAGGTCAGACTTTGTGCTAGTTTATTTGTGAGGAGGTACAGAGTGGCTTTGTAGAGGGCAGTGTGAGGAAGAGCAGGAGGTTAAAAGGGTTGCAGAGTATCCAATGTAACCCGTGTCAGCTGAAGGCCTTATGCTCCATAGCAGCAAACCAGGTGAAATTTCAGTATTGGGCAGTGTTAGAGAACCATTTCCTTACATTTCTGAAAATCTGACTACTGTATTATTGCCTGATACTGTGTCTGTAATGAGAGACATTAACAGACTCAGTTATTATCCTTTAACCCTATAATATCTATTTGGGGGTGATTATTGGTTAATGGCCAAAGATAAGCAAAATACTTGGTTTTGCCTTCTGTTATTTATCTGTACCTGCAGATATAAAGAATGTATGCATTGCATAAAATGCCTGATTATATATATTTTTGTTGAATTTTGTATTAAAAACTTGTATAAAAGTTTTCTGGTGTCTCATCTGGTGTCTGATTTGTCAACACTGGCTGCAGTGTTCCAGGCTGAGCTGGTGGGGCCTGCTCTGTGCTCCCAGACAGATGCTTACTGAGCTCTCTAGAGCCATGACAGTGTTGTAAGCACGTGTGAGCTGCAAATCTGCTTATTTAAGCACTTTCATGAGCTGAGCTGAAAGCTGGGCTTGCCATGAGCCTGTTTCTGCAAGATCACAGTTCCAGCCCTGGGTAGACTTCAATGTGGGGTCTTGCAGGGGAGTCTTACTGGTGGGTGCCCTCAGGCTGTTTAAAAGCTCTGATTTATGGAAGTTCAGGGAGAAAACAACATCCCAGCTCCCCTTTGACCACCTCTGAAAGCTGCTTCTCCCAGCTCTGCCTGCAGTTCTGTTTGCTCTAACCTTTCTCCCAGGACACAAATGATAATGTTAGACCAAGTACACAAGCTCTGCTCATTAGTGAGGTTATTTATAATAATGTACCACAGTTACAAGCCTCTTCCTGCCGTGGTGGGACACCACTAGGTAAGGCCTGGTCCCCAGCATCCCCCACATCCCAGCTGCTCTTCTGTAAGCACTGCCAGGGAAAAGGGAACAAGCCAAGGACAGCACCATGGCACTGACAACACTCAGTATTGTGTGGGGTTTGTTGTTACAAGGCTACACAAGGACTTCCATTGGAGCACTTTAGAAACAGGGTGGATGAATCCTGTGACCTTTTCCTTATGTATTACAATAGTCTCATAAAGGACAGAGGTTATGTAAGATCCCATGGGAAATCTGCTAGAGGTGTCAGGCAGAAACTGTTTATCCAAGTAATTATTTCAGATCAGAACCACCTGAGTAAGGCAAGCAGGGTTTCTGTGGGTTGCTGGCTTCTGCACAAGGACAAGTTTGTTTTATAAACACTGCTCTGCACCCAAGTCCCACTGCAATGAGCTGGATCAGAACAGCCCTCATTATTGATGTACTAGAACCAAAAGAAAGCCAGAGTAAACTTCAGATAAGTCATGATAACACTGTTAGTTATCAGCAAGGTTATGCCAGTGTTACAAGCTAATTCCAGACAGAAGTTCTGGGGCAGATAGGATTTATCTCTAATATGAGATTAGAAGCTCCTGAATGCTCATTTTTGTTACAGGTGGCTGAGTTCTTTATGCATCAAGGAGAAAAAATATTTATGGGCTGTAAAAAGAATTGCTACACTGGGGTTCCCTGACAGAAATCATAATCTTCTCTCCTGTCTGAGCTCACTTCTCAGCCTATGCAAATGTAAAGACCCTGTACACTGAGGGGAGGAACTTCCCCCATTTAATTGGAGAGTTCTGCCCACTGATTCAGGTGCCTGACACACAACTCATCTTCCAGCTGTGCAGACAGGGACTACTGCCCCCCCCCGTGTGAGCCCAGAGCATTTAACCAGGCCACCAAGGTTTCACTGGCTCCTCTCCCCTCCTGCCTCAAAAGGCAAACACTTCTTTGGGAAGACTGTCTCAATCTGCTTCCTGATACAACAACAATTATAGTGAAGTCTAGTACCAAAGTAAATGCCAGGATGGAAAAATGAAACTGAAATTATATGGGAAAGAGTCTATCAGTGTACATTATTAACTGTGAATTCACACCTTCTGGGGCAGATGCCCAGGAGCTGTTAGGGTGTTTGATTATATGATTAATTATGACCAGCTCCTTGTGGTCACTGCAGAAGGAGCAAGTCCAGAAGAAAGACTTAAAATATTGCTTCATCTTAATTGCATCAGAGGAAAGGAAAAAAAAAAAAAAAAATCCAAGGTCCACTGCAGATAAGAGCAGTGAGAAGAGTTTGGGCAGAACTTTGATCCTGATGTGGCATGTCACAAGACAGATACATGTTTGCTGCAGTCCAGAGAGCTGTTCTGGCTTTTGAGAGGTCATTGGCACCTAAGGAAAAGGAGCAGCTGAGAAAATCCCCTCCCTACCTTCTAACAGGTGTGTGACACAGCCCCAAGGCCACTGGCCTCTAAGGGAGGTTTGGCCTTGCCAAGTGCTTCCCTTCAGCTGGTCCCAAAGGCTCAGGGAGTTCTGACACTCAGGTGAAGCAGCCACAGTGAGTGTGCTCTGAGAACAAACAGAAGCTAGGAGGTGGCATGCTGCTCCTGTACTTGTAGAAATCAGCACTAAATCTGGCCTGCACTTTGCATTTCTCTGACCTCAGCACTCTCACAGATGAATTTGATTTGCTGCCTAGAGAATCCTCTCCTGACTCCACTCCAACACAATATTACAAATAAAAATCCAATTAAACAGAGTCCATCATGGCAATAATCTGAGCAACAACTGACCAGGCTCTGATGAAGCATATTCTTACAAAGGCTTGCAATAAAGCAAGGGAAGTTTGGGGTACAATGTGTGTATCTCTGTGGGTTGGTGTGGGGGCAGAGCCTCCATCCACGTGTCTGTGTGTAACTCACTGCCAGGGGTTACTCTGGAGCCTGGGAAAAGCTCAGTGCTTGCACAGTGACAATACTGCCCTGCAAAGGCAGCAGCTGGGAGGGCATTTACCTCCCAGGGGAGGGTACAAAAACCCCTTGGCATGCCCAGGTGTATTGACTGTGTCCACTGGATCATGAGACACCAGAGAGGCTGGAAGTGTGCTGACCTGCTCACAGCTCTGTGTTTGGTGAAGAGCTGCCAGGGTGGCATTTGGCCAGCACAAGTGTTGCAGCTTCTGCTGGAACTGCTGAACAGCAGCAGAAGAAAAGCTGCCTAGAGCAGAGCCCCTGCCCTGGCCAGTGTCACACACACTGCAGGCTCAGCCCCTGCCCAGCATGGTACACAGGCAGACCATCAGCTCTTTTGGCACCAGACTGCAATAGAAATAAATTCAACATGTCCATCTGTGTGGATGGAGAAACTTCTGAAATTACACTTTTCCTATGGAGTTCTTTGCCCAAGGAAATTAAAGCCAACACCAGGCTCCCCTGAGCAGGGCTCCTCCTACATTGCCTGGGAAGACATTCTGTGCACTGTGGTGTGGTAAGAAGGGTTTCCTCTTTTTAATGCCACTTCCATCTAGTAACTCATAAGAAATATGATGTTGAGGGCTTTCTTTTTAGTCTATTTTTTTCTTGAATCTATAATTGTTCTTGGCTTCATCAGTAGATATTATTAACTACTTATTATTCAGAAACAAACCAGTATTCTAACTAACCAATTATCCTAAATCATACTTCAAACAAAACATAACTCAGTAGCATTTATGGGGAAATGTAAGGGTAATAACATTTGGAATATTTATGGGAACCTGGAAGTGTTTGAATTATCTTCATTTGCGAACTACAGTAGCATCCAAGCCTTTAATAAAGAAGTCTCTGTAATCCAAACAACTCCTAAATTAAACAGACCAGAGACAAAGCTATGAACAGAAAACATAATCCCTCACTTAGAGGTAAATAAATGAGGCACAGAAAGGGATTCTAAAGGAAACTGTACCAACCTCAGAATCTGGTTTTCCTCCCTGATGTGGTCAGAAAGTCCCTTTGGCACAGCCTATCATGCTTCCCAAACAAATGCCAAATGTAGATGCATCTCCTTATGGTCAGTGTGCAGGGCCTGCTCCAGAGGCTTTCTTCATTCAGCACAGGTGCAGCTCTACTGCTGCCTTGATTTTCTCCACTCTGTCAAACTCTGCCCTTGTGGTTTCACACCAAATCCCAATGCTCTTAAATGTTCCATTTCCAGACGGAATTGATCTGAGCTGAATCCCTTCTCAAAGCAAGAGGAGCAAAATTCTGTTCTATTTCTAGAGAAGTGTTTGAGAACAAGATCTCTAATTAGTTCTGTACCACAATCCAGAGGTACCAAGGCACCTTCATCTCTTCCCCAACCCCCAAATTCTTCACCAACCCCAAATCCCGGGAATGGCTCCGGGCGCGTGCGGGCACCTGCCGGGTGTGCGGCGCCCTCTGCCGGGCACGCGCGGCTCTGCACACCTGGGCACACAGCTCTGCACACCTGGGCACACACTCAGCTCTGCACACCTGGGCACACTCAGCTCTGCACACCTGAGCACACTCAGCTCTGCACACCTGGGCACTCAGCTCTGCACACCTGGGCACACACTCAGCTCTGCACACCTGGGCACTCAGCTCTGCACACCTGGGCACTCATCTCTGCACACCTGGGCACTCATCTCTGCACACCTGGGCACACAGCTCTGCACACCTGGGCACACACTCATCTCTGCACACCTGGGCACTCATCTCTGCACACCTGGGCACACAGCTCTGCACACCTGGGCACACACTCAGCTCTGCACACCTGGGCACACAGCTCTGCACACCTGGGCACACACTCAGCTCTGCACACCTGGGCACACTCAGCTCTGCACACCTGGGCACTCATCTCTGCACACCTGGGCACACACTCATCTCTGCACACCTGGGCACACTCAGCTCTGCACATCTGAGCACTCATCTCTGCACACCTGGGCACACTCATCTCTGCACACCTGGGCACACTCAGCTCTGCACACCTGGGCACTCATCTCTGCACACCTGGGCACACTCATCTCTGCACACCTGGGCACTCAGCTCTGCACACCTGGGCACACTCAGCTCTGCACACCTGGGCACTCATCTCTGCACACCTGGGCACACTCAGCTCTGCACACCTGGGCACTCAGCTCTGCACACCTGGGCACACTCAGTTCTGCACACCTGGGCACTCAGCTCTGCACACTTGTGCACACTCATCTCTGCACACCTGGGCACTCATCTCTGCACACCTGGGCACACTCATCTCTGCACACCTGGGCACACTCAGCTCTGCACACCTGGGCACTCATCTCTGCACACCTGGGCACACTCAGCTCTGCACACCCGGGCACACTCATCTCTGCACACCTGGGCACTCATCTCTGCACACCTGGGCACACTCAGCTCTGCACACCTGGGCACTCAGTTCTGCACACCTGGGCACACTCATCTCTGCACACCCGGGCACACTCATCTCTGCACACCTGGGCACTCAGCTCTGCACACCTGGGCACACCCTGCAGCACCTCCACTCTGAGTACTATCAATCCCTTGCTTCCTGCTGCAGGGTGAATTTGTCAGCTTTAGAGGAAGAAAGTGAGCTGGGTGGGATTTTCATCAAGCTGCTTGTGTATACTGCAAACATCAGCAGTGAGCATGCAGGAGTCCTGCCAAGGCTGGGAGACAAACCTCACACTTCTTTTGTTTCTGCTGCTTTACTTAGGAAAGAGCCAATGCACGGAACACAAGGAGTGCCAGAAAGCCAAATACACACAAGCCTTTGATGCTTTCTTTCCCTGCACACACACACACACACCTCTGTCAGCTCTTTAGTCTCAACCCTTCAGAGGCCAAAGGTCAGAGGGGCCCCTGTGAACTGCTGCCCTGGCAGAGGAAGAGGAAGGAAATGACAAATGAGCTCAGCTTTCCAGGCCTGCCCCATCCCCGTGTGAGTCACGGTGCGTGACGCGGGGGCTGCACCCTCCATCTATCAGGACTTGGTTTCCTCTTCTGAAGCTGCTCATGTGACATCTGCAGCTTTTCCCTGTGAGCAATCCTGCAGCTCCCTGCTGGGGCTGCTCTGCACAGCCCTTTCACTGGGAAGTGGCAGCAGAGTTCCAGCTAAAGCTGCTCTTTTCATCACTTCTGGGAACACCAGACTGGCTCCTGGCTTAAGGAAGAGAACTTCGAGCAAGTAATGAGGAATTGCTTTCTGAAATTGTCCCAAACACAATGAAACCACCAGTCACTACTTCACAGCCTTCCAGCTCTGTAACAACTTTGTCACCCACAAATGACATTTTGTTACAGAATCGAGGTTTTGTTGCAATTTCAACATCTCGAGGTTTTGTTTTGCCCCCCGTTCCACAACCAAGTCTTGCAAACACCATCTCTCACTGCTCCAAAGCCAACAGCTCCTTTTCCAGCACAGCACATGTGGGAAAGCTGGATTTCAGACACAGGTAACTTGATTCCACCCCATCTCTGCAGTCATCTTCCTGTTTCACACAGCTTGAACCTCATGGTGCCTCAGTTTCTACTGTCCTATGTATGATCTGTTAAACACCTGCATTTTTTTTTTTTCTGGAGTCCTGCAGAACTTTCTTGTTATTTGTTTTTAAAGTGAAATCCGAGGGTTACATGAACCCATGTAACTCCTGGCAATGGGGCTTTTAAATGAAAGCACTGCAACATTGACTGCAGATGTGGGGCTCAGAATTTCCCATTCTGACACCACCTCTCCCACCACTGAGGAAACTGTCCAGAAGCTGCTGCAGAGACAATGGGTTTGTTCTTTTCAAAGGACACCATCACTTAGCTTCTGGCATCAAACACTTCCCAGGCATGGAAAGTTACAGCTCTGTGAGAAAGGAGGAGTAGGAAATGTGGCAGTATGAAAAGTGACCTCAGGCTCACAGCATCGCCCCCAGGATTCATCTTTCACAAGTCTCCTGAAGGGAGTGCATTTGGGAGGGGCTGCATGGGCAGTGCTGATGGTCAGGAAAGCAGCTCCAGGAAGAGCAGGTGGGAAATGGTGTGAGAGCACACACAACACCAGGACTATTCTTAGGAGGAGTCCTAAAGAGGAAATTGCACAGGGAGTGTTGTCAGGCTCGTTTCTGTCACCCAGATGAAGAGAGTTAAGTGAGCAGGGCCAGAGTTCACAGTGTCACCTGAAACACCTGGGGGTGCCAAAGAGGCTTTTTGGGTGCAGGACAGGAAAATGCCTGGGACAGGGAGGGGACTTTGGGTGACCTGGATGGCTGCACTGAGAGTCAGGGCAGCACCTGTGCCTTGGACATTCTCACCTTTCATCTACTCCTGCTTGTCATGACCCTTGTCATGGCCTCATTAAAACACACCTAAGCAAGCATCACCTGCTTCAACAGCAGCACACCTTTGGGAGGTGGAGAAGTTCTGGAATACATTTGAAACACAGAGCAGCTGGGAGCTGGAGGTGTGAATTTTCTTTAAACCCCAAAAAAATGAGGCTGCCTGCTGGAAAGAGAAGGCAGCTACTTAACCTACTAATAAAATATCAAGACCTATGAAGGACACTGCTCTCCTGTACTCCTTGGCTTTTCTATTATGGCACAATAGTGGTCTCCACAATTTTTTTTTTTTTTATTATTTAGAACTTTTGTTTTTGTTCTTGTGCTCAGGACTTGCTGGGCCAGAGAGACCTGCTGTGTCTACTGGAGGTCAGTTTCTTTAAATAAAAAAGTAATCCAGATCAATGTGGGATTACAGGGCACGAAATCTCCTCATGGCTAAGCAGGGTCAGTGTTCTTGGATGGCAAAACTGCCCTGAAGTTTAAGTTTGCAATAAAGTCTTCCCACCATGATTGCCCAGCACTGACACAGAGGGGTTTAACTGCAGGGTCCCCGGGGTGCCACAGGTCCCTGGCTCCACAGGGAAGGAGGGATGCCAAGAGTGCCTGGGGGCTCTGTCCACAGGACAAGTCTCCATTGTGGCTGCTGAATGACACATCTGCCTGCTACAAACAGACTCCTGCAGAGCCCTGCATGTGCTGACAGCTGGCCACCAGCCTGGAGTGACTTCAAAGAGCTGAGCTGGGCCCAAGAGGTCCAACATCCTCTTCCTCTGAGCTCACACAACACCTGGGCTTAAGCAGCAGCCACCCCCACGAGCTCCTTTTCCAGAGCAGAGATGCTCTGCCCTACACAACAGGGGCTCCAGACTAAGCTATGCCAAGAACATCAAAGTCAATTTCTACTGGAACTGAACCTTTGAGGAAAGTAGGGTACTGCAATGCAGGACATCAGCAGTGATTTTAAAATAGCTGTGTTTAAAGTAAAAATAACAACTTCAACAACAGGAAACAAGGAAGGAAAAGACCTGAAACCAAAGTTCTGCAACAGAGTCAACATTATTGCACAGTACTCCAGGGATAAGACCCAATTCCCTCATACCTGGAACAGTATTTTATCAGGGATTGTTACTGTGTACTTGAGATGGTCTGAGGTCACTCCCCACACAGCTCTTGGTAGGGGTGGGTAGGTGAGAGGATAGATACCATTCCCTACAGGTTGCTCTCACTCACCAGTGATGTATTTAATTTTTTCATGCCCACAACCAGAAACCATGCACTCTCACAAGCTTATGCAGTGAGTCTGTTATGAAATTATACACGTCTGCTATTTTATAATACACACAAGGATGGGTTTTAAATGTTTTGGGGCGAGAATAATTTTCTTATTCTGGATCTGGCGCTAACTGTATAGCTTAGTGATTCAAACAGTGGGGAGGCAGACCACGACTGAGGCTCCCAGGACAAAGCCATGAATAAATGCAGAGCAGAATATTTAGGTTCATAAATGGTAGGTCCACAGGAGATGCAAGAGGCTTGTGTAAGCAGGACTCGATGTGAGGAGAGCAGCTTGCATTTGCCCTCCTGTAAGTGTTCCTTGTGCATGAAACAGCCCCTGGACACAAGGGGCAAGAGGACAGGGAGCACAGGGGGGCTGGCTCCCACCATGGCTATGCTGCTCTTATTCTACAGCTCCCGATTTATGTGCATCAAAAGCGTCCAGGTCCCTTATCTGTGCTGCCCGCGGCTCGGCTAAAGAGCAGAGGGATCTGGCTCCGGGCTTTGACAGAAATCACATCTGACTCCCTCTCTCACAGGCGGCGGCTCTGGCCGGGGGAGCACCAGCGTGTGAAGTTAATCTAAGCAAAATTAATCTGGCGAGAACAGCTGTCTCGGGCAGGATTCCCGATCTGCGCTGCCCGCCACGCTCTGCAGCTCCCGCAGGAGCCCCGGCCCCGCTCCCCGGCCCGGCCCGGCGGCTGCAGAGGGCACCAGAGCGCCGGGCAGGGCTGCGAGGGGACAGGGGAAAGCTCCGGGCAGCCTGTGGGGAGCCCCCAGCGCTGTCTCGGGTACCCCCAGTGCTGTCTCGGGTACCCCAGCCCGGACGGGGTGCCCCCAGCGCTGTCTCGGGTACCCCAGCGCTGTCTCGGATACCCCAGCCCGGACGGGGTGCCCCCAGCGCTGTCTCGGGTGCCCCCAGCGCTGTCTCGGGTACCCCAGCCCGGACGGGTGCCCCCAGTGCTGTCTCGGGTACCCCAGCGCTGTCTCGGGTACCCCAGCGCTGTCTCGGGTGCCCCCAGCGCTGTCTCGGGTACCCCAGCGCTGTCTCGGGTGCCCCCAGCGCTGTCTCGGGTGCCCCCAGCGCTGTCTCGGGTACCCCAGCCCGGACGGGTGCCCCCAGTGCTGTCTCGGGTGCCCCCAGTGCTGTCTCGGGTACCCCAGCGCTGTCTCGGGTGCCCCCAGCGCTGTCTCGGGTGCCCCCAGCGCTGTCTCGGGTACCCCAGCGCTGTCTCGGGTGCCCCCAGCGCTGTCTCGGGTACCCCAGCCCGGACGGGTGCCCCCGCTGTTCCCGGACGCTGCTGCAGCCCCGGGACCATCTGGCAGCGCCGCAGAGCCGGTGCCGCTGTGCCGGGAGGAGAGCAGGGATTCACAGCCCCGGAGACCGGCTTCAGCTGGGTACGGCTGCACGCCAAAGCAAGGAGCAATAAACACATCGGCCCAACCGGCTCCGGTTCTTACTTAAGTAATTTCCCGGACTGAGAGAAAATGCAGAATTGCACAATGTTCCTGGGCTGCTGTTTTCTCCCTCTTGTGTCACTTCAAAGCACAGGGGATGTCACTAAAAGTGACATAAAATGCTGAATTTCAGGTGTCCTTTGGCCTCCGATAAATTCAGTGAGTCTGTGTCCCTCACTGGAGGATGCTCTGCCTGTCATAGGGGGAAAACGGCATAAAATCCATGCCTTGGTTTGGGCAGAAACGGCATTGGTTTAGAGACAAGTCAGCTGGGAGCTTTTGCAAGACTTAATGAGGCACTGGATGAAGTACACAGGGAACAGGAAATAAGCACTACTCCAACATCAGTGTTTGCAGCCTTCCCTGCGAGCTGGCATCTATTCTGAAATTCCCATTACAGCACGGAAGTGTTCACACTCCTTTATCCCAGCATCTTGAAACAGCCCCATTCTGTGCGAGAACTGGTCCATTTTACTGCGATTGCCGAGCGGTGAGATCTCAGCCTTTCACCACCCAAACACATCAATAATCCAAATTTTCACCTGAGTTTAGCAGACACGATCCTTCATTCCCAGTGACAGAAAAGCATTGCATTTTCCCTATGACCTCATAATTGCTCTCTTCCTGACATCACTGCAAAACAGTTACCTGAGTAACTCATTAAGCCCTCCAGGGCTGGGTTGTTTGGGTTTACTTTTTTCACTTTTAAATTGGTAAGAATTCTATTGTTGCTACAGATAAGCAGCCATTTGGGGTTATTTGAGTGCAAACTGCAGATAAGAGAGTGTCTCCTGAAGGCTTTTGTTGTCTCTTTTCGCCTGTGGCTTTTTGTTTCTGCAGTCTTTATGTATAAGTTCTCTGGGGTTGTTGTGTGTGTGAGGGAAAGTACAGCGATCACAACTGCTTCCACAAGTGGCTGGGGAATCTGTACTGCCCCTGGGACCCCCAGCCTCAATCTGCAAGTCTCACTTCCGTGGGTGAGCTGGCACAACCCTCCCACTGCAGTAAAAGCCAGAACTCCTGCAGAGTGGGCTGAAGGCTGGGCAGGTTCTTTACTGGCAAAAGCTTCTCTGCTAAACATGTCTGGGAGCCAGGATCCTTCCATGAGGAAAACGAGTCCAGCTCTAAGACTCTGGAAAACACCAATTCTATGAGCTTACAGCAAGAGCCATGGGAAGAGAGCCCTTCACCTTCTGTGTGCTGAAGTAAATGGATATGGAGTCTGGGATGTGGCAAACATCAAAGGGATTCCATTTCAGATCTAAGATTGAAATAGTACTGCAAGCTAGAGAGAAAGTTTAGCCAGGAAGGCAGGATTGATCCAGCAGGTTCTGATTCCCAGGATTCAGCCTTGTAGCAGTCACTGCAGATATGAGTGCCAAAGGCCATCAGAACTTATGAACTGAAACATCTTCCACAGCCTAGGTCAGGAGGATTTCATCTATCTAATCGCTTGGTTTCTTCCTCTTTGCCAAGTAATTTCAATCACAAAGCTGGTATGAAGAGCTGACCTACAATCGTTTCCATGTGCAGATAAGCTTCCGTTGGAGTTGCTGCATGATACTCTGCCCTTCTTTTTGCAGCTCTCAAGAAAGCAGGAGGTGCTGTGACCATCCAGCACACATCTGGAGAGTCCAGGTCAGAGCCTTCTGTGACACCCTGACTGCATTCCTGTTCTCTGCTATCCCAGCCCCAGGTAATAATCAGAAGGGAGTGCCCAGTCACAGTCACGTGAGGGATGAGCCAGTCCAGCCTGTTTCCTGATTTTCAGGTCAACAATTTCTTATATCATTCCACACTTACAGAGCATTTCCCAGATGGAACAGCTGCAGTCTACTTTTCAGCTCTGCCAGTAGCCCACAGCTTCAGGCAGACCCTTTCCTCCCTGCCTTTCCCAGGTCCTGCAGGACTGTGAACAGCACTCATGTCTAAAGGCAAGTTTACAGCTTGTCTGCTAGGGCTTGCCTCCAAAAAGTCCTTTACATGGGAGTCATCATGATAAATTACTCCTAATAAAATAACCAGCCTTCTCCAAAACCTTGTGAAAGAGACAGTTAGGTAAGTTGTGACAGTCCCAGCTCACAGGAGATCACAAGCTTCCCTGTGAGAGGTGCCCAGAGCTACATGTGGCACACCAGGAGGCAGCCAGCTCTGCCTTCCTCTCCTGGTGCTGTCCCCTCCAAACACAGCCCTTGGCAGCACAGCCTCACTCTCCTCAGAGCCCTCCCTTCTTCACCTTCCCACAGGGTAGATTTTGCTTCTTTAACATACAGGAAGAGGCACCTGAGCTGCACTGGTCTCTGAGGGGCCCACCCTTGTTCCAGGTTACTGCACCACTTACTCACCCTGCCTTGCATCTTGGTGGGGCTGTCTGGGATGGCCACTTCATCCTAGAAAACAGGTACCCTGGGGAAAAAAATTCCAAACCTAGCAGGTATTTACTGTTCCTGCATCTCCTGGTACTCTTACTATTTATTCTTGTAGTGTATTTTTGATTTCTATGCATGCAACTACCTCAATCTATACACCTTAGAGCACCTGTTAAAAAGAAAGGGTTAAATACAAACTCTGTGTGCAGCAGATGTGCATTGGGATGACTTTGCTCAGCATTTACCCCTCTCCATTATTCACAAGCTCCTACCAGTCTGCTCCCAGCAGGGACACTGCATGTGGGATTAAAGGAAGAAAGGAAACAAGAACCAAAGTCAGGTTTCCCTGGCAGCACAGTTTATGTGCCTTCCTAATGTGCTGCTTTATCTGTCTAACAGAATAGCAATAGCTGCTGCAGAGGAGAGCAATAAATTATACCTTAATTAGGCACTTCTTGGTTGCTTTTCTAGTGTCTCCAGGGAGGCAAGGCTGTGTCATTCTAACTCCATCCATTTAGGAAAAATCCCCATGTACACTTAGAACTTTGGACCCTTGGGAATATTCTGGAAGGCATGCAAGCCCCTAGCACACCCAGCACGCTGCAGTCCATGTGGGGATTTTTCACTTGCCCAAATGCAACCCTCTGTGTTCTTTTCTCAGCTCAACTGCTAATGCATAACTTTACTTTTCCTCCCCCTCTGTAATTCCCAATTGGTTCTCTGGGAGCAAAGCTACTCTGGGAATGTCAGATTGTGCTGACTGCAAGAGTCTGGATAACCTGACTGAGGAAACAAACTCCAAACAAAGCATTTCTAATGGGAAAGATGTTGCTGAGAACCTTCCTTTGGTGTCTAATTAGCTATGGGTTCATGCTACAGCTTGGCACTTCCATCATAAGATTATTTTCCCCAATCAGGTAGGGATTTAATTATCACTAATACCTTTACCCTTCTATGACATTTGTTTGAAATAAATAAATTCTCTATCAGAGAGTCACAAGCTGCCTTCCTGTAGCCAGCATTTCCCTACACAGACAGCACAGCATGTGGAGCAGAGCTCTGTGTGCCCCAGCTCCGTGGGAGCACAGCCCACCCCTACCTGCACACCCTAACACAGTCACTGGTTTGCACTGGGAGCTGTCTGTGGAATGACTAATGCAATCACAAGCCAATCTGCTTTAGTCCCTCTACACATCACTGCATGGAAAAAGAAGAGCATTGAGCCTAGCCTGCTGAAAGCTGGGTTGAAATGCTCTGACCACATCACAGTAACAACACTCAACAAGGCAAAATGTCTCCTGTCAGAGGCTATTGCAGCCCTGCCTCACTGCTGCACCAAGCAAAGCAGCTGGTTTGTTTTCCCAGCACAAGCTGACCTTCTGTGCACCAATATCTACAGCACATTGTCTGTGGAGAGGGAGCTGACAGCACTGAATGATGCAATCCTGTGAGTGTTGGCAGTGCCGGCTGCACCCCGTCCTGCTGAGCTGGGATCTCGGGGCACTGGCACCTTTGGGCTGGCAGCTCTTGGCAGAGGGAGAGGGCAAACTCCTCTGGGTGCTCCCAGCAGCTCTGCCCCATGGCAGAGGGGAAATGTGAGCACAGAGGCACCTGCAGCCCCGGGGTGCTGTTTGCCAGATGGGCCAAAGCTGATGAGCCGAGCTGGGCAAATTCCTGTAACAACTGGTGATGCTGGAAGTTTTGTTTGAAGGATACCAGAGGGGTCAGCATGTGGAGGGAGTACAGGGAGCATTGGCTGAGCTAAAATTCCCAGCAGAGGTGAACAGCATGTTATTTTGAAGACATCTAGGACAGCTGACAACTGCTGAAATTCTACAGACATCTCATTTTTTAACAGAAATGCAGAATGGAAAAGGACCACATGGGCTCTTTCATAGCTTGAACATCTACATAAAATTATTAGCAACTCTTAACATCCTGATTATCCTTCATGAAAATACTGGATGCTTGTGGGTTTGATATGTCTGATTTCCTGTTTTAAATGTGAATTGTTTGGGATAAATTAGAGTGTTTATGATTTGTGGAGAGTTGTTCTGTTTCATATTTTGCTAAATGACAGGCAATACAATTGAACAAGGCTCTTGAATTTGGGGGAATTTGCAAAGGGGGTTCCTGGATGGATGGGAGCTGGAGGCATTCTAGCAAATAGCTCTGATCACAGCCTCATCAAAGGAGCACCACATGAAGCATTTAAGTTCAGTATTCTAAGTTCTGACTTCACTAAGCTCAGTGAATATGTGGAGTAACTCTACTAAACCCATGGATTCATGTTTTATTATGCCCATTGTAAAGGGCAAAATATGACCTTTTGAAAAGGGTTCTGGGAAGTGCAGATGTGGATCACATCAACCCCTTTCATCTTGGAAGTTTAATTCCTCAGTGCTCTCCATGGTTTAAATAGACATGTGAGACAGAGGAAACATTCTCAACTCTGGTTCCTGGGGGAGGCAGACAGACAAGAGGATTTGCCCATGGCTATACTTTCTAAAAGAGCCAGGAACTGAACCAGACTGGTCCAGGCTCCATGTCTCAACCACAGGGTCATCATTCCCTGCCTTGAAATGGTTTTTGAAATCATGCACTGAAGTATGGATATGGACTTCAGACTAACTCTGTGCTTATACAACGTTCTGAATACAACCACTTTCCTGCACTGAGCCCTCTGTCCTTATGTATGATCAAGCCCTATGGTCTTGTCAGGCCACATTCCCCCTCAGAACCAACGGGACCTGGAGCTTTGCATGGCAGAAGCAGCAGCCAGGGCCAGCTGCCTATTCCTTAGCTGCTGAATTCTCCCATTCTGCACTCAGAGCAGGGTAAAACATACAAGCTGCTGGATCAGAGAAAACTAAACTCAAGCATGAGGGAAAATGGTAAGGGTTTACTTTGTCCCTTCCTGTGCATTTGTCTGCCATGAATGCAGAAGGTTTCCTATTTGGTGCTGTGGGGTAAGAGCCAGAATTTTCAAAACTTTGGCTCAGCTCCTGCCAGCATTCATGTTTTCTTATCTTGCTTCCGGTGCAAACTATTTCCAGAGATGGTGCTATTGAGAAAGTCCATGACTGTGATGGAAACTGAGGAAGAAGAGTGAGCAGAAAATCAGGAGACTGAATTCAAATGCTGACAAGAACTGGCCAAGACCATTCTCTCCTCAGACACTCTGAGCAAATCAGAGTGTGCACTTGTGCAGAGCTGGGACAGCTGAGCCCCAGAATGCTGGCAAAATGAGAAACTCAAGGAAGATTTGCACAGTCCTGCACTAAAAGTTTGGGCTACTGTACTCCTCACACTCATATGTGTGCTATTAGCTGCTTAATTAATGGGTGCACTAAATAGCTTCTATGTTGCATGAATGCCATAATCCACAGCCTGAACTGTATGCAGAGTTCAAGCAGGGATTAGGACAGTAAATGCCCTTAAAGGTGAGGTGATGGGATGGGAGCATCATTCTGTGAATATGAACAGAACCTTGCTGGCATCTCTTCATGCCACCAGTCAAGGCAACAAAAATTTGCGAGTCCCAGGGGCTCACAAATCAAGACACAAGCCTCCTTTATGTCACGAATTTGGCCTGCAAGTTGTCACAGAATAATAGGGGGTAGGAGGTTTTTCTTTGACTTCAGAGCTAAGACTGCAGATTCTTCCTGCTGCTTTTGTTTCCTTTGCAGTCTGACTTGCCCTCTCTCTCCAGGCTTTGTTTTAAAAAACTGCAATTTTCCAGTGGAGCCTCAGTCACAGTTTCTCTGTGTCCTTCAATGTTTTCCCTCTGAAATTGAATCTCAAGTCATTGGCTATCTTGAGACCTGACCCAGTTTTACATAGCATGGCCTTTACACAGAACCCTTGTTCCCTGGGACTGACACTGACTCGAACAGAGCTCTGCACACAGCTTGTCTTGCAGCTGTGGTCTCTGGAATACAGAATGAAAGCAAAGGGTTAAGTTTTTTAACTAGTTCTGAATAATAGGGTGTCACTGTGAGGCCAAATTAAAATGAAAATGAATACAGACTGCAGTTTTTTAGGATACACAGTGTTTTCTATAGATCTAATTTTGCATCTTCCCTCCAAAACCCCACTCTGTCTTTAACATACAGAATTCTCATTAAGCATAATTAAGTAATGTCATGAAATCTAGTAGATCAGAAACCAAGATTCTCCCTTTAAATATGTTTCTCTCCTAAACAACTTAGCACTACTGTAATCACTGTGAACAAAGAAAAACTGCCAGACCCTAATCAGCACACAGCAGGGATGGGTCATGGACACATTTATCTTCCTTCTCACAAGCCTCCCCTGGATAAAGGAAATGCCCTAATACTCAAGGCATCTTGGACACCAGATGGCTGATTATTAGACATTTTATGAAGAGGAAGGAAGTAAAGAGAAACAGCCTGAATTTTCATGGCACTGTAGGGATAGGGGAAAGCAGGGCGGAACAAGGACTTAATCCAAAACCGACTGACTGGGAAGACTCTGATTTCGAAGGACTTTGAATCGGAAGGAACAAAAGATCTGTGTTTGCTTTTCCTTCTGCAGATTAATTCTCAACTCATCAAGAGTGACAATGATTGATAGTTGAATAAAATGTCCTTTCTATTATCATCACTCTAAGCACTTCCTGCTGAGCCAATTTTTTTTTTTTTTTTCCAGGGGACAGGTTTCTAAATATTCTTCAAAATGTTGCAAGCTTTCTTTAGAAAGCAGGCTTTTCACAGACCTGCTTTCCTAAAGCCTGTCTCAGTAGAGCAGGAGCAGGCTGGGAGGATGGGAGGAACAGCAGAAGGCACAGGCAGTTGCATGCAGAATTCCATCTCCAGTGAAGGAATGCCACAGGCAATGCTCCTCAGATGCATCAGGGCAGTCCCTTCGCTGATAGAATTTGACCCAGGCTCTTTTACAGTGTCTCAATGTTTAGAAACCTGTAGAAGTCAGCTCCTTCCATTTTATCCATGGCAGAGATCTTGTAGCTCTTCTAAAACAGATCTTTCAATGCATGCAGACTCTCCCCAGGGATCAGTACATAACTGAGAGCTACAAGACATGCACCAGAATGCTTCAGAAAAATACATTTCCTGCATATTTCACAAATGAAAGATGGCAACAGATCCTTCCAGGTCCTACTATGCATAGCAGAGGGACACAGCTACATCAAATGTGAGATGATGTGGGGAAGAATGAGGATGTTTGATTTAGTGGTCTTTGTGGTGCTGCTCCTCCCATGGAAAGGGATGTGGATTATCCAGCAGATCCTCTTGGTCCCAGGACAGCCTTCCTGCCAGGTATGTAATAAGAGCCATAATGCACTTGAGAAACGGCTGTGGTCAGCCCGTTTGTGAGGCACTGCACACACAGATGTGGAGGAAGGGTTGCAGAACTGGAAAGGAGGCCTCCCACAGAACAGGACGAGAGCTGGTGGTAAAATCCCGAGACAGAAGCGGCTGCATCAGGAGCAGTTTGGTTTTGGATTTTTTTTTTCCTTTTACCAGAAAAGCAGGGCACGGGGGTGGGAGGAGTTTGTTCTCATTTTGCTAATCAACAACTCCGCTGGCAAAAGGCCGAGAGCAGGACGAGGCTCCCAGGGGCGTGCCCAGCAGCCTGGACCCGGGGCCGTCCCCAAGGGCTGTCACATCAAACGTGTCCGACACGGGAATAATGGCAGCGGGCGATTAGCCCGCCCAGCTCCTCTCCTTTATTTAAACACCAAGAAAGGGCTCTGGGGAATGAAGCTAATAGCCATGTGGAGTCCAGCTCCAGGAACATAATGATGGACCTGGAGCCTTTTCTCACCCAGATGAAAGAGGGGCTGTTTGCTGCAGTTCACAGCGTGCTAATGACAAACACAACTAAAACCTTCGGCCTGTTTCAGACTCAGGCCTGTAATCTCCTTATGCAATACACTTGACAAAGCTCTCTTGTGGAATATGAGCCTGCTTTTTCCACCACAGTATACACCCCCTCCCTCACCAGACTGCATGCTACTGGACTTGATTCATTTAATTATTTATTAATTACTTTTACCCCGAGAGCATTTAAAAAATAAACTGGTTATTTTGCTGCAAATGAAACAAACATCAGGAAGCTCTGCTTGCAGGGATCTGCCTGTCTGAAGAGAAGAGCAGCAGCTCACCTGCTGCAGTGGTCTGAGAGGTAAAGCTGCCTAATTATTTTTTATCACCCGTGTGTTATTTTGTTAACCAAATATTTGTCTTTTTGCCTCACACACGTATCTAATGCCAATATACAAATTGCACAAGGGGATTATGCCAGCATGAGTCAATCTAGGGTGTGTTTATCCTTGGAGAGACATAAGCCTCTGTTTCTAAAGGCGGGTGTTTCTTATCCTTGTTAGACCTATGAATATCTTTCGCCAGCAAAATTTGCCACTTTTCAGTGCTGGCATGTCTGCTGCTAGAACAAACCCCACGGGCTGGCAGGGCTCCAAGTGGGGTGGGGGCTAAAGCCTCTGGGCCTGTCAATATTGAGTATTTATATTACAGCAGAGCTCAGAGGCTCCTCGCTGAGATTCAGGCGTTGCCGTGCAAGCAGAGAGTAAAAGACTCTTCCTGCCCCAAACAGTTTATAGTCTAAACAGAAGTGACTGGTGATAAATAGCAGACAAAAAGGCAGCACTATTGCAACACAGCTAATGCTAAAGAAAGACTGCAAAACCCATGAGACTACTCTAAAAATAAATGTTAAGGGTTTTATTTGTTTTATAGGCAACTAAAATTCTTATGTTCTTAAAGCTAGAGAGTTTCTGGTTGCTGTAACAGCTGCTGTACTTATTTATTCACCTGACTCCAGAAGGTAAGATGAACACATCACTTCAGTCCTCCTTCCCTTAGTCCCACCTCAAAGTTTTTTCTGTTGAAAGGGAAGTGAGCAGGGGGTTGGTGGTGCTTAGCTGCCAGCTGGGGTTAAACCACGACACCTGTCCACAGAAAACACTGACTGAAGCAGTTTCTTGTGACTTCCACTTGCAGGGCAGAATTTCCCTTAAGATCCCAAACACAACTGATTTCCCCACCCACGAGAATTATTTTTAAGAAAAGGAGTAGCGTTTAATTTTCACATCTCTTCCTCCATTATTGTCAGCACACAGTTCAGTTTCCTGTATCTATCCCTGACTCACTGGGATCCACCACTGCCAAACCTGTGGATTGCTGTTCCATCCCTTGCATTTGACTGTGCATTTGACACAGACAGCTGAGCAGGAAAAAACCCATGGAAGAAGTGGACCTAGACTAAAATTTTTCTTAAAGGTGCAGGTCATATCTTATACTTGTGTGAACTGGTTTGGTTCAGTTGCAGGCAATGGTGAGATCCAAACTGGGGAATGATGAGGATTTGTTCCAGGAACACCATCTCACCATCCTCACTTTCTCTGTATATCCTAACAAGAATATCCAGCAGCACGACTAAAAATAGGACTTGAGTTTCTGAGCTTCCCAGCAGAGGAGCATGCCAGAGCTACTGTGTATTGCTGTGCTGTGCCGGGGAGAGGAATACTGCTATGGCAGTGTAGGAGGAAGCCTTTGAAGGGAAAATCACCCATAATAAAGGCCTCTTTTATCTGAAATACCTAACATTTCAGCTCTTCAAATCCCAACACTGCATTTTCTTAAAACAGGTCTCTATTATGTGTTAAACACATCAAATAGAGTAATTCTGTCTCATCATCTAAATTCAGTGTTGTGATAGCTGAATGAAATCGGGGCAAGCAAGCTAAAAAGGTAATAGAGGCTTTTCATACAGGCAGCATTGAAATGCATCAGTGCTTTTCTTTCTCCAGGAACAAAAAAAAAGGTCTTTTGCCCTGTCTCCTTTCAGACAGAGAGCTGTGGTTGCAGACAAGTTAAACTACCAGGACTACACACCAAATCTGTGCTGGAAGAGCAGCCTGAGCTCCTGGGAAGGCACCAGCCCTGCAATATCTGAGGCAACAGTGGTGCTGAGCAGGGGTAGATGCACAGCACAGGCAGCAGCAATGCTGAGCAGGGGTGGATGCACAGCACAGGCAGTAATGATGCTGAGCAGGGTGGATGCACAGCACAGGCAGTGATGATGCTGAGCAGGGTGGATGCACAGCACAGGCAGTGATGATGCTGAGCAGGGTGGATGCACAGCACAGGCAGTGATGATGCTGAGCAGGGTGGATGCACAGCACAGGCAGTAATGATGCTGAGCAGGGTGGATGCACAGCACAGGCAGTGATGATGCTGAGCAGGGGTGGATGCACAGCACAGGCAGCAGCAATGCTGAGCAGGGGTGGATGCACAGCACAGGCAGTAATGATGCTGAGCAGGGGTGGATGCACAGCACAGGCAGTAATGATGCTGAGCAGGGGTGGATGCACAGCACAGGCAGCAGCAATGCTGAGCAGGGGTGGATGCACAGCACAGGCAGTAATGATGCTGAGCAGGGTGGATGCACAGCACAGGCAGCAGCAATGCTGAGCAGGGTGGATGCACAGCACAGGCAGCAGTGGTGCTGAGCAGGGGTGGATGCACAGCACAGGCAGTGATGATGCTGAGCAGGGTGGATGCACAGCACAGGCAGTGATGATGCTGAGCAGGGGTGGATGCACAGCACAGGCAGTAATGATGCTGAGCAGGGTGGATGCACAGCACAGGCAGTGATGATGCTGAGCAGGGTGGATGCACAGCACAGGCAGTAATGATGCTGAGCAGGGTGGATGCACAGCACAGGCAGTGATGATGCTGAGCAGGGTGGATGCACAGCACAGGCAGTGATGATGCTGAGCAGGGGTGGATGCACAGCACAGGCAGTGATGATGCTGAGCAGGGTGGATGCACAGCACAGGCAGTGATGATGCTGAGCAGGGTGGATGCACAGCACAGGCAGTAATGATGCTGAGCAGGGTGGATGCACAGCACAGGCAGTGATGATGCTGAGCAGGGGTGGATGCACAGCACAGGCAGTAATGATGCTGAGCAGGGGTAGATGCACAGCACAGGCAGTGATGATGCTGAGCAGGGTGGATGCACAGCACAGGCAGTAATGATGCTGAGCAGGGTGGATGCACAGCACAGGCAGTGATGATGCTGAGCAGGGTGGATGCACAGCACAGGCAGTGATGATGCTGAGCAGGGGTGGATGCACAGCACAGGCAGTAATGATGCTGAGCAGGGGTAGATGCACAGCACAGGCAGTGATGATGCTGAGCAGGGTGGATGCACAGCACAGGCAGTAATGATGCTGAGCAGGGGTGGATGCACAGCACAGGCAGCAGCAATGCTGAGCAGGGGTGGATGCACAGCACAGGCAGTGATGATGCTGAGCAGGGTGGATGCACAGCACAGGCAGCAGCAATGCTGAGCAGGGGTGGATGCACAGCACAGGCAGTGATGATGCTGAGCAGGGGTGGATGCACAGCACAGGCAGCAGCAATGCTGAGCAGGGGTGGATGCACAGCACAGGCAGCAGCAATGCTAAGCAGGGATGGATGCACAGCACAGGCAGCAGTGATGCTGAGCAGGGGTGGATGCACAGCACAGGCAGCAGTGATGCTGAGCAGGGGTGGATGCACAGCACAGGCAGTAATGATGCTGAGCAGGGTGGATGCACAGCACAGGCAGTAATGATGCTGAGCAGGGGTGGATGCACAGCACAGGCAGTGATGATGCTGAGCAGGGGTGGATGCACAGCACAGGCAGTAATGATGCTGAGCAGGGTGGATGCACAGCACAGGCAGCAGCAATGCTGAGCAGGGGTGGATGCACAGCACAGGCAGTAATGATGCTGAGCAGGGTGGATGCACAGCACAGGCAGCAGCAATGCTGAGCAGGGGTGGATGCACAGCACAGGCAGTGATGATGCTGAGCAGGGGTGGATGCACAGCACAGGCAGCAGCAATGCTGAGCAGGGGTGGATGCACAGCACAGGCAGCAGCAATGCTGAGCAGGGTGGATGCACAGCACAGGCAGTGATGATGCTGAGCAGGGTGGATGCACAGGCACTGTTTAGTCAGCACATTCTTCCTGCAGGCCCAAGGGCAGCCCTGTGTGCTGGGACTGGAATGCTGCCCACGGATGGCAGCCGGGTAATGAGGCCGGCACTCCCAGCACACAAACACTGCAGGGAATGCCAAGTATCCTGTGATGCACGGCCCACAAGTTTCCTAGGTCGCTTTCTTATGCAATGTTCTTGGCCTGATGTCTATAAGCAAATGGATATTCTCAGGTGGGTATGCAGAGAATGTCTGCAAGGACAATGTCCTGTCAATAACATTCCACATATGAGGATTTCAACCTGTCAGAGTCCCAGAAACTGAAATTTCCAATGCTAAATTTTCAGTGCTCCTGAGAGCAGACAGTGCAGATAAAGGCTTTTTCACAAGGTCAGAAATATGGAGGTAATAAGCAAAGTTACTTTCCCAAAACCACAGGACTCATCAGATGGCAAACTAATTAAACCCTAATCCAGCAAAGCCCTTATTGCGTATGAAATTTACAGCATGTGAATAATGACAATGAAATCAAATACTTAACCTGACCCACATTCTTAAGAAAATTACTAAACAGCATATGCCACACTACTTGATGCAAATCCACACAAACTAATGTGGATACCAGTATTTAACTAACCATGAGAAAACAGCTCAGTGTCAGCTGCTTTGCCCTGCTTCACCTCCTCATGTCCAAAATTCATAGTTTCTTTTTTTTTTTTTTCCAGGAATCTCCCTTCTGTATTGCCACACGTCAGACAGATGTCACTTAAGCTTTTTAAACCTAATATCAATTTAGTGCAAATTAGACTGTCTTCTGTCAGTAAGGTACAACCTAACTGCCTCTCTGGATCCCTCATGTCAGATGAACAGTCCCAATTCTAATAATTGGGAGATGAGTGGTTTCTGCATGACAGCTCAGTTCTGTGAAAGCCCATCAGACAGGCTGGCTATGAAAGCAAATGTAATGCAGTTACCTGGACTATTTTTCTCACATCTCCATTGTGAAAGCTGAAACCACAGCGATTCCACAAGGCCCTCATGACGTTTCGTCCTACTCATATCAATGAACCCACACACCTATCGTACTCAAAGCTTATATTCACTAAAATATATTTATCTTAGTGCCCACTGAGACCTCCCCTGGGCCGGGAGCAGAGCCGGCCGCGGGCTCCTCGGGGCGAGCTGCAGGCCCTGACGTACCTGAGGGGAGGATGAGCGGCTGAGGCGGGCGCCGACAGGGGAGAGGGAGACAGCGGAGCGGGAACTGAGGGGCCGAGGCGGGCACTGAGGGGTGGGAGACACGCTGAGGGGTGAGGGACACACTGAGGAATGAGGGATACACTGAGGGGTGGGAGACACGCTGAGGGGTGAGGGACACATTGAGGGGTGTGAGGCGGGGAATGAGTGATGGGCCACACGCGGGGGGGTGAAGGGGGCACTGAGAGGTGACGGACACGCTGAGGGGTGAGGCGGGAAATGAGGGATGAGGCGGGTACTGAGGGGTGAAGGACACGCTGAAGGATGAGGGACACGCTGAGGGATGAGGCGGGCACTGAGGGGTGGGAGACACCCTGAGGGGTGAGGCGGACACTGAGGGGTGAGGGACACGCTGAGCAGCGAGGGACACGCTGAGGGGAGCGCCCGTGGCGGCGGCGGGGGCGGAGCGGGCGCGCTTGTGTTGCCCGGCGGCCGCGCATGTACCGCGCGGTGATTGCCCGGCGAGCGCGGCGGGGCGGGTCGGACCGGGCCGCCTCCCTCCCTCCTCTCCTCCCTCCCTCCCTCCCTCCCTCCCTCCCTCTGGCGCTCCCCCGCCGCCGCCTCGCCTCCCGGCCTCCCTGATGCCGAGGGATGGATAGAGCGGCTGCCCTGCGAGCCGACGGCATGCTGGAGAGGAAGGAGCGGAGCGGCGGCGAGGCGGCGGGGCCGCGGGGCTTGCCGGCCGTGCGGAGCAAACTGCACCAGTGCGGGCTGCTGCAGGACCTCATCGACATTTCGCTCTCCAACCTGCGCGGGCTCCGCACCAAGTGCGCCGCATCCAACGACCTCACGCAGCAGGAGATCCGCACGCTGGAGGTACGGCCCGGGCTGGCAGCCGCGGGCGCCGCAGCGGGGACGCGCTGCCGCCTCTGCCCCGCACGGCCGGGGCCGCGACCGGGGCCTGCCGCCGCTCGCCACCCTGTCCCCTCGGCACCGGGGCCGCGCCGTCTCCTTCTCCCTCGGGCTGAGCGCTGCTGGCCGGGCAGCGGCGCCCCGGCCCCGGCGCGGAGCTCGCAGGGGCTCGGCGCTCCCGGCGCGGGCCCCCCGGCCGGGGAAGGCGCGGAGCGCAGCGCGGTGCCGGCGGAGCGCCGACAGGTGCGGGCAGCCCCGGGCTGTGGTGCGGTGCGCGGGTCCGTGAGGCCGTGCTCGGCCGCGCCCCGGGCCTGTGCCGGGCTGCCGTGTCCCTGCAGAGCGGGATGCGATGTGAGGCGCGGAGCAAAGGTGACTCCAGGCTCCCTGGCAGGAGGTGTGTCCCTACACCGCTGTGCTGGCGAGCTGGGAAAACTCCCCTTGGCCTCAGGTCCTTGGTGTTTGCTGCTGATGGTTCCTGCCCTCTGCTTCAGGCCTGTCTCTCTGTCCCTGGTTCAGTTTCACTGATCTAATCTGATCCTCCTTTTCCCTCTGTTGCTGTGGCTCAGACAGCATCATGGACTGAGCAGGGGAGATGTTCGGCTGCTTAGATTGTGTGAAATTCTTCAAGCACTAAACATGCGCTGCAATGATGCTCTCAAAGAAGAGCTGGATCTTTACAAAAGTCTGTGTAACTATTTAGGAAGGGAAAGTAGATGTATTTTTCTGTAGTTCATTTGACCTTTAGGCACTTAAATAACATTTCCTTTTACCTTCTATGCAGGTAGTTTTGCTTTAAGCAAGCAATCCCTTCCTGTCCCCTTCTTTGATTCAAGTTTAGTGTAAATGCTAATGCTCCTCTTCTCTACCTGGTGCTGGAGACTGTGGAGCTGGATGGAGCATTTGGCTTTTTAGGAAGGAAGGGTCATCACAACACTGTAACTGTAATAAACCTACATGCTGAAAAATCCATCACATGAGAAATGAAGGTTGGAAAGAAAACTGTGAAACAATAGGTGGTAGGTAGCTTTTGGCACAGCCTCATGGAAATCTATCATTCTTCCTTCATTCTTCATCTGACTATTTTGTGATTTTGTTTGGTTGGTTGGTTTGTTTTGTGGGGTGTTTTGTTTTGGTTGGTTCTTTTTTCCCCCCAAATTTATAGCACTGTTCTTCCTCCTGTCACCTCCAAATAGCATTCAAAAGGCTATTCTCTATGAAACAATATTTGTATAGCCTTTTGGCAGCCCTGCTGAGGGCCTTTTTGATGCCCAGACAATGTCAATCAGCATCATTTCGGAAAATGATCATCACTATTTTGCTAGTGGACCTGTTCTAAAATAAAACCTTTATTCACAAAGTATAAAGGCTTTTTATGATCTTGAGGCTCTTCTTAAAGCAACAAAAGCTGTTTCTAGTGATAGTTGTTGAGTGTGTGCACACAATCCTCTTCAGCATTTATCTGTTTAAACAAATGTGCCACATTCACTGATGATCATAAAATCTATGTTCAGAAGAAAATCTCTTTGATGTACAGTCCAGTATGTGATTTCTCTGGGAGTTCAACCAAGTGCTGGATCTCTGCCAGCACATGGAACTGTGGGCATGGATACAGACTCTGTGTTCTTTGCACTCTTGGGTTGCCTGTACCAAAATACATGTCAGGCATGGCTTGTCTTGTGCCAGACTGTGGTTCCAGAGCCAGACTGCAGGAGCTCAGGGTCTGTGTTTGCTTCCCCAAGCTGTCACTGCTTGTGGTGCCCCTAGAGGAGATGGGCCCAGAGCTGTCTCAGGTACCAGGTGGAGTTCCTGTGCCCTGTTCCTGTGCCAGCAGTGCCACTGTGGCCCTGTGCCTCTGCCTGTGGGGTCGTGCCAGCACAGAGGTGAGCTCTGGTCCTGCAGGGAGCCAGGTGCTGCTGGGTGTGGGCTGTGCAGGCAGCTCCTGAAGAGTCCAGAGAGCAGCTGGGAGCTCAGAGATCTCCAAGGCCTGCTGTGCTTCCCTGGTGGCCTCCTTGAGTCACCAAATGGCTCTGTGGGTCATGGTTAGTGGCTACTGGGGGTGCAGTGCTGTGAGCCACATCTGTACTATACATCTCCCCTGAACTGGGAGCTCATCTAGGCTGGGGCTGAATTCTCACAAGGCTTTTCCTCTGTGCCAACACTTCAGAGGAAAAAGAATTGTGAAAACTTAGTTCCATGAATTTAACTGGTAAATTGTGTAGTGACATGCAGTCGTCAGGTCAAGAACAGCAACTTAACCAAGGGCACTTGGGCTCGTCCTTAGCTCCCTCCCCTTTCACTGCAGTGCTTTAAGTCCTTCCTCATTCCTCTTCCTTGTTAGGTGCTCTCAAAATAAAGCACATGATAGATAAGGATTTCAGACTGGACCTTGGCAGGTACAGATAAGCACTCACAGTGGCTCAGAAGAGTTCAAGGAAAACTGAGATACAGGAAGGAGAGGGAAGAAAGGGCTGTGGGAATTGCTTGCAAAGGATGTGTTGAGTGTAATGTGTTATATGAACTGACCCTGTTTCAGGGTAGGAAGGCCATTTCTTAGAAGGGCAGGGAGTTTCCCTGTGGTGGAAAGTAGGTTCTGTTAGTTTGGTTATTAGCAGACTGGGTTCTTTGATGCCACAAGGTCTGGTTTGGGTTTTTTTAAAGTTTTATATGTTCTGCCTAATTAGTGCTTGAGTGTTTTTCTTTTTACCCAGTGCTGGTCTATGCTTCCAGTTTTGTCCTAGCAGATTTACTCACTTCTCAAGTTGACTACAAAACTGAAATGGAAAATAATGGTAATTTTAACCCATATGTAAGAGAGCAAAAAATGGCATTTAGTGAGCATCCAGCATTGTTCCAAGCATCTTTGGAAAGAAATGTCTGTCGGTATTTACTTCTGTCCTTACACTAATCCCTTGTATGACTCAAATTGGTTTTGCAAAGTTAGAAATGTGTTATTTTTAGCTTTATTTCTTTGTGAAGGCAGTATCTTTCTGGATTAATTTCCCTGGCTGGGAAGCTGCAGGTGGGACTAGATGTCTGTGATGAAACATCTCCTACTTCCAACTGCAGCTGGAGCCAGTCTGTTGGAGGTGAGCAGGAGAGCACAGTGCAGGTGCTGGCATCAGGAAAGGCTCCTGTGGTTTCTCAGCTGGTTTGGTGAGCTGTGGGAATCTCCAGACTAAGTGGGACACCTTCCCCCAGCCCCCCCAGCTTTGGCTGCAGCAAAGATGAGCAGGAAGGCTGAGCTGTGAGACCTGGAGTGGATTTAGACTGCAGGTGTGTTTTCTTTCTAGCTGTGTTCTTGCCTCAGAAGAGCTGACTGCAGTGGCTCTGGTGTGGCAGCTGCCTCCAAACTGGTGATGGTGGGAGTGTCGGGGTGAGGCTGTAGCACACATTCTGAGCTCTGCCTGCTCTTTGGGAAAACTGCCCTCCTGCCTCTAGCCAGACTAGATCCCTGACAGACACTCCTGGCCCTGTATGCAAGGATCAGTTTGGCTTCTTTGTCAGGAATGCCTTCTGTTCAGCACCTTCAGCAAACACAGCACCAGATCGAAAAGCCTGACTCCAGCTGGGCTGTGTCACAAATAACTCAGTCTGTTCTTCACAAATCAGTCGTTCACAGTGGCTGAATGGTACCTGTGGATTAAATCTGTTTGGACTTGCTTTGGCATTATCTCAATTCATTTGGCAATTTGTCTAGAAAAGGCTTATCTTACCAAGCAATCTCTGAGCAGAAACAAATGCTTTGAAAATGGGGGGAGGCATGAGAGAAGAGGAAGAAGGATTGTAACAGTCCACACTTGAAGACTGGAAGTTGGGCATGTGGTATGCATAAGGGAAGGACAACTGTGATTGTAAATTGGAAGTAATGGGAGTAGTGAATTTTTCAGACAAACTGCAACCTGTAGCCACATGTTTATGAGCTTTGTTCAGCTGAAAAGACTTCCTTTCCCAGCAGGTCTTATGTAAGAGAAGAAGAAAGTCTCTTACTTCATCTTACTTTTTGCATATATGCAACACATTTGTTTTTCTTAAAGTGTCTTGTGTTTTTGTAGGACTCTTTCTCCTTTCTTAAATTAGTGCACTTCTTGTACAAGATAGTCTTCAACAGAGATTCTATTTGGCTTGGAAGAAGGGAAGACCAGATATTGTTATGTAGTCTGCAGACATCATCTTTCCTTTGTGACAGTTATGATCAGAATTTCCACATCATAATGGAATTTAGCACACCTCCTACCACTGATTTCATATAAATGTTGACACAAAAACTCAGCAGCAGTGTTTTCACTTACCTGGAGTTCCCAGGACAAGCTCTGGTGAGCAGGTTTTCATCAATTCGAAGACAGGACAAGGGACTCTTCACTTTCCTGTCAGCTCTGTGTACTTCTTGCCTTGTGTTGGATTCCATGGTGCACTGATTGGGAAGCAAGAAAGGGTCAGAGTGAGACTCTGTGCTACCTTTACCTGTCACTGAATTCTGGTAACACAATATTATTCCTGCTCATCCTTCTGCAGCCCTGGAGCTGCAGTGCAGCCCAGCACAGCCTGGCTGGGAGCTCTGTCTGTCTGTGCCTGCTCATAGTGACAGAACCACAGCCTGTGGGTGCCACACAATCCTCAGTCTCTGCATAGACTTGCAGCCTTTTGTGTGTGCACAGAACTGATCTAAGCAGAGAAACAGCCAAGCTGTGTCCAGCTGGAGTCCTGGCTTGCCCAGATCCCACCTGCTCAGGCCTTGGGCTGCTACTGCAGTTGCAGTGCTGTGCTGTGCACTGCATTTTACCCAAGGAAAGCCCCAATCAGTGTTCCAGCTGCATGCTAGAGACAGATGTACAGCCATGAGTCAGCATGGGGTTTACAGATTTATCACCTGCTTTGCTCATAAATAGGAATGCTTAACAAAGAAGTCATGTGAAATACCAAATTATTGAGGGAGTAGTGTCTGTTACAATTACATTTCTAACTAAAACAGTGTAACCTATCAGATGCTTGAGGGATTAAACCCTCACCTTTCCTTTAAGATTAAAGAAAGGCCTTTTGCCTTAAGCCAGAGCTGCAAGAGCTCCTGTGCCACCTATGGATGCCAGAGGTGTGTCCCAGGCAGCAGAGCTCCTGCTGCACACCTCCAAGGACATGAGGTAATCCCTGCTGCAGAGTGCTGCCCACTGTCACTGTGCCAGCTGATAGTCACCTGTTCTGTGCTCGGCTCCCTGGCCGAGCTCTAAAGCTGCTTTTTGCATTAAAATGACCCTCCAGTTGAGTAGAAACTCAAAGCTTAGCTTAGGCCCTGCTCTTGGGGTTTGAGGGAATCACAGCCCAGGCTGATCACAGGTGTCTGGTTTATCCTGCTCAGTGCAGCACAGGCAGCTGAAGTCTGAGCTCTTGGGGCTGGAGGCAGATGGAAGATCCAAATCTCATTGGACTTACATTCCTGAGCTTAAGACTGTTAAAAATCTGTCTTTAAAAATACAGTTGTCATTTCTGTATGTGTTCTAAGTGAGCAGAATCCAGGTCTCATTCCTTCTGTGCCTAGTGAGAGCATCCAGTTGGTTCTGTGGGGCAGCAGGGAAGGCTCATGGGACACTTAAGCAGCAGTTAGGAATCACACTTTGGCCAGGTTATGGAGTGCCCCTGATAGGATGATGAGTAGTTATCCCACGTGGAAGAGCTCTAATAGCAGAGGCTGTGAGCTCTCTCCTGAGCAGTAATTAACGTGGCACTGAGGAATGCTGCTGGGATGCAGCAGATCCAGGCTCTCACCTGCTCTGCTCTGCTCTGATGCTGCCAGAACAGGTCACTGACCCCAGTGTTCAGCATGCAGCCAGGATGCTGGGGCCTTGGAAATCTTCAGGAGCTTTCTGCAATGAGTTTAGCACCTTCCTGCCCTGGTCTGCTCTCCTTATGTGCTTCTAAAACGTGGGTTTGTTGATTTATCAAAGAGCTTTCACTTCTGTTTGAAGCAATCTAAATTTGGAAAGGAAATCTTGAGCTCCTTGTAGCTGTGTATAGGTCATAGTTGAGGCCTGCAGGTTCCAGTGTGAGGGTTTATGTATAAACTGAAGAAAAGAAACAATTAGTGGGTTTTACAGATTGAGAACTACAGATGGATTTTTGGCCACTAAAAGACATTGCTAGGGGAGGTGATAGGTTTGTAATCAGTGCAGTCATTGGGAGATGTGTGTCCATGCCCCTCAGGCTGCCTACAGTGCTTTTGGAGAAGCTCTCCACACCTGCTTCCTACCAATTTTCTAGCAACATTTATATTCTACAGTAGTTTTTCCCTTTTATTTCTAGACTAAGCTAAAGGACTAAATCTTGCTTTAAAATACAGTTATGTAGCTTCTCTGAAATAAGCTGAAGTAGGGAAATTTTGTTTTTTAAAGCTTCTTGAGTTTCTTAGATGTCTCCTTAAAACTGTTCTTTATCTGCCAAGAAAAACACTTCAGGCCTTTTGTCTTGATGAGCAAAACTGAAACTTTCCACAGAGTAAACCATTTCTTATGAAGTCTTCTAACTTTAATTTCCCATAATTTCTTTATAGACAGATCTGAGTGGCTCAGCTAGTACTATTAAACTCTGAGTGCAGATCAGATACATTGTTTTCCCCGCTCATTTTAGTGGATTTTGGAAGCCATGCACTTGCCTATCCTCCCATATTTTAAGGAAACAATTTGCTAAAATGCACAGGTATTGTTCTAAGGAGTCTGATCTGTTCAGTGAGTTCTGCACAGACCTTCAGCCTTCTCCCTTTGGAAGAAGAAAGGTTTCAGGTTTTCTTTCCTTTTTCCTGTGAAACACAAGGGTGTCTGGAATAGCTCTGGAGGAGCCAATGTGAGCACAAACACCAAAGACTCTTAGCATTTGTTCACAGGGCTAAGCTGGGAGAAACCCCAGAGCAGATATCAAAGGGCTTGTAATTCCCAGGCATATTCAGACAGGGTATCATGTGTGTTGAAATTGGTTTGGTCTTGCTTTGTGGGTCAGGTGTAGTATTTGTAGAACCACTGGCTGACTGCTAAAGGTCTGATTGAAGCACTGCTCCATTGGTAGCATTTTATGTGGGTACAACAAGGCAGAGTTGCTGTGGGATGTCTCTCCATGCAGCCTAAATTCCTGAGCCATTTGCAGTCGTGGCTAGGGACTACAGTGGAATCTGTGGAAACTCATGTTTGGAAGGAAAAAGGAAAGGTATTGTGATCTGGGTCTTTAGCTATTGCACTGAAACTGGCTGGGTTTGTGCTGAGACTGCATTGGTAGGAAATGCAATCCTTCTTTGGGAGATGTTTTCTGTAATGATGCTGAATGCACCTCTGTAGCAGTAATTATCTATTTACCTCTGACTGACTGGGCCTTGTCAGTTCTGCCAGTCTGTAACTGGAGGGGTAACTAACTTAGAGCCAGCTGAACACTTCTGCTAGGGTGACATTAATGTTTAGTGTTTAATTCTTGTGGAAACTAAGTCTACAACAGCATTGTCCTGCCAAGGCAGGTTCTAGTTCTGCTAATTCTTTCCTTATTTTTTCTCCTGTGCTATTCAAATTGCCTGAGTTGCCAAGAATAGCTAGTTTGGGGTTTGGGGTGAGGAGCTCTGCAGTGAATGGACACCTGGCAATATCAGATCTCAGACTGAAGGCAGTGGCAGCCCTGCAGTCAGTGCAGTGGGCAGGGAGTGTGCTGGCAGCAGATGCACTGGTGGTGAGCCCTGCTCTGAGCTGGACTCCCCAGGAGTGTTGGGGCTTCCTTGCAGCTCCTCTCCTCAGTCAGCCCAGCTGCCCTTCTAATAAAGGGGCAGATCCTGCCTCTAGCATTTTATTAACAGTGTCCTTTTAATTGTTGTGTCAAAACAGGACATGTGTCTGACTGTTAGAGACTACTGCTGTACACCAGAAAAGTTCTGAGCCTGCAGGGGAGCTTATAGAGATACCCTTGTTGGCTTCTGCCCTTCTTCCTTATGCTAACTTAGCCAGGACTAGCTAAATCCTACTAGGCTTAACCTGCATCCTCTTTCCAGCTCTCTTAATGCAAAATTCAAGGTTCTTCATCTTTCCCAGGCAGGGCTCTGTGATGTCCCTGCTGCCCAGTGCCTCGTCCTGCCTGTCCCCAGCCTGCAGTGGCTGTGTCCTGCCTGTCCCCAGCCTGCAGTGTCCCTCCACAGGGTTTGTCCTGTGGCCCCAGTGCTGTGACAGCCTCTCCCAGGCCCGCAGACATGGCCCGACTCAGCACTTTTCACACTGCTGGCTTGATCTTTCCTGCAGCTGTAAAACCAAGGTGCAGGGGGAAGGGGAAACACATGAGGAAACCTGGCATGGCCTGATCCCTGCCTCTCTTTCACTCCTCATGGATCCTCCACAGAAACAGGCTGGCTCAGCCCTTGCAGTCCTCTGTGTTCCTGACACAGAGCCTGGTGTGAGCTCTCTGCCATTGCAGGCATGGCCCCTTTATACTGCAGAGAATGAAGTCTCCCCATTCAGCCTGTGTTTTACAGGCTGGGTTAGCAGCCTGGTCTGTCAGCTTCTCTGACAGAGCCTCAGTGCTGTGGGAGCAGCACCAGTGAGCTCTGCAAGTCTCTGCATTGCTGGAATTCTTTGGAATTCTTCTAAGTGCTGAGTGTTCAGCCTCTTTATGCAAGTAGCTGTGGCTCTGAGATTTATCTAACCTCAAACTCTGGGAAAGAGAACATGGGGGAAGTTGGAGAGCCACCCTGATGCATGGGGGAATTTTGAAATTTATCAGTCAGAAACACTCATTTCTTTGAGAAAAATAATTTTGGGAGTTTTTCTTCTAAGATGACTGATGACAGACTGCAAACAGACTGTAGCTTCTGGGAGGCTGGGGTGGGTCCTATGGCACAGCTTTGCTTTGATCTCAGGTAGCTGCACCAGGGTCACATTTAATTACTCTGAAAGCCTGTCTCTGAGCAGTAGATTCTCTTCCCCCAACTGGGATGGACTTCATTATACAGAGGACAAAAGTCTGTATTTTCTTCAGTAAGTTCTTATTTTCATGCAAAACTTTAAGCTGGGTGATAACACATTTGAACTTTGGGGCTATTTTAGATTTATACTTAACTCTCTGATACTAGTTTAATGTTCATATCTCTTCTTAGATTTGAGGTATGAAATAAAGCTCTTTTCTTCCTCAGAGGTTGAAAGACATGGAAAAATCTGCTGTGAGCTGTGTTGCTTTATCTCAAAGCACATATCATTTGCAGCAAAGTAGCTGTTACAGTCCCACAACATATTGTCTAATTATTATTTAATCAATAAGATGTGTATTTCACAGAACAGCATATACACAGCTTTAAAGCCAATGGCCTTGCAAAGTTTATAGTATTGGCTATAAAGTGCTGTCCTCTAAATTATTTTCTCATGTTCCAATGAGCTTCTGGTTACCATCTGCCCTTCACACAGTCATCATATCATGTCTGTTCTTTAAAAGACAATTTAATTAGATCTTCTTTCAGTAGGTTTTAATCAAGTGTTATGGGGTTGCTGGTGAATTATTCACAGCCGTATCACTTGATGGAACACTTGGTCTGCTAAAGGCATCATGTAAGTGACATCTGTAGCAAAGAGTAGAGCTGGCTCTGACTGAGGACCCCACTTATGTTCCTTGGGGCTGTCCAGTTGACATCAGATGAATGTTGGGAATGTGAGCCCACTTTGCTTTTACAGGAGTAGCAATTGAACATGACTATATTGAAAGCAAAGGAGTTGAAGCAAAGTAGGGTAGGAGCTGAATTTAGCTCTAGTCTCTGCTGGCTCAGTTCTTTTATAAGTGCCTTTCAAGGCTGAATACCTTTAACAGCATGGCCTTGACCCCCACTTGAAGCTCCAGCTATTTAAACACAAGTTCTGTTGTACTGTCTTCAGACTTGGTCTGATGTTAAAGTAAGTGTGTTTTGAATGAGCAAGGGAGTGAAAAACAACACTCATATAGCAAATGATAACAACTGAGAAAGTGGATATTTTTAGAATACAGAAGGATTCTTTCTCTGCCTTATTTCACCTGACTCTTAAATTGGTAGAAATTCTGCAGTTATAAGATAACCTTTCATTTTTGTTGAATGTATGTTTCAGCAACACTGCTCTTTTGCCAGTTCAGCTCCCTTTCTGCATGAGACAGCCAGAGCATGAGGCTGCCATCCACACAAGTACACCTGCAAGTTTACAGCAGTAACTGTTCAGCTCTCTCTTAGCATCCAGAACTGACACCTAATTGTTCTTCTCCCTTTTGAGCCATGTATGTGGCAAGAAATGTATTACATGGTAGTCTCATCCATAACATGCAGGTGCTGCTACCCACGGCCTAAATAATATTCAGTGTTTGTATGAAGGTTTGATTTGCTCACATCTATCTCTGAAATCTTTGCCACTGAAATGATTACAGGAATGCTTTAAAGTCCAATTACTCTTAAGCGCCTTCTCTGAATTTTTAGGTGCCTGGACCTTTTCCTGGGGCTGATAGTGAGCTACAGTACTGCTGGAATCAAGAACTGTGTGTAGGAAAGCAACTCCTGCCATTGCCCAATCCATTCTTTCAGTGGGTTAGTGCAGTTGTTTGACTTTAGGGAATGATGTACAGGGAGGTTCTGGAAAACCCCAAGAGACCAATAGAGAATGTAGCAGGTTATTGTATCTCGTTGGAGATCTTTGTGTGTCATGAGCCTTTTGTGAAGGACAAGACTAATTTACAATTTAATTGTGTTGGAATCCTGGATGTGTCAGCACGCTTCACAGGCTCCTCAGAAGGGACAATGGGGTGAGAAGTTGTGCACTCGGCAGTTCCCCCTGCAATGAGAGGGACGGCTGCCTACACTCAGCCCATGCTTTGATCCTTCCTCATTCTCTAGAACGACCAGAAACAAAGAGGGAGTTTTTAATGTTGGCAAGTGAAAGCTGAGTAGTTATTCTCACTGAGAGGAACTGAAAGCAGTTAGCCTATTCATGAGAGGCTTTGCTAACTTCTCTTGGCAAGTAGCAAGGGCAGACACATTTCAGAGAAAGTGCATCTAGTCCTGATTTTATTTAGTGATGGGACAGGACAATGTGGAAGTTGGGATAAGAAGGGAATGAACTGCACTTTTATTGCATTGTACTTCTCCCATTGCTGCTGCAGATGGCCTGGCTGGGACACAAAGGGAGCCTTAGCACCGTTTATCTGGCTTGGGTGTCAGGAGCACACACCTGACAGGTTACCTGCGAGTCTCAAGGTTCATGTTCAAGTGACACTGTAGAGTAGTTGCTTTATAGTGCTCCCTCCCCTTTCAGCTGCTGTGGAAACCACAGGTGTTTTCCTCTCTCTCTGTCTGCCTTTGCTGTTTGTTGGTTCCCTGTGTATCATCCCTGTCCCAGGCCTTGTGCAGCTGCTGGGAGAGTCTTTGCAGCAGAAGGTGCTGCTCCCTGTCACTCACTGGGAGCCTTCCCCTCCCCCAGGATGGGATATTCCCTGTGCAATGCGATCTAACCCACAGTGGCTGGGAACTGATGGTCCAGAGTTCATTTCCAGTTGTTATTGTAGCAGGGAGTCAGGCTGGATGGAGGTACTCATTTCCAGCACAGACCATATACCCTTTGAAAGCATAAACAACCTCTAGGTCAGTTTTACTTAGCTTCATCCACAAGGGTTTCAGCTAAACAGGAAGAGCAAGCAGGAGCTGAAGCACTGCAAGAAGCTGGTTCAGCACTCATCCATGCTGGACTGAGGAAGGTCCCTTCCAGTAGAAAAAGATACATATGGAAGAGTAAGCTCTAAAGCAGCAGTGGGAGCTCCCTGTTTTTGTCTCTTGAGCTGGTCATCTTAACTGCAGTGCCTTTTTTCTCATTATCTAGGATCCTAGAGAAGTCCTTCATAAACAGGATCTAGGATAGCTTGGAAGGCAGGCATGCTCAGAAGTTGTTGCCATGGTCTCTTAGAGGGACTGGAGATTAAAGGGGCTGAACTAGGTGAATCATTACCCTCAGAGTATGAACTTGGAGTGTTGGGGAAGCGTGCCTGGTGTTTGTGCAGACCCAGCAGCAGCAATCTGTGTGTAACTACAGCCAGGATGGGAGCACCAAGCTAGCAGCAGTAAAGCCTCCCTCAGCTGTACTTTGCTGCATGCTGATACAGCCTTCTGTTAAGCTTTGGGGCTGAAAAGACACTTTGCACAGCTGAGTATCAGGATGTGGAGATGGGACTGACTTGTGGTGGCTGGCTGCCATTGCCTGTTCCAGCTGGAATTGGAGTTTCTGCTGCCCTGGGAAATGGGGCTCAGGCAGCTTCTGGAGCAGACTGGGCTCAGAGGCTGTTAAATGCAGAGTGCAGTAGGGCTGCACAGCCAGTGGGAAAGGGGAGCCTCTGGGCTGGACAAACAGGTCACACAGGTTTCCACACGCTCTGTCCTACCTGAGCAGAGCTCCAAGGCTGCAGGAGCTGGATGCTCTCAGGTAGGAGCAGCACCAGCACTTTGTGAGATGAAAGTTTGGCAGAATTGAAGTTCCATCAAGTGCTGGAGTTTGAGCTTAGTTTAGCAAGAATCCGTCAGAATAGTCAATAATTTGACTTAGTTGCAGTTAATAATTAAGTTCCTCCTACAAAGCACCACTGATATAATTAAATTTAGTTTCTAACTCAAGATTAACAGCTTCACTTGGTCCTTGCTATAGCCTTTCTTTTAGATAGAGACCAGCTTGGGTATGAGGATCTGATGATTTGTGCCCTCTTCAGGGAGCAGAGGTCACATCCTGCCTGTCTCTGTAGAGGTGACTCCTACACTCCTGCTCTTCCTGTTGCCTCTCACTCGGCCTGTGGCCCTGCAGAGCAGCAAGGGAGTAGGAAGGAAGAACTAGTCCAGTACACAACCTCACTGAACAAAGACACCCAGCAACTGAGCAGCAGCTTCAGAGCAGAGTAGAGCACACAGCTCATCCCAGCAACTTCAAAATCAGGGAAAAGGCCATGAATAAAACCTTCTGCAACACCATCTTCTGTCTCACAGCCTTTCCCCACATCCCATGTTTGACCCAAACCTCTTCAAGTAATCCTTCATTCTCACTGCAATTGTACTGACTCCATCAGTGGGGTAGTCCTGGGCTTTCAGAAAGGATGTGCACAGAGGTTTGTCTGAGACTGTGATGTTCCTGATTTTGAGGGAGCACAAGGCTAACCTGAGGAGGATGTGGAACTGCAGGGAGAGGGGGCTCAGGACAGGGGCTGGTGACAATGTTTGTTTGCTGAGGAGGAAAGAGAACTGACCCCAAAAGCAAAATTACTGACAAATGGCATCACCAGTCCTGGAGAGAAGATAAAGCTCATATAGTCCATAGACACTATTTTGATTTTTAACTGTTTTAGGAGTCTCTCCTAGACCTGAGCTGTGGGGGACCCAGTTAACCTGGCAGCTGAATCTCAGTTACTCACAGCTTTTCCAGTCCTGTATTTTGTGTCTCAGTACACAAATACTCTGGCAGCATTCTTGATAATTGGTGAGCAAACTGAAAATCTTTGATCCCACTGTATGGCAGAACATACCAAAGCTTTTCTTTTTCCCTCTTAAAATCTTGTATTATAGGTTCAAAGCATTTTGAACAGAGTGGGATTTAGTGTATTTTGTTCTTCCTGACAATCCCAAAATGCAATCTCATAGCAGCTTGTTAAAATAAAGCTGTTTTGCTGTTTTAAAAGAGAGAATGTGGCAAGTTGCCACATTCCAGTTAAGCAATTTCCTATAGTTGACTTTTTTTTAAATGCATGTTTTTTTCAGCCATGTCCCTACTCTGTTTTCTCTGCAAGAAGCCAAAATGCCCCAGACAAGACAGAAGCCCCCAGCTGTGTTTTAATACTTGAAGCAAACTCCCTTTCCCGAGTCTCAGGAGAACAGAACAGGGAGCCTTGGCACAGGGGACTGTACTGTATGTGGCAAACTGGAATTTCTAAGAACTGTGGCTTTTTTTGGAAACAGCATTTTCCTTCATGGAGGTAGATTTGCCCGTTTTTGCTGCAGCAGCCTCAGAAGCAGCTTGAGCTGGAGTCCTTGAGAATCCTCCTGCAGAGAGTGCAGGCTGTGCCGAGCAGTGAGGGGCGGTGGCTCCGCAGCTGCGGCTCCATCCGAGAGCCGGGATCCTCCTCTCCCGAGAGCCGGGATCCTCCTGCCCCTAGAGCCGGGATCCTCCTCTCCCGAGAGCCGGGATCCTCCTGCCCCGAGAGCCGGGATCCTCCTGCCCCGAGAGCCGGGATCCTCCTGCCCCGAGTGCCGGGATCCTCCTGCCCCGAGTGCCGGGATCCTCCTGCCCCGAGTGCCGGGATCCTCCTGCCCCGAGTGCCGGGATCCTCCTCTCCCGAGAGCCGGGATCCTCCTCTCCCGAGAGCCGGGATCCTCCTGCCCCGAGAGCCGGGATCCTCCTGCCCCTAGAGCCGGGATCCTCCTCTCCCGAGAGCCGGGATCCTTCTCTCCCGAGAGCCGGGATCCTCCTGCCCCGAGAGCCGGGATCCTCCTGCCCCTAGAGCCGGGATCCTCCTCTCCCGAGAGCCGGGATCCTCCTCTCCCGAGAGCCGGGATCCTCCTGGATCCTCCCGGCTGCGGGAGGGCAGGACGTGCCTCGCTGCCTTCAGTGGGTGGATGCGTGCCCTGCGAAATTGGTGTTTGGCAGGTGCATGTACAAACTGAGTAACTGATTCAAAAGCATCTGCTGAGTCATTGAAAAGGAAGAGCAGGCAGGTCCTCAAGGTAGTGAGTAATGCTACAGCTTCCTATTTCTGTGACTGTGCTCAGTCCTCTCCCTTTCTCTTTTCAGCTGAAGGAGATGATTGGCAGTGGCTGTGCTGAAGAGGCAAGACTGGACATGCAGGGGCTTTGCAGGCAGGACATGGACATGGAAATGGGCTGCAGAGCCTGGGCAGCCAGACTGCTGCTGAGCTCCCACGTGCCTGTGTCTGTAACCAAACCCAGCACAGGGTTAGTTACTGCTGGGGTAACAGGCAGCACCAGCAGCACCTCCTCCTGCATTGGGGAAATCAGGGCATCTGGAAGTTTCAGATAACTTCAGTGTTCTTTGAATGCAATCACAGCTGGAAGGCTAATAATAATCTGCTGCTGATTATTTGCACTTTCAAGATTTTACTGTAAACAATGTAGTTGAATTTATAAATTTCCTTTGCTGAAACACAAAAGAGAAATAAGACTATCTATGAAGGAAGGATAGAGGTAGAAAGGTTTTCTTTTCTTTTTGTTGAAGATATTTTTAGATTCAGAAGCTGATTCTAAAGCAAGATTGCTGATACTTGGGGAATGCTGCTGTTTTGTTTGTGCCTCCTGTGATGGCTAAGCACTGTACATTTTGCATTTGTGGAAATTCTCAGAGCAACTGAGCTGTGGAAGGACAGCTCATGTGCTCCGTTTTCAAACAAGCCAAATC
Source organism: Erithacus rubecula (assembly GCF_903797595.1). NCBI lineage: Eukaryota > Metazoa > Chordata > Aves > Passeriformes > Muscicapidae > Erithacus > Erithacus rubecula. The sequence goes on along the minus strand of NC_136674.1, from coordinate 667,133 downwards.
TGAGGAAAGCTGAGTGTGGGCACTGACTTTGTGCCTGTGAGACAGGTAAGAAGTCTGCAGCTCTGCTGATCCCTTAGCCCTTCATAGGCCTTTGCTGTGTTTCTGGCTTTGGTGTTCTGGAGGAGTGCTAGAAAGAATTGCTCCCAGAAGAGTTTTACATCACACCTGCTAGGAGTGTAGTAGAGTAGCAGTGGCATTTAGAGTCTTCCACTGTACAGGTGTGGCATTGGAGCTTTCTCCAGCACCCTCAGGATGCAGGATTTTCAGTAATGCCTAATTTATCCATGTTCCTTTTGGAGAGATCAAGGTGGAGTTCTGTAAACAAAAGGAATGGGACAAACCCGCGTGATCTTTATAACAATGCAGAGCAGCTTGGCTGCAGTGAGAAATCTCAATTCCTGTGGCATGAATTTGTATCCAGCACTCAGAGCTGTCTGCTGGCAGGCAGAGAAATACAACACAGAATCCCTTTTGTTTGCCCTGCTCCTTGGGAGGAGAGTATTTCCATGACAGACTGGCACACAGGCTGTCACAATGGCTTTTTTCTTTTCTCCTCAGCAGTTGGGGGTTTGTGTGTTTCTGGTCTCTGTGGCTCCTCTGGGCTGAGCAGGGGCACTTGAAACTCTGAACCAGAGCCTGCTCAGCTTCTCTCCAGCACACAGTCCAGCAGATACCTTCAGACAGAAGGGATGTAACAGCACAAGGAGTGCAAAGGGGTGATGAAGTTGTTTTTGGAGACTATTTCCTAAAGAGCCTGAAGAGCGTGCAAAGCAAAAGGAGAAACGGAATGAAAGCATACAAGTGTATAAATCACATTTTACAAATGTTTCTTACAGGCTGATGCTCTGGAAATTTTTCTGAATTGTGGAAGTGATGGCAAATGTGAGAACTTTGCTGCTCTAAAGGCCTTTTTCAATCCCCCAACTGGAGCAAAAAAGTCAGGCTCGGTTTTTTTCACAAATTCTTCATAAAATAATTTTTGGACACACAAGCAAAATGGTTAAACTCTGATCCTGAACTGGCACATTTTCTTCCATTGTACATTTAATGCAGATTTTTATTAGAATAATATGTTTTGAGAACTTTAATTTGCTTCCATAGAATGCTTGAAAATTAGAAACTTGGTTTTAGCCAACTGTCACAATACACTTCTCTTCAATGAACAAAACTGAAGGAAAACCAGTCCCAGCCCCCACCTCCTGTTCTGCTTAGTTACAGAAACAAATGTGTGTGAAGTTCTGTGGAAATTCACAAAAGTAATGGATGTTGTGCCTGCCTGAAAGATGCTGAGCTTGGAGCTTGTTATCTTTGTATTTTGATCTTTTTTCAAGTGTTGATTAAAATCTTTCCAGGCTGCTGTGTGATGCCAAGTAGCTATTGCAGAGCTGTCTGGTGTATGGCCAGTTGCTGCTTATCACTCCCCTCTGTATTTTTCCTCATACAACTATTACTGGCTCAGCAGCTGTATTTTCCTCTGCTTTTTAAGTGGACACAACATGGCTTAGATGAAAGTCTCAAAGTCACAAGAAAAACAATGTTCTTTTTGGGGCTGGGAATCTGGGTTCAGGTGTCTGCACTCTAAATCCTGTATTTGTATTTAACTAGTGATGGAAGCCCCTCATGGTTGCTACAGGCAAATGTGAACCAGTAAGAGAGAGCCCCAAGGAGATTTTTTGAAAAACAAAATGTGAGCAGTGAGCCATGGCAGCTTTCTCACTCAGTGTCTGTGAAAAGAGAAATGTGACCCCAGTCCTTGCCAAAATAGCACAATTCTTTCTAGCAGAAACCAAATAATTGGGAACATTTCAGAGAATACAGTTTCTTAGCTGAGATTTCCCAGGGTGCAGAGACAGAAGCTGCAGGCTGCTCCTGCAGAGATGTAACTTTGCTGTGTAAAGCTCTTCCCCAAAGGCCTGCAGCAGGGGAAGGTGCAACTCTGCAAGTGCTCAAATAATTGAGTCAAACAAGCAGAGGATTGGATTTGTTGTGTTTTGTTTCCTTCCCTTGGTCTGGTAATAACCCTGAGAACAAACTGCTAATCTGTCTCACTCCCCAGCCAGTACGTGAGGGAATGGTAGAGAATGGAGGTTTGTGCTTGTGTTTTATTGAGGCTACAGAAAAAGAAATGTGTAAGACAAAAAGAAGGTGGTTGGGAAGGCAAGGGGAAGAAAAATGGAAAAAAGCCTTTGGGATTGGGAGCAGCATCCTGGGCAGTAAAATGCTCCATTGAAGGATCTCTGAGTTCTGTCCTGGGGGTGCTCAGGCCTCATCCCAGGTCTTCCCCTTGGAGCTCACTGTGTCCCAGCCTGTGCTGCTTAGGGCCTGCAGAATGAGGCTTGCAGTGAGGAAGGGGAAGTGCAGCAATATGAGGGGACCTGCAATTAGTCATTCTCTTCCTGACCTTGCTGAAGGAAATGTCTGCCTTCATATTGTCTGCTGTAAACTCTCCTTTATTTAGGCTCTGAGTTTACACATGCACAGCTTGTTGTGTCTGTATTTCCACTTCCTGTATCAGTCAAATATACCTGAGAGTTCTTTCAGAGATGTGTGAGAATGATTGGTGCCACCACAAAAATTATGGAGGATATTGTCTTTAAAAGCACTTTAAGGTTTGAATTTTACAGAGAGATCCAACACAACTCCTATGCCCAGAGCATGGCTTGGTGTTTCCTTTTCAGATTCTGAGCCTTCCATAGTCTTTCTCTCTGTCACTTGCTGCCTGCTGCTGCAGTTGCTGGAAAACCCACAGGGAGTTGAGGGTAATTGTTTTCTTAATGGGAGGAGAGATCCAGTGGGTTTGCCAAGATACTGAATAATTACAGAGAGAGGCAGAGTTATGTTTGGGCTGCATTTGCCTCTGTGGGACTTTACAGAGTTGGACAGGTACTTGTTTACTTGTTTGGGGAGCCTGGTGTTCTTCACAGCAGGGTTGCATTGGACTGCTCAATGGCCATGCACCAAGTCCAGGAGGGAAGCCTGGATGGGTCTGTAGGGCTGTGTGAAATTACAACACCCTGAGGAGGGGTTTTGGCAGCAGAAAGTTGCTGTGCTCCGTGTGGAAGCACAGCTAAGCTGATGAAGCCTGGCTGAGGAGGAGAAGCTGGCTGTGCTGGGAGCTGGGAGCAGCAGAGCTGCAGGTCTGATGTGGCAGCAGCAGGGCTGTGCTCAGCAAAGGGCAGGTACAGTTCTTAGTCGTGCAGTGTGCTCTCAGTCATGCTGTTACACTTGTGTGTCCTCGGGTTGCAAAGGAAGGGGGAGGGCTTTCATTTTTAGTGTTCAGTGGGTGTGAAATCTCTGATCTTTAAGCAGAGGACTGTTCCTGTAGCTGCATTAGGCTTGGATGCCTTGCTGGGATGAAATCTTTGAACAGAATTATGTTATGAGGCTCAGGGAACTACTTGATTGTGCAGTTTCATGCTCCCACTCTTAGCTGGGAAGGCCTCAGCTGAGTGTTTACAGCCTCAGTTGCTGGGACTGTGAAAAAGAGAAGAGGGGAGAAGAAAAGGAGTGGTATGTGGCCTCCAAGTGACCCAGAAATGATGCTGTCTGCATCATTTGACAAAGCAGAAATAACATACTGTAGTGTTTGTGCAGTGGCTATTGTGTCAGCCTGAGGCATGACTGAGAGTTCAAAGGAAAATCCATCCATCTGGTGTTCCATCTCTCCCTGCCCCTCTACCTCTCTGTGCTTGTACTCACCAGTTTCTCCTAAGGCTTCTGCCCCCCAGCACACCTTGCCTGCACATTTTCCTGCTGGCTTCTGCTGGGTCCTGTTTTGCAGGGTTTGTTTAGCAATGCATTGAGAAACTATTTCCTTTTCTGTTAAAAACAAGCCCAAAGTCCCTGAGCTGGGTCCTGCAGGACAGCAGGGCTGGCACTGGGGCTCCATGGTGGCACTGCCACCCCGGGGCTTGTTCCCTGCCTGGATCCTTGTGACAGCCTCTGCTTTCCACAGTCCCTGCTGCTGGGAGCCCCTGCTTGGAGCTGAGCACTGGGAGAGCTTCCATGGCCCCTCTTCAGAGCTGCTCCTTCACTTGTGCAAATGGTTGTTAATCCTTCTTCCTCTTCCTCGTTTTTAACAAGGTGCTGCTGCCTGGGGTCCTTTGAGTGTGTTGATGCTCCTGAGGTGTCTGTGGCACTCCAAGCAGTGGCACTGTTGTGCCCCAGTCTTGTTCAGGGCATTGTGCCTGTGGCCCAACACAGCAGTCACCACAGACCTGGTGCCTGTGATTGCACTGTGTGATCTGTGCAGAGTGCACAGCAAATGCACCCAAGCAAGCAAGAGCTCTGGCTGTTGTTTCAGCACAGTTAAAAACCAGAAACCAGGCCTCACATTCTGGACAGGTGTCCTGCTCACTGCCAGGCTTCTTGCTGAATGAGTCAGCTGGGTTCAAGTAGAGAATGTGAATTCCACAGGCTGCAGGTCAGAGTCTGATGTGTAAGTGATCCTTTTCTCAGATGCCATGTCAAATAAAACAAGTGACTTTGCTGCCAGATATTTCTCTGTAATATTTTGTCTGATACCTATTTTACCATGCATGGCTGGTGAAAATACAGGTCAATATCATCCTTTAGTAGCTTCAGTTCTGTTGGTTTTGAGGGCAAAGCCATGTGGGTGACAAACAGAATGACCTAATTTTTTAGGATACAAATAATTCCTTGAAATCAAGTGTTTTGCTTCTCTTCCTCTTACTTGGGTTGTGAATTTTGCTCCTGTGCAGATCCTGTGCTTGCCTTGGAAGGAGCTGTTTGAATTTCATGCAGATCTCAAGGTAGTTGGAAGTTTGTGAGATTGAGACTCTCCAGCTGAATCCTTCATTATGTGACTGTTCCTAATGGAAGCACAGATGGGAAGGATGGTTTTCTCTTGTGGCTGAACGAAGTGTTCTGTGAACAGGTTTGGATCAGATTTCACTGCAAATTGAGCATATGTCATGTGAAAAGGGTACAGACCCACTCTCTCAGTTTAAGCAAGCAGATTTGGTTCTAAACCAGTCAAAACCAGGCAGTGGTTCAATTCTGCCTCTACAGCACTGAGAGCTGGGGCAGAGCCTGGGCCCTGCAGAGCTCAGGCCCTGTGCAGGTGCCACACAAGGAACCAACCCCTCCCCATGACAGGCACCCTTCATGGCCACTCAAAATTCGGGTCAGTGCCTGCTCTGCCTCAGGATCCATCTGGGAAATGGCCTCAAAAGCAACCCTGGCCCTGTGGGTTTTGCAGAGAGGAGCACAACAGAGGCAGCAAATTCCCAGATCCTGCATTAACCATGTGGGAATGCCAAACTGGTGGAAATAGCAAACACCTGGGTCTTTGCCTTGCTTGGATCAACCCCACTGCACCCTTGTTTCACTTTAAACTGCATAGCTTTGGGAAAGAGCCCTCACATGCTGCTGGTCTCCCAGTAGCTGCTGAGATCTTTATCAGTTTCTCACATGGTTGCTGAGCATGACTTCAGAGACAAATTTGGCAAGTCCAGTTCTGACCTTTTTATGTTCTCTTGAGTGCTCAGGTGGCCTGGAAGGTTTTTTTGGTCTGACATAGGGTTTGTATATATAAGGGCACTGGGGAAAATAGATAAGAGTCAGCTAAAGGTGTGAAGTGAATCCACTTTCACTGGATGCCTTCAGATGACTCATCTGACTTTCCCCAGTGCCCTGTGCAGATAAACTCCAGTTCAGAATTTTGTCTTCTGTTTCAGGAGACAGAAATGCAGAGCCTCCCTTTGCTCTGATCCTGATCTGGCCTGTGCAGTGTCCTGCTGCAGCAGGAGCTGCTGGGGAGCTTCAGAGAGTGCTCCCTGCCCTCTGGCTGGTTCTTGGCAGGAGCTTAATAGAGGAGTTCCTTCCTGATTAATTCCTGTCTGAGGCAAGATAGATGATTTGCATTTCTCTTAACCGCATGCAAGAGCTGGGCCATACATTGATCTGATCCTTTTAAAGCCTCAGCCACCAGCTGGGTAAATTGCAGGGCAGGCCTTGGTTGTAGCCTTGGAAATTTCAGTGTAAGCTCATAGTTATTGTCTCCTCCAGTGCTGCCAGGCTCCCTGAAATTGCATCTCCAAGCACAGGAGCAGTAAGATCTGCTTTTGATCATGTGCTTGATTTGTTGATCAAATCATGACAGTTGTTTGTTATGGGTAGTGCAAAATTCCTCTTCTAAACATTGCATATGTTTTAAGTCAACAAGAAAAGTTGCAGGCTTCACTGAGCAGATCATAAGTTTTGTGAAAGTGTGAAAACATGGCATTTGGTTGTGAAATGTATGATTGAATCAAACTTGGTTTCCAACTGTTGATATTCTGAAGGAATCTTGGCTGGCACTTTGCTATAGCAGAGTCCCTCTTCTTCTCCCCAAGTTGCTTGATTTACAATTTCCATTCTATGCCATCGTTTCTTCTTCCAGCTCTTCCTTGTAGTATCTCCTGAATTCTGCACCCTGATGTCAGTGATCTGGTTTTACAGATGCTTTTCTGTGTCATGTCTGCAGAAGTGCAGCTGAAAAACTTGTGGGCATTTGCTTTTTGTTTTTTGTCCTCTAAAGTCCCAACTGTTGGCTGGAGGTCATGGATACGGGCAGACTTGTATCTCAAGAGATCTGCTGTTTATTTTGAAGAAATAAATAAATAAGTACAAGCTTGGCAGTTTTCTCCTAAATTTTTGGACCTGCTTCTCATCTGTGCTGAAAAGGGATCTTTTAAAGGCACTGTAAGGAAATGAAAGTGCATCCAGGAGCACCTGGCAGCCTGTGCCTGTCTCAGAGCAATGAGAACTGGTGTCCTGGCCATCAGCTGCTCAGTGTCCTGTCCCTGTCCTTGTCCTTTCCCATCCCTGTGGGCTGAAGGCAGCTGGAGTATTGTTGTTTGGTGTGGTACTCATTTGGGATGAGTAGGACGTGCCATTTAGCAAGCAGGCAGTGAGGAGCTGCTCTTGGCTTTATCACTCAGTCTGGTTTGTGGTTGGAGACCTGTGTACTGCTTGTGGGTTTTTATGTGCGTCACTGAACCCAGAAATTTTATTATATTCTCAGAAAAGGGTTTTGCAACAGCTCAGCTATTAAAGCTAAACCATGTAGTTTAGTAAAAAGTCTGGGCAGGAAACAACAAAATGAAATTCATCCTAGGGGAGAAGTGTGGTGCATGTAGGCCGGGAAGAGAATTCAAATACACTATTTATAGCACTAGGGGAAAACAATTTTGGACTTGAGGAGTAAATGTGAAGGAGCTATCTGGGCAAAACCAGCCTTGGCCCTCTGAGACACTCAGGCCTGTGCTGCTACAGTGCTTATGCACTTTGGAGAATTCCTGACATTCCAACAAAGAAGGAAAGTTTGACATTGAAATCCGTGGTGCACAGAGTCCCTTCCAGCAGTGTCCTTTAGGGGTTTATGCTATGGCTGATGCTGGGGAAGGGGAAATAGTTGAACCAGTATTTTTTAAGCAGTAGCAGTAAGAGGCTGGTGCCTGCTCCAGGGAGCTCCTGCAGGAGAGCAGGCAGAGCTGTGCAGGGAGGGGCAGGGATGAGAGCCCTGGCTCCTGATCAGACAGATCAGGTCAGTGGCAGAGCCAGGAGTGCAGCCCAGCTCTGCTCTCTTACTCATGTGATGCTGCTGGTGTTACTCTGGGGCTGGCACTGCTCCTGTGAGCAGTGGCTGTAGCTCAGCAAGGTCCTGCCTGCAGCAGCGTGCTGTCCTCGTGACTCTGCACGCTGCAGCTGGAGAGCCTGGGGCACACACTTTGTGTCCTTTCTTTTACATACTTGGTGAGTTTTCATTTATAGATAGGTGCTGAGCCCTCCTTTCCTTCCACTGTGGTTTTTGGAACAGATTCTGACACCTCCATTGCCTGCAGTTCCCTGCTTTATTCTGGATCATGTGCTACTTTTAGGACATTTGCCTGTAATTGGTGTTCCATATAGCTAAGCGTGGAGCTCTGGCTTTACAGAGTGTGCTGATAGCTCATCCTTCTTCCAGCAAAAATAAATCTTGCCTGATGGGAGATCCTGCACTAAAATAAAGATTACAGACTGCAGAGCTGAGCTGCTGCTTTACACACAGCCCCATCAGGGCTGGCTGTACCAGTTCCAAAATCACTGTGCAGTCTTGCCTGTGTCCCTGGATGCTCCACAGCCCTGAGGCGTGCCCAGGAATGGGGCAGGGTGAGGTGAGCCAGGGGCAGCAGCACAACATCCCTGTGCCCTGGGAATTCCATGGACAGGCTCAGGAACACGTGCTGAGCTCTTTGCCCGGGGCTGGGCTGTGGTTGCAGTTTGTGTATGGGAACACGTATCATCATTGGCCCTTCCCTCCAGTGGCCTCTGGAAAGAGACAGGGCTTGGGTGATTTCTGCCTTCCTTCTCTTTTCCATGACATAGCTATTGCACAGTTGGGAAGCTGTTTCTCATTTGTGTAGGCTGACTTTTGGCACACTGGGGGCTGTTGAGTTTACAAATTTTCTGCAGCCTCTTCTTTCTGTGTCCTGAGGAGCCCTTGCCCATCTCCTCATCCCAGGCTGCCCAGTGGCAGTGTCCACAGAGGGAAGGAGCACACGGGGAAGGGAGACCCTGCAAGCTCCTTTCTCCATGGCAGTGAGCAGGAGTGCTCTGGGGCCAGGCTGCTGTGGGAAAGGACGTGTGACAGTGACAAAGCAGAAGGTCAGGGCTGAGGCAGCCGGGGACACGTGTGTGCCCCAGCCTGCCTGGGGCTGCCTGCAGGATCCCAGCTCCCCTCGGAGCCAGGGGAGCTCGGGGAGGGGCAGGGAGAGGGCAGGGAGCAGCACAAGGAGCAGCAGCAGCACAGGGAGCAGCACAAGGAGCAGCAGCAGCACAGGGAGCAGCACAGGGAGCAGCAGCAGCACAGGGAGCAGCACAAGGAGCACTCAGCAGCACAGGGAGCAGCAGCAGCACAGGGAGCAGCACAGGGAGCAGCAGCAGCACAGGGAGCAGCACAAGGAGCACTCAGCAGCACAGGGAGCAGCACAGGGAGCAGCAGCAGCAGCACAGGGAGCAGCACAGGGAGCACTCAGCAGCAGCACAGGGAGCACTCAGCAGCACAGGGAGCAGCAGCAGCACAGGGAGCAGCAGCAGCACAGGGAGCAGCACAGGGAGCAGCAGCAGCACAGGGAGCAGCAGCAGCACAGGGAGCAGCACAGGGAGCAGCACAGGGAGCACTCAGCAGCAGCGTGGCACCTCTGGGGCCCAGGCACAGCTGAACCCACAGACAGTCCCTCCCCAGGCTGGCCCTGCTCTGCTCTGCTCTGCTCTGGCCAGAGGAAGCAGAGCAGGGCTGGAAAAAAGGAACTGCTGTCAGCCCCTTTATAGAAAAAGAGGTACTAAGAACGAGTGATTGGGATTTCCAGTTCCTTGTAGGCCTGGTGCTCCAAAGCTGTGTTGGGAAGTTGTGGTGAAAAGGCTCCTCTGGTTTCAGCAGGGTGGTCAGAATGAGAATGCAGAGTTTCTAGGACATGGAAGTCCTGGATTGCCTCTCCTGGGAATGGCAGTGCTGTGCATTGCTCTGGCATTGCAGGAATTGGAATCACTTCAGTGTTCACACACTTTTTGATAAATCTCAAACTGCTGTCAGAATTCAGTGTGTGGGCAGTGACAAACTTGTTATACCTGATAGTTGTAAGGAATAGATTGCTCATAAAACATCCTGTCAACTAGCTTCATAGGAAAGCACTTAAACTCTAAGAGGAGACACGTTATAATGGTCAAAGAATCCATGTTTGTTTTTCCCTTTACATTTTCAGTCTGATCATGTCCCAAATGCTAAAATTTGTTGACTAAGAACATGTTTTGGTTTATAAATCATGGATGAACTAACTTGCTTTGAGACATTGTTTTGTTAGGAAGGTTTTGAAGCTTAAGCCTGCCTCATGGGAATGTGTGACACAGTGAGCAATCTTTGGAGAGTATTTTCTTTTTGATAAGCAAACATAGGGCACAAATAATACTCCTTTTTGCTGTTTTATTCTTTTGTGCCTAAATTGAAGAATTTTGTGTAGTTCATCTGTCGTGAGATGGTCAGGTGATAAAAGCTTTGGAATAAAACTTTAGAATAAGAGATGTGCAGCAATCATCTAGTCCAGCTGCCTGCATTTTGTTCTTTTAAGTTAGCTGCTTTTAATGTTGATTTTGTAATAGAACTGCCCATCAGATAACAGGCCTCGGAGTCTTTAGGTACTTTGGCTATTCCTGCCTCAGAGCTGCTGTTGATGGGGGATTAGAGCAGGTCCTGCCTTCTGCTGAAATGCTGAAGAGCAGAGATGCTCCTAGGAGAATGTCACTCCATGCAGGGAGGAGCCTGCTGCCGAGCCATGGTGCAGACACAGCCTGGGGAGGCTCGGCGCGTTTTTGGAGCTGACAGTTTGTGTTCTGGGTCCCGCAGGTGAAGCTCATTGACTACATCCACCGGCAGCGGCAGTGCAAGCTGAGCGTGCCCCTGAGCGACCGCACGGCCGAGCTCAACAGCTACCCCCGATTCCACGACTGGCTGGACATCGTCAACGTCAGGAAGGAGGTGGTGCAGGTGAGGGGACCCGCCCCGCTGCCGCGGAGCCCTCCTGGCATCCCCAGCTGCCTGCGGGTCTGACAGCCAGGGCAGGGCTTCAGCACTCGCTGCCTGTTCCATGCGCTGTGTGCTGTGCCCAGCATGAGCCAAAGCAGGACCAGTGTTACCACCTCACACACACACACCTTCAGCTCACTCCACTGACAGCTAAACAAGGCAGAAAAGGCCTTTTCTGTTGTTTTTCCCATTTTTGCCTCTGCAGGCCAGGTCACAATGTTCTCATTCAATTTCCTTTGATCGCTGAACAACTACAAATTTTCTTTGACCTCAGCAGGAATCTGCCTGGGTGAAAAATTCCACAGATTTTCATGGAAGTTGTTCCAGCTCGGTTCTGATGTTACTAAGTGGTCTCTGGTGAAACAGGATGGGTTCAGGACCAAGGTGTTCCTTTTATTTCCTACTGTTCATTTTGAATGTGATGCTGGTGTTGCCTTCCAGCCCAGCAAGGTTTTGGGTGGCACAGCCAAAGGTGCAGCAGTGACAATGAGAGGACAAAAGCAGCCTGTTGCTGTGGCCAAACTGCCAGGCTCCCAGTGTTGGTTTCTAAGGTTACTGGAATTGCCTGAGTCTAAAAGAATGTCTTTGTAGCTCTTTTATAAATCCTTTGTGATGCCTGCAGAAAGGGAGGGGGGAGTAGGGAAGAGGTGAAAAAAAGGGAGGAGGAGGTGGACAGTTCAAATCTGCCACATCCTGCTAATTCAGGGAGCAGAGGGAGGGAGCTGAGACTGCCCTTCTGTATGTGTGGTCACTAAAAGGGGTGAACAAGTTTGGGTTTGGTCTAAGGCAGAAAGAATTTTCCAGATCTTTATTATTTTGTGTTCCCTTGCTGCCCCCTCCCAAGCAGTGTCCAGTTGAATGAACTGTTCCTTCTGGACAGAGCTGTAAGAAGTGTACAAAGCCCTGAAATTCCTCTGGGATTCCAAATATGTGGTTATCTTTCAAGGGTTCTGTATCCACTTTGTGAAGCTGCAGGAGCTTCTGTAACACTTGCATTAGCTGGGCAGCAGATCTGCAGCACCCTGTAGGTCATTAAAGTATTTCTGAGTGGGCATGCTGGAACAGGCTGTGAGCTGGGGGGAGTGGAAATAGCTGGGCTAGTAAACCAAGTGCTCTGCTCTTGCAGTGGGTTTTTTGGTTTTTTTTTTTGGTCCTGTTATTTCACTGCTCAGAAAATAGCCATGGAGCTACTGTTGGTGGTGGACACTGACATCAGCACAGTGCTGAGAGCTGTCTGGGATGAGTTACCTTTCAGAAATGTCTCAGATATCATGGGATCATTCTTGCTGTTGTTTAGATTTCATACAGTATGTTGCACTGCATTTCAGCTGAAAGCTTTCAAAATGGAATTCACTGACAGAAGGAGCTTTAATAGGTTAGTTATTACAAAATCTAGAGTGGTGTCTGCTTGTGCACACTGCCTGTGACAGGATTGCAGACAGGGTTGAGCAGATCCTGCTGTGAAAATGGGGACCCTCCAGTGGTTGTGGCTCTGTGCTACTGGGAACAGCTTCCCACCTCTAGATACTGTTAGCTCACTGTAAAATGGAAATTGCCATGCTGGGCTTCCTTCTTAAGGTTTCCAAAAATGGTGCAGAGAGGAGGAAAACTGCACAAGTGTCTCAGTGTGGTCATGTGGCACACAGCCCTCTCTTCTTGTGCCTTTTAGGCTCTGAAACCAGTTGGAGAGGTTGCCAGGTACCTGTGGAGTCTCAGCAGAGCTTTCTCAGAGCCCTGCCCTGGGCACCTCTGAGAGCTGAACAGAGCAGCAGGTCTGGCACAGGAGGAGGTGCAGTGGAGGGCTCTGTGCCTGCTGCCTGACAGGGACAAATCAGGAGAAAGGCCTGAGTTCATGGGGCTTTTACTTTTTGAAATGGTTCTGATTCCCTTTGCATTTCAGTGCTACTGGAGGGAGTATTTTCAAGACTGTGCTAATCTGTGACATAACACTGTTGAAAAGCAGCCTAATTGCAGGAGTTCTTTAGCTCAGCGGTGAGAGGAACAATGCTCTGTTTCTCTGTCTCCCCTCCCCTCCCCTCGCTCCCCCCAGGCCTCTCCCAAATAAAGCTGCCATGCAGGGAAGCACAGAAGCTCCCAGGCTCCTGTCAGAAATAGAGCAGCAGCTCCAATTTAGAATATCTGCTGACTCCTCTACTCCTGAGTGAAGACTATTTTTTGCTCAGTAACTTGCTCTAGACATTGTGAAGCTCGAAAGCTCTGGTGATTATAATTGCTGGGCTCCTTTATTTCTTTGAAAACCTATATTTAAAAGGAGAGTAATGACTGCCTGTGAAGTCCTTTAGTTGTGGCAGAGATTGCAGCAGTAACAATGCAGTGTTTGTGGCGTTGGGCAACAGCTACAGCTGAGGAGAGCAGCGAGCCGGTGACGCTGCGCCGCGTGCGAGGGCTGGGCTGTGCCCACCTGGGCCCCCAGGTAAGGTGGGCACTGCCAGCCCCAGCTGGCACCCTCTGCCTCCCTGCATACACTCCTGAGGGGTAAGGGAACCTGGAACCCCACCCAGCCTGGGCTGTTTCTGTGCCTGTGCTGCTGTTCCTCCCGTGGGTTGCCAGGGTTTTATCACAGAAGGTGGTAGCGGGCTCTGCTTTGGAGCTGGGCTAATGTGCTGCTGTAACTTACTTTTTAAATACTGTTCTAGGCAATGCTGGAGTCTTTGTTTTTGCATTCTAGAAAATGATTAGTTATAGAGTTTGATTAATTTTAAAGACTGATTGTATGTGTAGTTTAATGCCAAAAATTATGTATAAATGGTTAAATATGGTGGACTGAAAGTGAGCAAAGAGGTATTTGAACTGAGACCTTAAAAGACAGGGAAAGAGTCTTAAAGACAGAAGATGTGTTTATGCTGTGTAGTCATCTTGGGTGGGTAGAAATTGCTCTGAAAATGGTCTTAGAAAAATACTTTGATCTGGATTGTCCTGCTTGCCTTGGGAGTTGGAGTCAGGAATTGGGGGGGAGTGGGAGCATGATAAAGGGGGATGAGAACAGAGTGCTGTCTCCACTCTTGAGCTGATGGAAGAAGTCTCTTGCAGAGATATTTGCTGGGTTCTGAGCTTGGAGCATGACTGCTAAATAGAAGAGACTACAAGAAATTCTGTTGGCTTATTTTCTTCAGCACATAAAGTGATTTTCTCTGCCTTTATCATTGTGCTTCCCAGAAACATAGCCATTGTGTTTGTTCCCACATGTAACTTGTCACTGTCTTAAAAAGTAAGAACAGAGTCATCCTCTTATCATCTTTGAAGCATGTCTGGGCCAGCCCTGCTGGCTGTGGAGCAGGGGTGCCAGTCAGTCAAGCTTGGGAAGCTGTTTTTGGAGTGGGTAGCTGTCATGCACAGGGAGGGGCACATCCTGCCCTGGGGTCTGCTGGCCACGAGCAGGGCTGTGCCACCAGGGAGACTGGGAGAAGCTGCAACAGGGCTGTGGTTGGGGCTGCTTTGTGGCTGTTCCTTTTGGGAAGGGACCCTTTGTACCCTTGTACCCTTTTGTGGGATGAAGCCATCCCCAGTCAGCAGTGATGGCACAGAGCTGCAGACTGGGCAAGGCAGGGCAGAGCTGGGCACAGAGCAGGAAGGGCTCGTGCCTCTGGCAGGGACTGTGTGCCAGGGGCCCTGTGACAATGGCCCTGTCAGGGTGGCCCAGCCCGGGGCTGCTGCTGGCAGCCTGGGGCTCAGGGTTCTGTTTGCTGGCCCAGCTTGTGGCAGATCTGTCACTGGAGGAGCTGTCAGGGGATTTTGGGAGTGCATCCTTTGGATGGGGGATAGAAGAGGCAGATCTGCCTGTGCCTATCAGGTTTCCACAGCTGTATCCTCTCATCTTTTTCTGTCAGCATATCTGCATGAGCAGGCCATGAGGACTGTGGCTGTTAGTTGGGGATTTCCATGGGTCTGGCAGCAGGAGCTCTGGCTGGCCCCCCAGATAGCAGAGATCCTGGATGTGCTAATTGTGTATATGCAAATTAACTCTGTCCTGCAGGCTTCCTTGAGCTAAAATTCCTTCACAGTTCCTTCCAGCTGAAGGCCCCTCCCCAGTGTGAATAGCTCTGGGAAAAGAGTCTCTGCCACCACCAGGGCTCCCCTTCCCTGCCAGGGCTCCAGGTGCCCCTTGCAGCCTTGGCACTGTGAGCCCTTCATGGCTTGAGGTCAGCCTGAGGGATCTGCAGCTGCTACACCTGTCTGCCTCAGAGGAACAGTGACAGAGCTCTCCTGTCCCCAGAGAGACAGCTGGACAGAATGCCCTGAGCCTGTCACCTTCTCTCCAGCCTCTGCTGCAGTGAGGAGGGTGATGTTAGCTGAAACCTTGGCCTGTTTATGCTCACAGCTTAATGCAAGCTGGAAATTTCAAGTGAGAGGCTTTCCAGAATGCCCATAAAATCTCCAGGAATTTAATAGTACAGCAATTTTTCAGTACCTTGATCGCTGGGCACCAGAAAAACAGTGCAAAATAACAACTGGCAGGCACAAGATGTTCTTAAGAGCATCTTTACATGCTTTGCTTAGAGCTATCAGTGGGAATTTAAGCACCTTATGTAATGGGCTTTCCCTTCTAGCATCTGCTGCTTCACAGGAGGATGATTGGAGAGGGAATGTATTGATTTAAGAGGAGGCATTTGGGGCCTTGATAACTGTCCAGCTTTACAGGAAGAGCTGTGGCTGCTGGGTCGAGGAGCAGGTCAGGCTGCTTTTGCAGAGTGCCTGCAGCAGCATTAGCTACATAGGCTTATCTGCAGGGTGGAATCTTTACCAAAAATAACTCCTCCACTGTGTTAGATACCAGCATTTTTGCCATGTTTCAGGGATTTAAGTTGGACACCAGACAAGATTAAAGACTGTTGTGAACTCTTCACCCTGACTAATTGAGACTGACCCTTGGATGGCTCCTTGGATGCATTGGTACTCACTTTTCTCTCTTCAGACACGCATCATGAGGTGCAGTCTGTGTCTGATAGGCAGGAGGGCCTTAGGAAAAGTCCTTTTACTTGTTGTAGAGAGGAATAATTTCCTGCTTTGGACTTTTCTAGCATCCTTCTGCTGAGCAGTAAGTGCATGGTTAGGCTTTAGATTTTGCTGGCAGTTATGAGGTGCTGGAGATTGAAAGCAGAATTCTGTCTTCTGCTTTTTCTCTCTGTTTTTAAATCTGACCTTATTAGTAGAGTACTGTCTGAATATCCTGCAGCTCTCCCTGTCGAGACAAACTGTGCCCAGGGAGGTGGTGTTAAGCTTGGTCTTAATGCAGGCCTTTCATCTCCATTTTTAAAGCTGTTCTTTTAAAAAGCCTCAGCACCCATTGAAGAAGCAGGTAAAGAGAGGTCAGCTGGACCCACATTTCTCACCTTGAGTGGTGAAGAGTGGGAGTAACCCCTGTGCAAGGGCCCAGAGCTGCACTGAGGGGCCCTTCTCCCCCAAGAGCAGCTGAGCCAGGGCAGCAGCAGAACCTGTTTGAGAGCCACCCTGAACTGGTGACCCTCCTCACTGTCACTGCCTGGGGGCTGACACAGCCCCAGCAGAGCAGGCCAGTCTTACAGGGATCAGGTTGACCAGTTTTATATTAAGCCACCACATATGTGCAGCACATGAGTGGCTGTTTAAAGAAAGCCTCTTACTTCCCCTCCCTCCCCCCTCTGAGGGCTTATTTCTTTTGTCGCGTGTCATGGGGGCTGGCAGCAGGTTCAGAAAGTCTGAGCTCTCCCAGCTCAAGGTCACTGGCATTGTTCAAATATAATCTCCTTTCCTGTACTTTCTACTTTCCTACAACTTGCTGTTCTGTCTTTCTGAAATCAGCTACTGAGCAGAAGAGGAGCTTGTGCTGTGTGTGTGTGTGCAGGGTCTGGGGGTGCAGAGCTGGGCCTTGTGGGGACCATCACAGACCAGTCAGCTCTGGGCAGAGAGGGACTGTGTCCTCTGTATTGACCTAAAGAGATCAGTAGCTTGGCATCTTTAAAAAACTGTTTTCTCTGCAACGAGGAAGGCTTTGAATCCTTGATCCAGCTCAAAGGTTGGTCCCTGCCACAGAGCAGGCATTGCAGAAAGCAGATCCCCAGCAGTGCTGCCACCAGTCCCACCCCAGCTGGGGCTGCATTGCAGCTGCACTGGCTGTGCTGGGCAAGCTCTGCTCTCCCGAGGAAACCCTGATGTCTCCCACTTTTCCAGCTGCCTTACTGACAGCTCTGATTAGTGCCTGCTTACATGAGTGCCTGAAAGCTTGGGAAGTGAGAGGATCCTGGGCAGTGGGACTGGAGAGCTCCTGCTGGGATCTAGAATGATGCTCCTGCCTACAGCCAGGGCTATGGAATCTGTTGTTCTCCTAGGGGGGAATAGGGAGAGTGAGGAAATGTTTCAAGATAATTCAAAAATGGCATCACTGTAATCCCACTTACCCTAACACTCTGTAGCAGTGTGAAATAGGATAAATGTTTCTGTGAGTCTTTGGCTTTTCCTTGTGCTTAACAGGGCACCATTGGCTTCCTGGCTCCAGGAGCACCTGGGCTGGGGTAAAAAGCTCCATGTCCCCCTAAACCTTGATCCTTGTTTGTCCCTGTCCCCTTTAGAGTGCTGGAGTCCCCTGAGGCAGAACATGCATGGCAGAACAAAGCTGCTTCTGTGAGCAGGGAGAGGAATTCAGGGGGTGCTGGGGACAGGACTGACTGTGACAGAGACTTGGTGCAATTCTGGTGTTCCCAGCCCAGCTCAGCTGGGGTCTGTGTGAGCAAACTCTGCTGCTTCATGCTGGGGTATTGGAATTGTGAAACACACTACAGCTCCAGCTGTGAGCATCTGGACCCCTGGGAGTTTTGTTCTTTGGAGTGTGATAGCAGGGCAGGAATCCCAGGAGACAGATTTTGCACTGTCTCTGTTTTTTTTCTGAATTTTATCCAAGTCATTCAGGAACAAGCTTTTGGGGGCAGTCTTATTCCTGCATCATGGTGGTGCAGATGTGCAGAAAAATGAATAATACCCAGCATCAGTTGTGATATCTGTGCTTTTGTTATTCTGCAAAGATTAATTACAGAAAAAACCCTACAAAATCTACCTAAAACTTCATTGAACTCTGGCTCTGCTCTGGTCCAGTCTGTGCTTACTGCTCATTTAAATTCCTGGCCTCCCCTTGAGTCAGCTGTGTTTTGTGTTTCATCCAGTTTAGGGCATGTGACAGAAGATGCAGGATGTGTTTCTTAGACTTCTGCCCTTTCTTAATTTATTCTTTTTCTTTGCTCCATGCCACAGTTACTAAAATTGGAAACTCTTTGTGTTGCCACCTACAAAGCTCCAAAGGTTGGGCTGCTGAGCACTGTCACAGCTGAAGGTCCTGTGCCAGCTCTCAGAGCAGGAGTCTGGCTTAAGGCAGATGTTGTTCCTAAAGGACACTCAGCACACTCACGTGTGATTGTGAGTCAGAGGTGGGGTCTAGGGACTAGAGGATTTCAAGCTTTTTGCTTCACCAAGCAGTGAGACACACTTTTGAGTTTCCCCTTCAAATAAAGGTCAAAGCCTTTTATATAGCTTGATTTCAGGAGTTGAAACTTTAGGATAAAGGCCAAATATTGTGAAATTTTGTGATCTCATTGTGAGAATAGGCAACAGGGAGGTTTGTTTAGGCAGAACTTTTCAGGGAAATTCCTGGGTATCAGGGCTAAGTATCCTGGGTTTGTTTATTAACCACAATTGCTGCAGACTTACACTGGAAACATTTGAATGGGGGAGGAGAGAGAGACATAGCTCAGTTCTGTGTCAGGAAATACCAGATCATTTTGTGCTTTCCAGGCTCTTGTATCTTTTATGCCTGCCTGATCTGAACCTTATCACTGTGGGGCTTTGGTGTATTAAGATGCAGAAGGAGTTGTGCACAGATATCTCTCCAGGCAGGATACGGGCAAGGCTGGTTCTCTGATGAAGGAAAAGCTGCTTGAGGAGGAGGCTGCTATCTTTGTCACAACATTGCTTTTTTGTTCAAATAAAGAAGTAATTTTCCTCACTGTTTCTGCTGTTCACTTCAGTACAGAAAAGCCAGACATTCTTATCTGACACTTTTTCAGGTTTTAGACCTGTTTTATTTCTGACTCTTTTTTTACTGAAAAAGTTGAGTTTCATTAGTAGCTTTTCAAAATTTTTCCACAAGGGGAGAAGAGTATTTTGATCTCTTGTAATCCTAAGGGGAATAGCAGAGGATGACCAGTCCTGGAGGTGCAGAGCACACCCACACCCCAGGCAGGGGAGAGAGCAGCTGTGGGCACTGCCCAAAGGAGAGAGCCCAGGCAGTGAGACAGTGCCACTGCTGAAAGCACAACTCAGGTATGTACAGACTCCTGTTTGTACAGAGAGTGACAAAAAGGGGCTTGTCTTGTTCTCCTGCAGAGAATACCAGAGGAGCTGACCCTGGATGCCTTACTAGAAATGAATGAGTCAAAGGTGAAAGAAACAATGAAGAGATGTGGAGCCAGAGATGAGGAGTGCTCCAGGCTCAACGGGGCCCTGAGCTGCCTGCGGAAGGTGACAGAGTCAGGTACAGCCTTGTTCTCCTGTGGCATTACTGTCCTGGCAGCTCAGCCTGCCTTGTTCTCCTGTGGCATTACTGTCCTGGCAGCTCAGCCTGCCTTGTTCTCCTGTGGCATTACTGTCCTGGCAGCCCAGCCTGCCTTGTTCTCCTGTGGCATTGGGGTCCTGGCAGCCCAGCCTGCCTTGTTCTCCTGTGGCACTGGTCCTGGCAGCCCAGCCCCATCTGCTGCCTTCCAGATTCTGTCTGTTCTGAAACCACAGTCAGTGTATGGCTCTGGGCTGTGCACAAAGGTGCACTGATCAAACCTAGCTAGAGCTGTCAGTTGGGTTTGGTTTGGACATTAAGGCAGATAAATAAATGGAAATAAATGTATGTAGAATCCTCTCCTACTCAGTAGACTATACCTCATTAATGCTCCAGTTCATTCTCTATGGGTCAGTGCACATCCTTGACTTACTTAAATACAACCAGATTCCTTGTAGGTGATGCCTTCTCCAAATATTGCCAGCTCAGAGAGAACCTTCCTTCCACAGGCACTGTAAAATCTGTTTGTACAAGAGCCTCTCCCAGCAGACTGGTACTCACATGCACCACATCTTTGTAGCAGTTATCAATCTGTCACTGAAAGGTGATGTTTCCTGTTGCTATTATGACAGTTCATCCATTTGCAAATCATAAAGATTAGTTAGTGGAAAAAGTCAGCAAACAGCTTAGTCTCATATTTCCTTTCTTCTAATCTTTCTTGTCCCAGGCTGTCAAATATTTCCCATCCATGCTGTAAACCAGCCATTCACCTCTCAGAACGAAATGGCATTTTTAAAACCCCAGGTCTGTGTCTCTCTCAGGCTCGGTTTCCCAGGCTGGGGCCGTGCTGAGGCTCAGGGGAGGTCACTGCCAGCTGGAAGGGGCAAATCCTGGCAGCTCCGAGAGCTCCGTGCCCGCCTGCCGGGCCGGCACTAACGCTGCTCCTTGTGACAGGGGGCGAGCTGAGGGACGATGTGCCCATGGCCCTGCCCGAGCGCCGCGACAGCTCCAGCTCGCAGCCGGACCCCGCCTGCTCGCCGGCCCCGGCCAAGGGCAGCCAGACGCAGCAGCAGCAGCACCAGCAGCCGCACCAGCAGCACCAGCAGCACCAGCAGCACCAGCAGCACCAGCAGCAGCACCAGCAGCCGCCGCGCTCCGCGCCCCCCGCCGCGCCCTGCGAGCCGCCGGGCCCCGGCCCGTGTGTCCCGGCTGAGGCGCTGCTGGAGCCCGCGCTGCCGGGCCGGCCCCGCGCCCCGCACAGCATCACCGTCACCCCCCCGGCCACGCCGCAGCCCCGCCGCCGCCACCGCCTGAAGCCGCCGCGCACGCCGCCGCCCCCCTGCCGCAAGGTGTTCCAGCTGCTGCCCGCCTTCCCCGCCCTCACCCGGAGCAAGTCCCACGAGTCCCAGCTGGGCAACAGGATCGACGAAGTCCCGCCAATTAAGTAAGTTCCCTCCCAGGCTGGAGCCGGGCTCTCCCTGGCACAGGCTGCCCTGTGCGGGCGGGGAGGGACTGGCAGTGCAGCAGCCCCGGGAGCCTGTGCAGAGCCAGAGGCGTCTGTCAACCTGACAGCACCTGCTGCAGGCAGCAGCACCTGCTCTAGCAGAATGTGTACCTGTCACAGCAATGTCGGGGTCTGAAAAGTACATCTTTTCTTCTTTCTAGGTTCGGTAAGAGATTCTCACTGGGGTGCCTGCAGTGCCTTGCTGAGAGGGAAGAGCCTGTGCTCGTCAGCTCCCTCTTGAACATCCCTGGGCAGCCTCTGGAGGTTCTCCACGGGCCCTTCTGTCCCAGAGCTTCTGTTACCTGAGCAGGAGCTTGGCCTGCCACAGAACTGCAGGGTTTTACTTGGTTTGCCTGGTATTTTCTAAGATGACTCAAGCAAGGCAAAGGCAAAAACCTGATGTTTCGGGGGTTAAAGCCAGGGGGGTGCTTATCTGTGACCTCAGGCATCTTGGTATAGGGATTTCACCATTTAGTGGCTTTGGATATGCATTGCCCAGTGTCTCTGCAATGAAGTTAAGACAGTTGATGTGCTGTGGGGTGTCCCCTCTGTGCTGAGGAGTCTGCTCATGTGGGTCATGGCTGGCAGGAGCAGGGCTGGGGTTCTTCAGGGCCACTGGGAGTTCTGGCCATCCTGAGGTGTGTCCCAGATACAACCTGTAACCTTAGAATCTAATGGAGAGAGATTGGAGCAGCTTGGAAAGGGTCCAAAAGTATCCAAGTATTAAAAGTATGAAAGTCCAAATAAAGATATTATAGCACTACTAATGCCCTTTAAAACAAAAATCTTGGGAAGTACTTTCAGAAATAGATTGTAAAATGAAAATGCCATCAGAAATCTGAGCATTTCCCTAGGGAGAGTGAGATAATTGGTATGATAAGTGAAAAAACCATTGGAATAAATTCAAACAGAAATTAAGGATTATGGTGCTTCTCTTCATATTCTGTTGGGTGGGTTGAAGTCTGCTGTGGGCTCTGGTGAGTCCCAGACAATCCCAGACTGGCTGATATTTGTTTGAACCCTTCAGTGAGGATTTAACCATCTGACCCGATGTTAACAGCATCTTTACTGCTGTGCTGGGATTGGTTGATGGCCACACTAAACCAGCAGCATTCCTTGGAAAAGCAGCTAGCCATTGCAGCCTTTTCCAAGAGCTCAGCATCACAGATGCCTTTCAAAGCTCCCTGGAGTGATGATAAAAAAGACTGTGGTGCCATCTATGGTCAAATGAGGAGACTGGCTCTAGGCCAACCCTGCTGCTGTGCTGACACCTGTACATTGGGCTTTGCCTCAGATGTGCAATATTTCTGTAGATTTAGATCAGGAAATATGTCAGATTTCGGAGTATTGGAGAGTTTTTCAGGAAGTTATGTGCTTCAATCAAATGCTGGATTGGCATTTGGAAGTCTAGATCTCCCTTTCTGCATTTAGCAGCTAGTTAAGTGATCCCACGTGTATGTTTTTATTCTTCTGGATTAATACTGGCCCTGTCTAGAAAATTGAGATAATTTTCAGTGAAATAGAATATTCTGACATCTACTGACACTGCGGGAAAACTGGGTGCTGGTATTTGTGGTAAACCAATTAGGAGTAAAGTCTGACTTTCCACTTTAAGAATGGCTTAAACCTGATCAGATGGACTTCTGTAATCCCTAAATGTAAAACATAATGATTTATCCAATCATATGGAAACAAATACAAGAGCAACTTCACAGGGGGCAAACCCAGTGTGAGCTGTGCTCCTGTGACACCTCGTGGCTGGAGGTGCTGATCTGGGGCTGTGACTGCTTGGTTTGTGTGCAGGGTGGTGAGCCCATGTGAGCAATGCTGCCCTAAACCCTCCTCTTGTTCCCCACCAGAGCTCTGCCAGGGATCCCCCCAGATGGTACGAAGAGACTTTGGCCTGGCTGTGTCCCACAGGTGAGAGCAGAGGGGCTGGGTCTGGCTGTGACCCACAGGTGACCCACAGGTGAGAGCCCAGGGGCTGGGCCTGGCTGTGACCCACAGGTGAGAGCCCAGGGGCTGGGCCTGGCTGTGACCCACAGGTGAGAGCAGAGGGGCTGGGCCTGGCTGTGACCCACAGATGACCCACAGGTGAGAGCCCAGGGGCTGGGCCCAGCAGTCCAGGCAGGGCTGTGGTGGCTCAGGATTCTGAGATGGGTTTGGAGTTGGGTTGAGTGTCTCAGCTGTCAGTTCAGCTACCTACAAACATTCATTTTCCCTTGGGCACCAGCTAACATCAATTTCCCCCTCTTGTCTCTGCTAGGTTCTCTACAAAGTCCTGGTTATCTCAGATTTGCCAAGTGTGCCAGAAGAGCATGATGTTCGGGGTGAAGTGTAAGTACTGCAGGTGAGCACATGGGGATGTCTCCCTCAGAACAGCCTGGAGCTGCACTCAGCACAGCCTGCACTAACTCCTGCCCCTTGATGTGGTGCACTTTTACCAGTGGCATTGTTTTTTCAGTCCTGACCTGGCAGAGGGGTGCTCTGGAACAACTCACACTTGAAGTTGGCAGCCTGACACATGAATGAACCAAACTTGTTTCCCTGCCACAGGCTTCCTACCTCATCCTGGGCAAATCTTGTAGTGGGAGCTGGATCCCTAAATAACAGCCAGGATATTAATTTTTGCTTCTCTCTCAGCCTTGTTAGTCCAGAGCACTGAGATTTTACAACTTCACTGTTGCTGGCTGAGAGTCAGTGAAGGTAACTCTATTAAAAATAAATCAGATGCTGAGATATGTGCATGGCTTTCATTAGCCTAATGACACACATAACAGGATTCTCCATACAAATGCCTGCTGCTCTGGGGCTGAGCATTCCAGAACTCCATCTGAGATTAGCATAAGAATTACAAATTAAGGGTAGGCTTCACCTTTTTGGGAAAGAACAAGTTGCTATTTAACATGTAATGGTTATCTTTCAGATTAAAATGTCACAACAAATGTACTAAAGAGGCACCTCCTTGTAGAATATCCTTCCTTCCCAGTAAGTAATTTTCTACAAATTCTTGGCATTTCAATGTAATTGGTGGTATGGAAAGAATAAACAGTCTCATTAAAGCTGTTTATCTCCCTTCTCCAACCTGTTTTTCAGTAACAAAAATAAGAAGAACAGAGTCTGTCCCATCAGATATCAATAATCCAGTAGACAGACCCACAGAACCCCAGTTTGGAACTCTCCCCAAAGCACTAACTAAAAAGGTACGAGGTGGCTGAAGCCTGTCCTGGGTCCCTGGGGAGCTGCAGTAGGAAGAGCTTGGATCTCACAAAACAGCACCTTGAGCTTTCACTCTGCAGGACTTGGATCTGTGCCATTTTCCTGTAAAGCAGGGCTGTGCAGAGCTCCAGGGGCTTCCTCAGCAGTGCCACGCTCAAGCCTGGGAACAGGTTCCCTCTGCTGTCCAGCAGACACTGGGGCAACTCCTCCTTTCTCTTCTTTGTTTTCTCACGAGTGACTTTCCCTGCTTTACAGGAGCATCCACCAGCAATAAACCACCTGGACTCCAGCAGTAATCCTTCTTCTACAACCTCATCCACTCCCTCTTCTCCAGCACCTTTCCAGTCTTCCAACCCTCCCAGTGCGACGCCGCCCCCAAACCCCTCCCCCATGGGCCAGAGGGACGGCAGGTTCAACTTCCCAGGTAAACTCCTCTGCAAGGAGGGGCTGACAGGAATTCACAGGCACTTGGAGGTTTCTGAATACATGGTTGTGCCTTAAGCAAGGTGTAAAAGTGTATCTTACTATCTGATAAAATGAAAATGTCTTTCTTACAAGTTTTTAAAGGGTTATCAGTAAGATATCTTTGCAGGAAATGGATTACTGAGGAATGTTTCTCCTTTTCCTTTTTGGAAAAGGACTGAAGAAAAAGCTATTTTCTCCCCTCCTTTTCCCTTTGTGTTGTACAATGCATGCTGCCTGCAATGTGTGCTCACCAGGGCCTTTCAGTCAGGAGAGAGGTGCTGCTGGAGCAGGCTGTTAAAATGAGAACTGGAATAAATTATTTTACCAGGCCCTTCCAAAACATAACCCACAATCAACACCCACTTTTAAACCACTGTCGAGCATGACTGGTGGAGAGGAGTTTACCCTTCATGCCCTGTGGATTTAGAGTCCCAGTGTGCAGCTTTAACCAGAGCTGAGAGGGGCAAGAATCTCTGACAAGGGCAAAGATCTAAACAGTGAGAATAAATGTAATTCCTTTGACCTGCACTGAAGTCACATGGTGATCAGTAGCTGCTACATGTGGCCTTCAACACTGCTGAATTTTGCATCAGCTTCTGACCTGTGAACTCAGGTTGCTGTTTGAACCTGCTAGAAAGGACCAGAGGCAGCTCAGTGTAAGGATTCTACTGCTGCTACTTTGCATTAGGACAAACTGCTCAGATTCACTGAGAAAATAAAAAAGGTGGATGGTTTATGAGCTTCAGCTTCTGTGGGGGCACCTCTGCAAAGCTGAGACATGAGAGCACATCACATCACCCTGATGTGGGGCTGCCTTGCACATTCCTGGGCTCTCCCTTTGCTCCTCCACTGGGGATCCAAGTGTGGTGTTTGCCCACCAGGCTGTTTGAGAGGTAGCACAGCTCGTGTTTGATGCCTGCCATGTCAGGGCCCTCCCAAAATGCATGTGCTGCAGTTCCCCCAGCAGGCTGATAATCCACTAATCTGTTCCCAGCAATGGCCTGGGACTAATGCATTGAATGCACATGAGGCACTCACTGATGATCCTCTAACTTGTTTGTGTTGTTTTGTTTTGGTTTTTTTTTCTCCTGATATGTTTTTTGCTGTTCCTTTTTTACAAAACCCCAATTAATTAAAAAGCTGCCTACTACCTTCAGCATAGACAACAGTTTGTCTTCCCAGGTGAGTAGATTGTTTTAATTTTACTAACCAGCTTCTACTGCCAAAACATAACTTGTTTGTAAACCTCTGCATGCTGCCCAAGAAGAATCATTCTGCTTTAAAAAACCTGTCTAAAACAATCCAGACTTTCTCTTAGCTCAGTGTGTGCTCAGGCTTCTCTTCCCTAATCTGAGTAGTGACATGATTTAGGTATTGAGATGGAACTTGAATATTTAGCTGTAGAACATTGTTTCCTGCTATGGGATTCTATCCACCTCCATGTTCTTTCTTTCTAAAGACTCACTTTTATGGCTCTGTGCCTGCCCAAAATTTTGGACCTTACAGGCAGGTAGGGAAAATGGAAGAGGTCTGGGCTCAGCCAACATGCAGGAATAGGAGAGATGACCATAGTTTTAAAT
Organism: Erithacus rubecula; assembly: GCF_903797595.1. Lineage (NCBI taxonomy): Eukaryota > Metazoa > Chordata > Aves > Passeriformes > Muscicapidae > Erithacus > Erithacus rubecula. Next base: position 641,265 of record NC_136674.1, on the reverse strand, counting down.
CAGTAAAACTATAAAATCAATTGGCTGTGGTTGAGTTTATAATCCTAAATAAGAAGCACATAGTTGCTATTGCAATGTTGAAACATGCAGTCTATAGGAGACTGAAGTGTGAAAGATGCATCATAACTCTTTCTACTTTCCCAGAGATTCCCAGCCCTGCACAAACAGCACAGCTTCCAGAAACTGCTGCAGACACTAAGTAAGTAGAATTTTAAATCCTTTTGCACAGCATTTACCTGGTAATCCTCTGGTCAGTACAGAAGTTATGGCCAATAGCAGATGTAACACCTGAGAATTCCCAGGGTAGCTTTAGCCAGTGAGGGTGATGCTGGTATTCCCAGTTTTATAAAGCTGAATATGACACTTAACTGTAAATGGCACACTAAGGAGTCCAAACCTTTAATTTCTAGTCCTGGTTGTGTGACGTGTCAGGCGAAACAGAAGTGTGAATTTTGTAACTCGAAGGGCACAGCACACTGAGCTGCAAACAAACAGCTCCTTCAGGAACCCAAGTGCAGGGCATGGAAATGCTTCCAGCCTGCACTGCCAGCTGCTGCTCTGCAGGTGCTTCAGGGGCAGGAATGGGAGTATCTATTCCTGGAACACAGTGTAATAACAGAGCCAGGCCACTGCCAAATCAATTCCTGCCACTTAATTACTAAGAATCGCTTCCAAGTCTTCATCCCTCATTTGCCAGAGTGAGCTTAGTCCTTCTCTTCTACAGGGAGCAGGAGTTGTATTTTTCTCTGGCCTTCTGTAACTGCCCCACTGGCAGCACAGGCCCCTTCCCCAGTGGTGTCTGAGGTTGTTTTCACTGTTTCTGTTGCAGTGCTGCCCAGCAGCCTGGCACGGGCGGAGGCGCACAGGATGCACAGGTGGGTTTGCTGTTTGCCCTGCAGGTCTCTGCAGCAGCCTGGGCTGCTCTGCCCCCCTTAGGGACTCTGAGCACACCTTTCCTTTCCCTTGTTTGGACAGGTGGAGGAACCAGAGGCGAGTAAGTCAGAGGCTGAGGATGATGAGGATGAGGTGGAAGATTTGCCCAGCCGGCGGCCGCACCTGCCGGGGATGATCTACCGCAAACCCAGCCAGACCAGCGTGTATCTGCAGGAGTGGGACATCCCCTTCGAGCAGATCCAGCTGGGGGACCCCATTGGTCAGGGCCGCTGGGGCAAGGTCTACAAGGGCAAGTGGCACGGGGAGGTGGCCATCAGGCTGCTGGAGATCGATGGCAACAACCAGGATCATCTCAAGCTCTTCAAGAAGGAGGTGATGAACTACAGGCAGACCCGGCACGAGAACGTGGTGCTGTTCATGGGGGCCTGCATGAACCCCCCTCACTTAGCAATCATTACCAGGTAAAGAGAGAGAGAGATCCTTCTGTTGGTTCTACTAGGTATGTATTGTAGAAGTAGCTAATGCTGTTCTCACATACAAACATTTCCTGTAGCTTCTGCAAAGGAAGGACGCTGCACTCCTTTGTGAGGGACCCCAAGATCTCCCTGGACATCAACAAGACCAGGCAGATAGCACAGGAGATTATTAAGGTAAGGGCTGGTTATGCCAAGGGAGCCACTGGGTTGGGCCTCAGCCAGAGCTCAGAGCTGCACACGGGGCTGGGAGCTGCTCCCTCAGCCTCTCCCACACCTTCCTGCACCAGTCCCACAGGGCTCTTGCCCCCAGTTACGACTAATCCTTGATGGGAATTAAGAGAGTAAATGTATTAGAAAGCAGAGTGTGCCTGGAAATAATAAAAACCCCAAAACCATTTCCATCTCTGCTGTGTTTCCCAGGGCATGGGCTATCTCCACGCAAAGGGGATTGTACATAAGGATCTGAAATCCAAAAATGTCTTCTATGACAATGGGAAAGTTGTGATCACCGACTTTGGATTATTTGGAATTTCGGGTGTGGTTCAGGAAGGAAGGTAAGTGGAGCTTTCAGTGCTTGGTTCCACCTCTAGAATAACAAATGGTCAAATAGGGAAACATCTCCTGCAGTGCACGAGAAGTGTTCATTGGTTTAGTACACACTCAGTTTGCATTGTACATCTTTGTTTTCCTTTTGAGCAGAGTTCTGCCTACAGTTGCAGGAGCACAGCTAGAGTTTGGATTAAGACTCAGAGCACAGAACAAATAAGATCTTAAGGCCAGGAAGGAGCTGTGAGAATGAGGCTGACACATGCCTATTTGTTAACATGGCAAGAAAATTAGAAACGAACCATTAGCAAAAACATTGGAGTAAATAAAGCCAAAACATCAGGTGCAGCATAAATATGGCCTCCACACCAATGCTTTAGTCCTACTTCTTTCTTCTGGCCTCAGGAGGGAGAATGAACTGAAGCTGCCTCATGACTGGCTGTGCTACCTGGCCCCTGAGATTGTCCGTGAGATGGCCCCAGGGAAGGATGAAGACAAGCTGCCTTTCTCCAAAGCTGCAGATATCTATGCCTTTGGGTAAGAAAGAAACTGCCAGGAGTACTGTGAGAGCTTGCTAAGTGAGACTGGCTACTGCCTGAGCCTTAAGTCAGTGCTCCCCCTCCCTGAGACTGGGATCCAGCTGGGGCAGTGGCAGTGGCAGTGGGTGTGCTGTGTGCAGTGTGCTCTGTGCTGTGCAGTGTGCTCTGTGCTCTGTGCTCTGTGCTGTGCTCCGGAGCAGAGGCTGATGCTGTGCTGTATGATGTGTGCTGTGTGCTGTATGATGTGTGCTCTGTGCTGTGTGCTGTATGATGTGTGCTCTGTGCTGTGCTCTGTGCTCTGTGCTGTGTGCTCTGTGCTGTGCTCTGTGCTCTGTGCTGTGCTCCGGAGCAGAGGCTGACGCTGCGCTGTATGATGTGTGCTCTGTGCTGTGTGCAGTGTGCTCTGTGCTGTGTGCAGTGTGCTCTGTGCTCTGTGCTGTGCTCTGTGCTGTGCTGTGCAGTGTGCTCTGTGTTGTGTGCAGTGTGCTCTGTGCTGTGCAGTGTGCTCTGTGCTGTGCTCTGTGCTGTGCTCTGTGCTGTGTGCAGTGTGCTCTGTGCTGTGCAGTGTGCTCTGTGCTGTGTGCAGTGTGCTCTGTGCTGTGTGCAGTGTGCTCTGTGCTGTGCTGTGCAGTGTGCTCTGTGCTGTGTGCAGTGTGCTCTGTGCTGTGCTCTGTGCTCTGTGCTGTGCTCCGGAGCAGAGGCTGACGCTGCGCTGTATGATGTGTGCTCTGTGCTGTGTGCAGTGTGCTCTGTGCTGTGTGCAGTGTGCTCTGTGCTGTGCTCTGTGCTGTGTGCAGTGTGCTCTGTGCTGTGCTCTGTGCTGTGCTCTGTGCTGTGCAGTGTGCTCTGTGCTCTGTGCTGTGCTCCGGAGCAGAGGCTGACGCTGTGCTGTATGATGTGTGCTGTGTGCTGTATGATGTGTGATGTGTGCTCTGTGCTGTGCAGTGTGCTCTGTGCTGTGCAGTGTGCTCTGTGCTCTGTGCTGTGCTCTGTGCTCTGTGCTGTGCTCCGGAGCAGAGGCTGACGCTGTGCTGTATGATGTGTGCTGTGTGCAGTGTGCTCTGTGCTGTGCTCTGTGCTGTGCTCCGGAGCAGAGGCTGACGCTGCGCTGTATGATGTGTGCTGTGTGCTGTATGATGTGTGCTCTGTGCTGTGCAGTGTGCTCTGTGCTGTGCAGTGTGCTCTGTGCTCTGTGCTGTGCTCCGGAGCAGAGGCTGACGCTGTGCTGTATGATGTGTGCTCTGTGCTGTGTGCAGTGTGCTCTGTGCTGTGTGCAGTGTGCTCTGTGCTGTGTGATGTGTGCTCTGTGCTGTGCAGTGTGCTCTGTGCTGTGCTCTGTGCTGTGCAGTGTGCTCTGTGCTGTGCTCTGTGCTGTGCTCTGTGCTGTGCTCTGTGCTGTGCTCCGGAGCAGAGGCTGACGCTGTGCTGTATGATGTGTGCTGTGTGCTGTGCAGTGTGCTCTGTGCTGTGTGATGTGTGCTCTGTGCTGTGCTCTGTGCTGTGCTCTGCGCTGTGCAGTGTGCTCTGTGCTCTGTGCTGTGCTCCGGAGCAGAGGCTGACGCTGCGCTGCGCTGCCCGCAGGACCGTGTGGTACGAGCTGCAGGCGCGGGAGTGGCCGTTCCGCAGCCAGCCTGCGGAGGCGCTCATCTGGCAGATCGGCAGCGGCGACGGAGTCAGGCAGGTCCTGGCCAGCGCCAGCCTGGGCAAGGAGGTCAATGTAAGTACTTCGGCTGCAGGAGTGCCTCACACAGCTGTTTGTAGGGACAGGGGGCTGCTTCAAGGGATTTATTATACTCATAACTCGAAAGAGAAAGGGCAGGAGAGGGAACAGATGAGAATGGGAGACCAGGCTAAGCCTGTGCCTGTAACTGTGCTGCAGAAGTGAACATCCCCAGCACGGGACACTCCTGGGTTCTGACAGTGTCCCCTGTGAGCAGTATCTGCCTGGGCTCACACACATCCCAGTGCTCAGACAGTGTGTGCTCTGCACAGCTGAGCCATGAGCTGAGATCACGAGGCACCACTGTCCTCTGCAGGAAATCCTCTCAGCCTGCTGGGCCTTCGACCTCAGCGAGAGGCCCAGCTTCACTGTCCTCATGGAAATGCTTGAAAAGCTGCCAAAACTCAACCGCCGCCTCTCCCACCCAGGGCACTTCTGGAAGTCTGCTGAGTGAGTACCTGCTGCTGCCACAGCACTGCTGCCACAGCACTGCTGCTAACTGATCATTTCTGAGCTTTGTTTGCCTTCCTGGGGCTGTCAGACCTGGCAGGGTGGGAGCACTGCTCCTCTGCTTCTCTAGTTCCTGGGAAATTATGTGGCTAAGCCACGAGCCTCAGACAGTTCATCTCCTGCCTCACCATATTCACCTCCCTGCAGCTGCCTGATCCCTGTTTGGTGTCAGAGAATATCCACAGCAGCCTGGGGAAGGGCCCACACTGACTCCACAGTGGTCAGTCCTCAGGTACTGCCCGAGGAAGGGAAGGACCCAAGAAGAGGCCACTGTTTCCCTCTGAAGTGGTTCAGACTGGATGGGTTTGAGGCCACAGACACATCTGTGTCCAGTGCCCATTCACCATGTCCTTGGCTCAATGTTTTAATCTCCTGCACTGCTCATATTTACTTCTCTTTGTTCTGCCGTTTAAGCCACCCCTTCCCTTCCTATAACCCTTCACCCTCTTCCTGCAACACCTGATCAGAGCCACCCAAACTCTTGACACAGGAGCTGTCGTGGCAGTTTGCTCTCTGCTGGGTGTGGGGGCTTTGGAGTTTTGGTTGAACATTTTGCCACTTTTATGCAATTTCCCTCCCATATGTACTGGATCCCTGACACACCAGTGATGTCCAAAAACTCTAAACTGCAGGAAGCTTTCCCCAGTCTCTGGCCACACCCTCACACAAAGAACATGCACTGAGCAGTGCAGCTCCCCCCACCCAGATCCTTCCACACACTGCTCTAACTCCTGCTGCAGCCTGCTCCAAGCTGTACACTGTATAGATCTCAAGGGCTTGCTTTAAATAACTGAAAACTAACTCTCATGGTGTCTTTTTCCCTTCCCTCCTATATTTCTTGTAGGTTGTAGCTACTGGTGCAATAACGGGCTCCACCTTGCATGTTTCCATGTGTCGTATCCTAACCGGCAACTTGGACAATCACCTTCCATTAAAAAAGCAAAACCACGAAATTAACCCATGGACATAATCAACACTTATCCGAGTTCTCCTCTCTGCCTTTTGCTTGGTGTGGGCTGTAGCTTCAATAACCACTCCTGTCTGCAAGATCCTCCTGGCTGCTCTGCCTGGAGCTCCAGCAGCTGCGACTCCTCCTGAGGGCACAGGGAGCTGCTCTGCCTGCCCAGGTGCACACACAGCCAGGCACAGGGTGTCCTGCCTGCCCAGGTGCACACACAGCCAGGCACAGGGAGCTGCTCTGCCTGCCCAGGTGCACACACAGCCAGGCACAGGGAGCTGCTCTGCCTGCCCAGGTGCACACACAGCCAGGCACAGGGAGCTGCTCTGCCTGCCCAGGTGCACACACAGCCAGGCACAGGGTGTCCTGCCTGCCCAGGTGCACACACAGCCAGGCACAGGGCCCTGCTCTGCCTGCCCAGGTGCACACACAGCCAGGCACAGGGCCCTGCTCTGCCTGCCCAGGTGCACACACAGCCAGGCACAGGGAGCTGCTCTGCCTGCCCAGGTGCACACACAGCCAGGCACAGGGTATCCTGCCTGCCCAGGTGCACACACAGCCAGGCACAGGGTGTCCTGCCTGCCCAGGTGCACACACAGCCAGGCACAGGGTGTCCTGCCTGCCCAGGTGCACACACAGCCAGGCACAGGGAGCTGCTCTGCCTGCCCAGGTGCACACACAGCCAGGCACAGGGTGTCCTGCCTGCCCAGGTGCACACACAGCCAGGCACAGGGCCCTGCTCTGCCTGCCCAGGTGCACACACAGCCAGGCACAGGGCCCTGCTCTGCCTGCCCAGGTGCACACACAGCCAGGCACAGGGAGCTGCTCTGCCTGCCCAGGTGCACACACAGCCAGGCACAGGGAGCTGCTCTGCCTGCCCAGGTGCACACACAGCCAGACACAGGGTGTCCTGCCTGCAGCTCAGGGCTGGCCCCACACTGCTGCACCTTGTGTCCTGCCAGGCCCCCGAGCTCCCCTGGGGCTGTGTCCTTAGTGCTGCAGCTCTGTGACTGCAGGTGACAGGGACTTTGTCACAGCACTTGCACTGCAAACAGCAGGAGCTGAGGTCAGGCTGGTTCTCCCTCGGGCCCCGAGACAGCACTGGAGCCAGGGTCAGTTTGTCAGGGCCAGTTCTTGAGTGGAAAGGAGGATGGGCCTTGCTCCACTTGGAGCAGCTGAGGGTCCTTTGCCCACTGAGAGCCAGGCTGGGGCAGTATCCAGAGCAGGCTCAGCTGGGATCAGTACAAAGCCTTGTAAAAGAGGAGGGAAGCAAGAGCACCCTTCAGCTCCTTCCCTTGCAGATCCAGTGCTTGGAATGTTGCAGTTTGCTTCTGTTTACATCCCTGGTCAGCAGAATGAGTCAGTGTAGGGCCTTGGCAGAGTCACAGCTGCCACAGCAAACACGTGCCTTCTAGAAAAGGTCTGTTCTCACTGCTTGGAGGGGAGAGGACAGGGACAGAGGGGCACACACACTAAGGGGGCTTCTGCTGTCTGAGGTCAAGCTCCCACATCAATTCCCTGAGCCTGCTCAGGAAAGCTCTGAGCTGGAAGTGCTTTATGTGTTTGTAGAGCCTGGGGAGTGTCAAGCAGCTTTGGGTTTGTTCTCTTGGGGTTTCTTAACCCATTCATGTACCTTGTCAAAAGTCCCCTTTCTCTTACAGAGAAAATTGTCAGTTTTTCCTTCCCTTCTACTTCAAGGGAAGCAAGTGCCCACTGAAAACCAATGTCAGGCTTCTACCCATGGTAGAGACCTGGGAAAACTTCCTGCTCTTTCCTCTTGGGCAAAGCAGATAGTGCAGGTTCTTCCCACTGATGAGGTTTGCATGAATAACTTCATGTGTTTGCCACTGAATTACCTGAGCATCTCTTGGGTGATCTGAAGTGATGTGAGAGCAGAACCAAACTCATTTCAGCTCCTTGGATAGGGCAGCAGCTTTGTAAGATGAATCATCAGTAACTGTTTCCCCCTCCCTTCCACTCTTTGCAGCATTAACAGTAGCAAAGTTGTCCTGCGTTTTGAAAGATTTGGCTTGGGAATCCTGGAAGCGAGTAACCCAAAGCTCTAGGCCGGTGTCCTTGTGCCCCTGCTGGCTGCTGCTCCCCCAGCACCAGGAACCTCCTGGCTCCTCCCCACTGAAGACATCAGCTCAGCCCCGTGTCCTGCCTGAGCACCAGCAGTTCTTTAAACAATGTTTACATGATACTTTTGTGTGAACTATATTTTTTTAAGTGTAATAAACAGTGAATCGAGTTGAACTACAGCCATTCTCGAATAGCACTGCAAAAGAGAAGAGCTGTTCTGGTTCCTCCTGGTGTCTGTGGGCAGCAGAGCCACTCTCTGCCTGCAGGGCAGGGTCCCCTGGCAGAGCCCACTGGGATGGGGTTTGTGTGAGGTGCTGGCTCCAGAGGATGGGTCTCTCCTGTTTCAGCAGGGCTGCTGCAGCTCTGGGTAACCCTGAATTCAGCTCCAGCAGAGCAGAGCTGCTGCAGGTCAGTGCCTGGCCATGGGGCTGCCTCTCAGTTAGGGACTCAAGTGCTCTTCTCCACAGAACTCACACTGCTCCTTCTCACACAATCCCAGAGGAATTAAGACTTGCTGGCCTTAAAAAATAAACTCATGACTTGTCGCAGCTCTGCACAGGGACCAAATTCTTCTTCTGAAGTTCAGGTACAGGTTTGAGTGCGGGGAAAGGCAAGAGACACAGGACAAGGGAAAAGCTGTCCCTAAATAATGCATTAACTAAAGCCTTGATGCACAGAGGCTCAGAGCCCCTGCACACACACACAGAGCATTGCCACTGCCTACTGTTGGCCACCTTTCAGCTTGCAAGTTCTTTGACAAGCATAGGACTAAAGCAGTTCGTATGAGGAAAAAACCTTTAAGGACAGAAATCTTGTAACCAAGAAGGCAGTAACTGGGCCTGGGGGTTCTGCCTGACCCCAATAGCTCAAACCTGTTTCAGAGGTTAGTTTTCAAATCAAAACCCAACTCTCTCTCCAGTGCAGTGTGGAGGTGACAGCCACTGACCACACTGAGGTGACAGATGGATTATTCCCTTCGAAATCAATCAACTGCAGGCCCTGTCACCAGAGGTTCCCCTTTCCCCACCTGGGCTTGGGGGATCCTCTGTCAGCAGGCAAAGCACCAGGCCTCAGTTTGGCTGCCTTGTGTGAGGAGCTGAGTGGCCCAAAACCTGAGTTCTGTTGAGCAGAGAGCCTCAGTCCTGCGTGCAAGTCAGTTGTAGCCTCCTATAAGTGTAAACAAGACTAAATGTGTCTCAGATCCAAAGGAGAGTAGGTGTGGCACGGCCTGGCACTGCAGTGCTCTCCTGATCCCTGGGGCCCTGCTGTTCTCACTAACGGGTGGCACAGCCTGAAGCAGAAGTTGTTTTTGCCCAAGTGCTGTTTAATGAAGAGCAGCACAACACCAGCCCAGAGCAGGGCGAGCTGCTGGCCCCGTGTGGCTCCTGCCTTAGGGAGGGCAGGGCAGGAGCAGCTGCTGGTGCAGCCCGGCCCCTGCTCGGTGCCCGGGGCAGCAGCGGCCTCGGGCTGCTCCTCGCTCAGTTTCGGGGGCACAAAGCGGGGACAGCCGGGGGTTCTGTGTGGTCAGGGCCCGGCTGTGCACGGGCTCCGTGCGGGCACAGCTGCGGCTCGGTCCCTCCGGGCAGTCGGACCCTGCCCCAGGCCAGGGTGGGATGTGCCCCGCTGGGACAGCCCTGGCACAGCCCTGCCCTGGACGGGGGACGTGGGGACAGCCCTGGCACAGTGTCCCGTGAATGGGGACAGCCCTGGCACAGTGTCCCCTGGACGGGACAGCCCTGGCACAGTGTCCCCTGGACGGGGACATGGGCACTGCAGCCCAGCCCGGCCATTGCCCCGGAGCCCGAGCAGAGCCCGGCGCCCTGCGGGGTTGTTGCTGTTGCTGTTTCGGTCCCCGGGTGTGTTCGTGTCCCGGTCCCGTCCCGGTGGAGCTGCCAGTGTGACAATGCCGTGCAATGCTGCTACAGGAGCCACGTGTCAATAGTGAATGTAAATGGTTGTAACATGGTGAACATGGACACGTTTTCTTTCAAATGTGATGTAAACTTTGTACAGTACAATTTTTTTTTAATATTTTCTATGAACTGAGTGTCTTCCAGAATTGCTATTACATTAATTACAAATTATTAGAATTAACAACAGTTTCTGTATTAGTTTATGCAACCAGGAAAAAAAAAAAAAAAAAAGAGTGCACTCTATGCTACAGGAATTCTGGATATGTAGGAATCTTTTAAGGTAATAAATCTTGGGTCTGGATAAAGCAAGTGTTACCGAGTCCTGGTTTGACCTTCCCCTCCCACTGACTCACAGCTGAACCAGAACAGAGCAGAGACCCACAGAGACCCCCCAGCACAGCAGCTCCTGCATCCCCTCTGCTCCCTGCCTTTCCCCTCCAGGTGATCTCCCCTGCACAAGTCCCTTGCAATTACCAAAGTTTTTCCTCCTGGATAGCAGGGAGCTGCTTAAAAAGCTGCTTTCCCTCCAAAAGCAGCACTCGCCCCCAGCACCTTCTCCATCCTTTGCACAAGGTCCTGCCACCCCTCCCACCTGCAGAGAGGGGCAGGGCTCAGTCACACCCAGCTCTCCACACTGCAAGTGCCCTCAGCAGCTGTTAATTAAAATTAACCCCAGGAAGGTTCTGCTGCTTCCAGCAGCTTTGTGCCATCCTGCCAGGAATGGGCCAGGGCAGCAGAAAGAAGAGTTTTACATCTCATCCATCTTTATCTACATCTCACACACAAACAATGAAAAGCTTCAGATTAGTTGAGCTTTGCTGTCTTTCATAAAGAATAAGAAATAACAAATTTAATTCTCAATGATACTTGAAGGGCAGAGGTGTTCATTTAACAAACCAAACCACACAATCTCCAGTCTCCAAGGTTCTGCCCTGGCTGTGGCTGGAGCAGGTTGATGTTTCCCTGCTCAGTTGTACCCCAGCACGTCGGGGTCCCTCTGCCCTGGGAGAGCCACAGCAAGCAGGACAGAACAGCCAGCACCAAGGGAGCCTTTCCAGCCCCAGCCAATGGCATTTAAACCCCCACACCAGACAGGAACATTTCACCAGCCCAGCTCAACAGCAAAAATCCCAGAGCAGTCACAGAAATGGGGTTCACACAAAGGAGACACAAATAACAACTCACAAAGCTCAGCTCAGGCCACAAAGGAACTGGAGCAGGATCTAGGAGAGCTGGACACACCACAGCTACCTTCATCCTGAGAGCTCAGCCTGCTTCTCCCAGACAAGGCAAGGCAGCAGCTCCAGCCCTGGCTCCCAGCAGGGTTACTGGGGCAGGCAGAACCCCTCTGACATGGCCAATGGAACACAGCATTGCCAAAACTCCAAGGAGAAGAAAAAAAACCTTTCACCTACCTGGTCTCGCTGTCTCCAGAGCTCAGCAGCCTTGCACAGCAGCCCAGCACAGGCAGCACCTGCCACAGCCCTCTGCTGTCCCTTGTGGGCCTCAGGAGCCCCCAAGGAGCCTCAGGAGCCCCTAACGAGCCTCAGGAGCCCCTAACGAGCCTCAGGTGACCTTAACGAGCCTCAGGTGACCTTAACGAGCCTCAGGTGCCCCCAAAGGAGCCTCAGGAGCCCCTAACGAGCCTCAGGGATCCCCAAGGAGCCTCAGGTGACCCTAATGGGCCTCAGGAGCCCCAAAGGAGCCTCAGGTGACCTTAACAAGCCTCAGGAGCCCCTAACGAGCCTCAGGTGCCCCCAAAGGAGCCTCAGGAGCCCCTAACGAGCCTCAGGAGCCCCTAACGAGCCTCAGGGATCCCCAAGGAGCCTCAGGTGACCCTAACGAGCCTCAGGAGCCCCTAACGAGCCTCAGGTGACCCTAACGAGCCTCAGGTGACCCTAACGAGCCTCAGGTGACCCTAATGAGCTTTAATCACCCCTCATCCCCCGCTCCTGCCCCGCCCCACCAGCCGCCCCCAGGTTTCCCCAGTTCAGCCCAGCTGCCCCAGTTCAGCCCCATTAACCCCAGTTCAGCCCAGTTAACCCCAGTTCAGCCCCATTAACCCCAGTTCAGCCCCATTAACCCCAGTTCAGCCCAGTTCCTGGAGGTTTTACCAGGAACAGGAGCAGGCTGAGAGCAAGGTGTGTCTGCAGCTCAGGCCCTGGCACACAGCCTGCTCTGGATGCTCAGTTCCCTTAGAGCCATGTAAGAACTTGGTTTAGTCAATGAAACAAGCTACTAATTGTTTCAGAACAGGTTGATCTGTAACTCCCAGCCCAGTCCCAGCCCAGCAAGGTGCACAATCACCTCAGTTACACCCAGCTGCAGCTCCAAGGCCAAGGCTGTCCTGAAACACACTGCTCTCACGTGGCACTCCTGACTTTAGAGTTTCAGCTCTGCCTTCATCAGCTCCGAGAGACAAGGGATGGCAGGAAAATCCCACCTTAAACTTTTGTAATCTGCTCCCATAGCCCTGGTAATTTCAGAGAAGGAAGTGGTTCTGGTGTAACTGCAAGGCCTACAAAGAGCCCAAGTGCAAATACAACAGGGCAGTTTCAAGCCAGTCTCACTCACTAACTCACACTTGCCTGGCAGTACCAAAAATGCAAAACTGATCCTAGACAGGCTGTAACGCCTGGAGCTGCCCTGAGCTCAGGGAGGAGCACTGGCTGGAGCCCAAACCCACCTCACCACAACCTCTGCCTTTGTAGAGCCAAGGGCAAGAAGAGGTTCACTGATCCACACACTTTGTCTCACTATAAAGGCAGATTTTATTACAAACAAATCAAGTGAACCAGAGCACAGAATCCAAAAGTGCTTTGGAATTTTTGGAATCTTCCTGCTATAGGATCTGTAACAACAACACCACCACCACCACCAGCTGAGGTTCATGTACCTGAGTCCCACAAAGCAGAATTCACCACTGCTACCTGCTGAGCACGACTGAGGTGGATGCAGCAGGTGTTGCCACCTGGGGACCAGCACATTATTATCTCATTTGCAAACATTGCTCCAGATCCAGGCACTTGGCCAGATAACTCCCAGCAACATAACCATCCATTCACTTGCTTTTGAGTGAGGATAATATGCAAGTAAACCAATTTGATATAAATAAGGTTACAAAGATAAACAGTACATTAAAAAAAGAGATTTCAGCTCTAGTTAACTTAGTACAAAACATTTTCCTTGTATGTACAAAAACCACCAGACTTATACTAGCATAGATAGTATTAAAAATAATTTGCACTTTCACTATTAAGATAAGGTATTAAAAGCATGTCAGAATAAATAGCAACAGGTTATATTTAATATTTTACTTAATTAGGGCTGAGGTTTATGAGTCAAATCCTACAATCCTATACACATGTATGATTAAACAAGTATAAGAAGGAGGATTTGACTCCTTGTTTTTTGAAAATAACAAATGTGCAAGTATTGTCTAAAACACAAGTGGATTTGTTCTTCAGCTGGTGGGTTGCAAAGATCTTTTGACTTCATGTGGGAACACAGCCCCAAATATATCTTCATGGTATCGCTTTTGGCTCTGTAAAAACAAAGGATGCCCAAGAGATGAATGAAATGCTGCCAGCTACTCCTTATCCACCAGTTGAATAACTAAAATGCCTTTTGCATTTGTAGCACTGGTTCTGTGATGGTAGACTTCTGTTAGTGCCAGTGAAAGGGAGCTCCCTGAATCCCAGGCACAAATGCACCAGGATGAGTTCTGATAACAAGAGGGTCCTAAAAAGCAGCAGCCCCATGAACTGGGCTCTTAGTGATGGGCCCACGAAATTCCCGAGCTCACTTTTGCTCAGTTGGTACCACAAAGCCTCAAGCTCCTGATGCTGCCAACACCCTGCAAAGCTGATCCCAAGGGCAGAGCAGCAGAGCCCCTGTCTGACCCCGAGTGAGCAGAAGCTGAGCTGGCAGCCCTGGGGGACCGAGCAGCTCAGTCTGAGCTCTGTCCCTGTGTGCACACACAGGAGCTCAGGCAGCCACAGCACTGAGCCTGCTGAGGGGATGGAGGGAGGGACTGTGGGGAGCTACCCTGAATGCTGCAGGAACTGCTCTGCCTGCTGAGGGATGCAGGGAGAGGCTGTGGGGAGAGTTACCCTGAATGCTGCAGGAACTGCTCTGCCTGCTGAGGGATGCAGGGAGGGGCTGTGGGGAGAGTTACCCTGAATGCTGCAGGAACTGCTCTGCCTGCTGAGGGATGCAGGGAGGGGCTGTGGGGAGCTACCTTGAGCTGGTGCAGGAACTGCTCTGCCTGCTGAGGGATGCAGGGAGGGGCTGTGAGGAGCTACCCTGAATGCTGCAGGAACTGCTCTGCCTGCTGAGGGGATGCAGGGAGGGGCTGTGGAGAGTTACCCTGAATGCTGCAGGAACTGCTCTGCCTGCTGAGGGATGCAGGGAGGGGCTGTGGGGAGCTACCTTGAGCTGGTGCAGGAACTGCTCTGCCTGCTGAGGGATGCAGGGAGGGGTTGTGGGGAGCTACCTTGAGCTGGTGCAGGAACTGCTCTGCCTGCTGAGGGGATGCAGGGAGGGGCTGTGGAGAGTTACCCTGAATGCTGCAGGAACTGCTCTGCCTGCTGAGGGATGCAGGGAGGGGCTGTGAGGAGCTACCCTGAATGCTGCAGGAACTGCTCTGCCTGCTGAGGGATGCAGGGAGGGGCTGTGGGGAGCTACCTTGAGCTGGTGCAGGAACTGCTCTGCCTGCTGCTGGCTGAGGCCGAGGCCCCGGGCGAGCAGCGCCCGCAGCGCCCGCGCCACGTCCCGCGCCATGCGCACGTCCCCGCACACAAACACGTGGCCCTGCTGATCCTGCAGCACCTCACACACACGGGCCTCCAGCTGCCTCTGCAGGATGTCCTGGACGTAGACCTGGGAACACAAAATCCATCAGCACAGCAGGGGCTGAAATGCTGCTTTGGCTGTTGGCTCTCCTGAACCCATCGTGGGTCTGTGCTCTCACTCGGGCTCTGAGTACCCCGTCTGCTCAGCTCTGATTCTGGAGGAGTTAACCCTTAAAGAACAAAGGAACCAGCCTTACTTTCTCTTGGCCAGGCACTCTGGAGTAAGCTGTGTAGATGTCTCTCAGGACTCCCTTCCTCTTCATCTCCTCGGTTTCCTCTCTGTAGATGTGATCCAGCTCTGGCTGCCGGCAGCCGAACACCAAGGTCATGTCCCCTGCTCTGAGCCCTGAAAGCAGCGTGGGGCAGTGCCTGAGTGCCTGGGGCAGCCACTGACACACGGACTGGCACACAGCCTGTGCCCTCTAGGTGCCCAGAGCACCCTGCCCACAGAACAGGCTCAGGGGCATGGACTGGCTGTGCAGTGCCAGTGCCGGGCCCCATTAGCTCGGGGTGCAGGTCTCTGCAGGGGCTCTGTGGGTGTCTCTGGCTGCAGAGCCCGTGTCTGGAGCACTGGGGGTGTCCCCGAGCCAGCCCTGCCCAGGCCCCCCCGGGTACCTCTGTGCTCCAGGTCGTAGAGGCGCTGCAGCCAGAAGCTCCTGAAGGGAGCGATCCCCGTGCCCGCGCCGATCAGAATGCAGGGCGTGGCTGCCTCCTCCGGCAGGTGGAACTCATTAGCACTAAAATGCAAGAATATGTTAATTAGGTGACCGCTTTCTGACTGAAAGTCATGCTCAGTTGCCTGAATGACTCTGAGCAGCACAGCCAAAGCCCCCAGTTTGAAAGCAGCAATGGGGCTGAACTAGGTGCTCCTTCTTCCCTCCCCTTTCCTTGCAGTGGAGAAGCCAACAGCGGGCACAGGGTCACAGGAATAGAATTATTTCAGAATTTGTGATTTTACTAAAGGTAAGGCACAGTAAAAGATCTTATCTCTGGAAGACAGGGAATTCCCTCTCAGACCCAGCTGTTCCAGGTTCAACTCACCAACTTCACTTGAAAACATCCAAACCAAGGCAAACCCACTGCAGAAGCTGAACCAAGAGCTGCTGTTTAATTAGTTTGGCTGCTGAATTGCCTTTACCTGCGGATGAAGCAGGGAACGGTTTCATTCAGCTCTATTGTGTTCAGCCACGTGCTGCAGACCCCGTGGTGCAAAGGCCCCTCTCCATCTAAAAGCAGAGCAAGGCAGAATACCTCTGTCAGCACCCAAAAGCCCTCTGTTTTCTAAAAAAAACATAGTTTATGCTTAAAATTATAACTCTAAAATAAGTAAGGATTTATAAAACATGGATACACTGATGATAGTGCAGGATTTTAGCAAATTTTGGCCCAGTATGAACACCTGCCCTGCAGGTATTCTGCAGGTATGACAACACAAATTTTTTAATACAGATAGATTTTATGCTGTATGGCAGACAGTTCTTTTTCTGAATCACAATGTAGCCTAAATACCATTTATTTAAGAGAGAGATGAAAACAACAGCTCATTACCTCTTGTCCTGTAGTTTACAACTGCAACTGTCAGGTGAATCTCCCTGGCTGTCATGTCACAGGAGGAGCTGACAGAGTAATACCTGGGCTTCAGAAATGGCAGCTGAGTCAGCAGGAAAGCTGTGGAGACCTCAGCAGAGGGGAACTCCTCAAGCACCTCCAGGAAGTTGGGGCTGTTGTAAAACTTCCATTTATTGTATTCTTCTGTGCTCTAAAAGCCAAAGAGCATCACCACAATGTTACCAGGTCATGCTGAGGTCAGGAGAGCAGGTGTATTTGAAATGTCACTTATAAATAAGATTCCTGCTTTACATTCAATTAAATATGCAGGTAAATCAACAAAGTTCTCAAAACTTTGTCAGGACCAACACTGGGGTTTCCTAAGAAATCATTTACTTTTGAACACAGAAGTTCAGAACCTCCACTACAATGTTCTCAGACAGCAGCTCTCTCTTGGAGGATGCAGAAACTGAAGTAGAACCCATTTCTCATTTCCCTGCCATGGCACATCCATGAAATTGGGCAGCCCCAGGCTCCGACCCCTCCCGAGCCTCCCTGAACCTGGCAGGAGGAGCCAGCACTTACCCACCCGCGAGTCTTTACTGAAAGCCACATCCCTCTGGCTCTCGGGGGAGCAGATTCCCTGACACAAACACCTCCTGCAGCTCCTCCCCGTGAGAAGGGTAAGGGCTTTAAGGGTGTCACATCAGAAACCAGCGTGAGGCAAGAGAAGCAGGCAGGCAATGACCCACCCAGAACCACACAGGAAACACCGATTTGGTTGCCACACCCAAGCTGAGTCTCAAGACCCCTCTTTCTCTCACTGGGGTTGGCTTTCCAAGACCACAGAATATGTAACAGAGGCGTAAAAATCCATCATTATAAAAAATTCTTAAGCTTCTGCTACAAAGGACATCAGGGCCCAGAGCATAGAACTGCAAACAGAACTCCAGCCCTGAGGCTCACCTGACACAACACCTCCAGCCTCTGCTTGTCTGCTTCTGCTGTCACCAGCTGGGAGAGTTTTTTCAGCAGCTGTTGGGAGGGTGGAGTAGTGATATCAAGCAAGTATGTCAAAGCCTCGGATAGTGTGCAGGCTGGAATCTTCTTGTGACTTGTCCAGTATCCACCTGGAAATGAGGGAAAGCAACACCCGTGGTATTTGACAGCTGTAGAACTTTGCAAAACTCAGAGTCCTTCAAAATACCCTTCAGGTGAGGATGCAGCAGGTCTAGACCACAGAGCCCTTCTGAAAGAGGTTATTGTGAGGTTTTGAATGTTTTGTAAAGGGAGGATCTGACACAGGAAACTTCATGACAACAAAATACCACTTGGAAAGTCACATTCTTTCATCTGGGGAAGTCATCTTTACATGTTCCAGAATACTATGATTGTTCCTATTAATATGGGAAAGATGGGCTGGACATATATGTCTATTTTAGGACTCGTACATGTAGCAACAATAAGCAAACTGTTGATTAATTTAATTGCAGTCAATGGCCAATTCAGCAACTGAATTATAGTGTCACCCCAGGTACCTCTGCAAACCCTGGTGAAGTCATGGTTTTGCCAGAAAGGGCAAAATCAAAACCAAGAATTATAAGAATAACTAAACAGCAGAAACAAAATCCTATTGAATCTTAAGAAAAGGATCATAGAATCAAATTCAGACAACATAAATTCTTGGGAATTTTAAAAGAATCTGTCCAACATCCTCTGTTGTTTTGTCTAAAGAGACCCAACTTACCATCAATGCAGGTTTGGAGCCTGACAGTCTGACCAGCTGGAGGGGCATCCTTGACACGTGCAATAATGCCATGAACTAACTCTGGCTGGTTGCCTGGGAAAAGCCCAACGTGCTCCCCAGGCAGGTAGTGCACTTCCTGATTAGTCTCACAGTGAAGTTTTACCAGAATGGTAACACGGCTGGATAGCAAGGGAACAGAAATGAGACAGAGCTTGATTACACTGACAGGATTTCCCTTGGATTGCACAGGAAAGGAATAAATCTGCAGTGGCACTTGGCAAGGGCTCCCTTGTGTTCATTACCAAATACCAGACCAGCTTAGGGCTTCACAGAGACTTAAACAAATCAGAGTCCAAGCATGTGAAGTATGTGGATCCAAACCAACTGGGTGCTGAAGTTGTGCCTGGTCTGTCCAGCACAGAATAAACATGGCTGGAATCAGCCAGTGGAAGTGCTGCCCCACTGCAGACTGCACAGCTCACATGCTACTAAGGACAGAACAAAATTCCTATACATTTTTTCATAACTGCAAGGAAAGGTGTTTAAAAACAGGCACTTCAGATGTTTAAGATTTTAGTAAAATGTAGTATTGCAATATTCAAAAACATGAGGTAGCATACCTGGACTTCAAACTTTGAAGATTCTGCCTGAATTTCAGCTTCATGGGAATTACATTCTTGGCATGAATGCTTGCAAGAGCTGGTGAGAAGAGAGGATATGACTCTTGGTAACCCTGTGATTAGGTTTGTTTAAAATGTCTTCAAATAATATGCAGAGCAGAACTGAACCATGCTTGCCCTAGAAGGTGACCAACCATCAGTCAGCTGTGTGTGCCCCATTCCCAGACTAAAAGCAGTTCATCTCAGCTTTTGTTCCTCTGGGGCTGTCTCAGTGTCTGATAGTTCAGTGTCACTGTGCTGGAGAAGGTAACTTACACCAGTGTCTTATTAAATCTGACCATGCACTTCATTAAATGCATTCCAGCATCCAGCAGGGCCAAGAGCACTTCTGAGAAACCTGCACAGTTCAGCCCCTCTGAAGCAGCACAGGCAGAGGGAGGGCAAGGTGGGAGCAGTACCTTTAGCCAGGTCCATGGGCTGGGAGTCAGGCACTAGCCTGTAACTGGAAGGGTCCCAGCTCTCCTCAGAGGTGTAGATCTCAGGCAACTGAATACTGTGTCTCCCACGGACGTTAAAAATGTCACAGGCAGTCTACAGAGAAACCCCACAAAAATAAAGGCTATTCACAGTAACAAAACCCATACTCTCAGCATTATTATAATCCTAATAAGGAGCTATCAGTTTCACAGATTGCTGGGTTTTAGTGCCTCTGGTGTGTGGGTTCAGTGACTTCAGTAAGGTTCCACTTCTATAACAGTACAGCCAAAAAATATCTACTGCAAAAAATGCAGATGTTTAATGCTACATTTCATTTAATGCTACAGTTCATACTGAGCATTCCATTATCCAAAAGGGTTCATGCAATTTTGTGTGGATATTAAAAAATAATAGAACAGGGACCCAGTTCCCTCTCCAAGTTAGGCAAGCAGGAGAGAGGGGGGTTCCAAATTCAGATATAAACTCAGATGTTTGTTTTCCTCCTCATTTTCATGGGAACTGAACTAAAATGAATGGATGTAGACTAGGAGGTGCACTTCTATACCCACCTTGAAAGCACTGAGTGCCCAGCTGTGGAAAGCTGCTTCTTGCCCACTGAGTTCATCCCCTTCACCCACTGGAACGAGCTGGGAAGCCCCGAGCTGGGCCAGCTTTTGGTCAATGGCATGAGCAAAGGCACAGAACTCTGGGTACATGCTGGACCCCAGACCAAACACTGCATATCTGCAGAAGGGGATGAAAAGCAGATTGCTGTGTTATGCTATGTGGAGTGCTAAAGGATTCAAATTGCATGCAAACCAAACAACAAAGTATTTTTACCTAATTTTATTTCTCAGCAGTTTCAATCTGAGCAAGGAGTCCTTCAAGGTCTGTATAAAAACACATAAAATACACTTTAAGACAGAATACTCTGATTTGAAACCTGATCCATATCTTAGTGAAGGACATGAGATAAATGAAAGGTTTTTCTTTGGTCTTTGAGCTGAGTCTCATACACACTTCTGAGGTGGGCATTACCTTTCCGTTACCTGGAGAATCTCCATTTCCAAAAGTGCTAGTAACCACTAAAAGAAGTGTTTCTTTTTCCAGGTCACAAATGTTGTACTCATCCATGCACAGAACCTGGAAGGAATAAAGCTAATGAGACATTGCTAGCAGACATAAGAACTAACCTTAGATATCTCATGACCAAATGACCAAACTTACATGGCATTATGCTAAATGAATACAAAATCAAAGTTCTAGTCCAACTTGTATTTACGGACATTCAAACCCAGGTTTGGAGAATGGAAAAGCCTGCAGCAGCCAAGCTGCTGTCCCCCTTGGTGTGGCTGGTTTGCAGTGCTCACCTGAGTGCTGAAGGCACAGCTGAACAGGCTGCACAGGTCGTGGGCGAGAGTCTCCGACTTGCCCGTCTCGGTCGCGTAGATCACGGTGACCTTGGCCCTGGTGGCCACTGCTCCTCGCATGAGTGAGGATGCAAAGAGCACAGCCCTGGGGAAAGAACAGTCACACAGCTTTTAATGGAGCCACACTAATTTGGGTTGGTCCACAAACAAGCTGGGAAAGACTGAGCTTGAGCATGGCTTTTCTTTGGAAGGTGGTTCAGAAGCAGCACACTCTAGAGATCCCTGAGCAAGAACCTTAGACAGGAATGTTACCTCAGAGTGGACAGGTAAGACTATGATTCAAACCACTCCATTGGTCCCTACTGCAATAATTTTTTTTAAAGAAGTAAAGCAGAAACATAACAGGAATAGAATATTTGGAGAAAGCATGAAGAATTTTATTTGAACAATTTACTTTGCCAAGATGCTAAACTTTATTTCTTTTTTCCTTGGCCTCCGGGTCTCATCATGCCACACATGTGTTTTCCACGCATCCACCTTAAAAAAAAAAAAAAGGAAGTTATGCTTTAGGTAAGGAATGCAAAATTGTCAATAAACAATCTGTATCTTTAAGGGGCCAGATCAAATAGAATCTGTATATACAATCCACTGAGTGAAAATATGGGATCAGTGTCTGGTGCATTAAACTGCGTTTTACTTAAAGCCAAATAATTCAACAAAACTAACAGCACCTCCCACAATAAAATAGCTCCTTGTTTTCTGCTTGTGAATCTGTCTGGTGAACTTTGATGAACCAGGGCTTGGCACCCAGACTCCCTCGGATCCTGTATCGCATCTGCACTGCTGAGCTTGTCTGCCAGAGCTGTTTTTTCTCTTTGATGATGTGTACCTGGTAGTAATAGAAGGGAGTGAGGACATAGTTCAGCATCTCCTGGTGGAAGACGGGGGTGATGCTGCCTGAGAGGGGCGGCACGATCCAGAGCCAGTCTGCGGGGCAGCCGCCGCGCGCGCGGAACTCGCCCTGCATGTGCTTCAGGAAGGACTCGGCCGCCGAGTGGTGATCCATGATGGTCACGTTCTGCTTCTGCAGCAATGGCAAGGACAGGAGCGTGCCTTCAGACCCTGTCCTGCCCTTCTTCCTGGTCTAGCTAAAGTAATCTCCTTGCTTTGGTCAACATTTCAAGGACTTTACTCAGACTAAAGGGAGTATTACTGGGAAATAAATACTATCAGCAATTACTGTAAAGATACAGATTAAAGCGCGGGCCTTTGATTAAGAGCTCTCAGATCTTTTCTTTAACATCAGCATTTTACCTCTGCAGCACTTTTACCCACTTTTCATGTTGTCATGCTATGTTAAACAGGAATTGAAAATAAAATATATTCATCCAATGGCTTTACATAGGTTTTGAAACATAATTAAATATGTTAAAAGGGTGAGAACTCTTGCCCTTAACTTAGTTTTCTTTTTTTTTTCTTCCTTCTGCTTTTATCTGTGAGGAAATATGGATTCCTCTACTTTCTCAGGTGAAAATCAAGAACAGCTCTATTGGAATTATAATGCCATCTGCACTGAGTGAGAGGAAAAAGGGACAGTGAGTGTTGAGTGTGTCTCTCAGTTCACTGAGTCACATTCATTGACTTACCTGGAAGCTGTGAAGCACAGCCACATTGATCTCTACAACAGCTCGGTCCTTCCATAATGATGACAGTTTGTTTGTTTCCAGTCCCATTCTCCTCCCTACCTCCTACATGTGGAAAAGAGAGAGAAAAGGGAAAAGCAAATGTACTATATGGAACCTGGACCCCACGATTTCTCAACCTCATCAACTCTGTATCAGGAAAAAGTTGTCACAAGGGGAAAGAGTCAGTCTCATGCTGGGGAAAGTGATGGCAGCAGGAACACCTGAGATTAAAGATAAACTGGAATTTTGGAGTTCTGGTTTGTGAGGATGTTCCAGCTTCATAAAGCAGGGAGTGGTTCTCTCCCATCCCAGTGAACACTGCTAGTGTCTCTTTTCCAAAACTCTGTGCCCTGATCCCTCCCTCTGCAGGCCAGCCCAGCTCCCTGCAGCAGTCACCTGCAGGATGTTGTAGCGCTGAGTGTCGCAGAAGTCGCGCACGCCGATCTCGGTGCCCATGTACCAGCCGTTGAAGGGACAGGCAGTGAACTCCAGCCCTCCCACCTCCAGCAGCATGCTGGCCACAGCAGGCAGGGCATACCACTGCAGCTCCAGCTCCTTGAACCACTCGTACCTGCAAACAGGCAGCTGCAGCTATTACCTGTGTGTCTTTCCCTCAAAAACCAGAAAAGCCCAGGAAGACAGATATACTAATTCTAGGAGGAACCCCTCGACCAGGGTCTGCAGAAACTCAAAGGAGTTTTCAGTCCAGTATGTGGGAATCACCAGCTACAGGAACTGCAGAACCATATAACAGAGTTCTGCAATCTGCAGGCCAGTCCCAAAGCAAACAAGAAGAAGAACATGAGAGAAAGGCAATAAACACTGTTATGAGTGCAGTGTTGCATGTGTATTACACTAGCATAAGAAATTAGGATTTTTTAAATTCTGAGTATAATTGAAATGTAGATTGGGGAAAAAGTTTTCCAACAAAGCTGTCATTTGCTTCCTTAATTTAAATCTCATTTCATTGTCCTAACAGGCATTTCATCTTTCAGGATGATTTACCATCATTTCATCCTGACAAAGAACTCATAAAACAACTGCCACAGGCGCAGCCCAATAACCTGCCAAGGTGAGGCAGAGGCAAAAATGTAATTATCCAAATCTTGTGTGCTTACTTTGGATGCTCCATTGGCACTTGGAGGACAATTTCTGGAGGTAATTCAAATATTTCTGGGTCTTGGCCATTTGCTTGGAGAACAAGTGGAAGTACATCAAAGCGTCCATATTTTGGCTTCCACCCAAGCTCGATGCACAACTACAAACACAGAAAGCACATTTTGTGTTCTTTTCAGGTTTCTGAAGACAAAGATCTGAAGACAAAAGAATTTTAACCCTCTGAAACCCGCTGAGGTAAATTCTAAGTGAAAAAAGTTCTTTTTAGCCATTCAGACAATGTTGATGAAATATTGGTTGTGTCCCTGGTTGTGTCCCCTGACAATATTCACTCACTCTTTTCTGAGATGGAGGACAGCACTTTTATATCAGGACTGTAGGAAATTATTGTTCCAGCCTGCACCTAGAATCTGTGGGGCAGAAATCCCATTCACTCCTCACCTCCCACCACTTTGCATAAACACAGGAGGAAGAAGCCCCAGGGAGGTGGGTCAGCCAAGCTGGAAGCAGCTGTGGTGGTGAGAGTGGAGCTGTACCTGTGTGAACTCCACAGTGGCAGGGTCCCCGAGCACCGACCCGTCTGGCAGCTGGTAGCCAGCGTAGCGGATGAGCTGGCTGTTCCACACTCGGAAATCGTGCTGCCCGTCTGTCCTCTGAGGGAACACTGTGATGGCAGACCTGCCAGGACACAGAGCAGCTCACTGCACAGCCCATGCTCACAAACACTGCTCACAAACACAGCCCCATGCTCACAAACACAGCTCACAAACACAGCCCCATGCTCACAAACACAGCCCACTACTCACAAACACAGCCCACTGCTCACAAACATCCCCACTGCTCCCACTGCCACCAGAACTGACAGAAAGTGCTTTACATTTCTGAAATGAACATCAGTACAAATAAAATCATTCATTCTCTTTACCCACCTCCCCAAATCTGTAAATCATCTCTTTTCCCCAGAAATTGCAAAAGGGTTTGCAATGTCAGCCATGAACATTATGAATTTTCAAGATGGTTGATGGAACACATGAGAGGAAAATATAAGTAGCAGGAAAATTAAGAGCAGAGACAAGTTGTTGAAATGTTTATATAGACTATTCCATGTGTTTTTTATACTAGATATGGATGGGATTTTTGTTGTTTAAAATTAAAATTAGAGACCTACCTTATATTACCATTGTTTGTGGCATACTGGATATGACAACAGATATGCTCAAACATTTCCTTGGCTGTTTTACAGTCCCGTGCATCAAACACCTGTATGTATCCAACAGAAATGTAAAGAAGACTAATTTTGAAACAGTAATGTAAAGTTGTTATTTTTCCTATGCACTTAAGGAATGGAAAGATTGTGGCTCCACTAGGAAAGGTTCATTTTTATAGCTCTTACATGCATCATTTTCACCCGTAACAATCCATCAAGGGCCAAAACATGCACTTGGTTCTATGACACACCTGGTTCCTACACTCACACATTTTCATTCAGCCATGAAGCAGAGAACTACAGAGAAACCAATCTCCTGCTATGGAGAGGAGGGGGCAGTCCTCAGTCCAAACAGGGACATGTTCTAGCAAAGGGAAGGACATTCCTGTGAGCCCCACAGGCTGTTTGGCTGCACTCAGGTGTGGCTGCACAGCTGACCTGCAGGTTGGACCACTGGATCCTCCCGATGCACCGGGGCGCGTTCCTCCAGGCCTGCTTGGCACCAAAGGTCAGCTCATCCCTGGTCAGCTGGTAGCTTCCTGTGCTCTCTATCTCCTTGGTCACTGCTGCCAGCCTGCCCAGCTGCTCTTTGGGTTTTGGCCTTTTGAATGGGAAACAGCCATGAAAAGAAACAATGAGAACTCCATTCAAAGCAGATGCTCTCTTTATATTTTGGGTTCAGAATTTAAGACTTGTCCTTATGGAGTGCAAGGACAGAGATTAGTGACCTCATGAAGAAACTAACACACAAGAAATTTAAGTAGTGACACCATCCTTTCACCACCCAGTACATGCATAAATTTACCACAAACTATTCTGTGTAAGTTTTTGGTTTAAATTTGGATTTTCTAGATTAATTTTTAAAAAAATCACAAGGAAATGAAAACCAGAGAACAGGTAAGCTTCAGGGAACATGTAGGCTGAGAGTGACTGTCCTCTCAAAGTTCCATTGTGTTTACAAGGCCACAGCTCTTCTGAGTAAATTAAGTTGGATTTTCATTCCTGAAAGGAAGTCCTGAGCAACTCCTTTGTCAGGGAAACCAGCTCTAAAATTCTCGAATTTGATAACAGAGAGTGAAGTCAAAACATTAGAAAATATTTATCAGAGCAGAGACAAAAATTGTTTTGTTGTCTTACAGACAGAATGAAAATAGCCTGCACTGTCTGAGAGTTTTCACATTTTCAGCAAGATGAAAGATCAAGGGCAAGCATGTGAGATAGTGTAAATCAATGTGATCAAACAGCCCTGAGCAGAGACAGGGATGTGCAAATGCAGTAGGCTACTGAGGATAGCCTGTGTGCAAGACAGGGACTTTCAGAAACATTCAGAGGGAAAAAGGATTTGCAGGGAGTTTGAAGTGTCTAAATAAGTGTCCATTATGTGGCTGAGTCCCTCTGAAAGTTTGACAATGTTTTCTAATGGGATGAGCAAACACTGAACTGTTGCTTGAAAGCTCATCCTGTGGAATGTCACTGCAAGCCCTTGGACATCAAGCAGCTGTTGCAGCATTTCCTGCACCAGGCCATTTTTGTGAAAACACAAACCCCTCTAGGAATGCTCAGTGAGCTTCTGTTGATAGCACACAGCAAGGGTGAGAAGGAACAATGGCCTTCCAATCTTTGGCTAAAGCCTTGAGAGGAACACAGAGAAAAGATACTTGGAACAGCACAAACAAAAAGCATGATCCAGACTGAGACTGATCTGAGTGCAGCTAATTCCAGGGAAACAGAAGGCAGAGTCCTCAGTGTAGTGGAATGCAGCACACCAAAGGATGGAGCTGAGCAGTGCATGGTGCAGAGCCCTTCCTTGTGTTCCCAGGATTGGCAGATGGAGCACGTGAAGTGCAATGACAGTTTTATTTAGCTTTGTAAACAGTGCTTATATATTTTGAATGCATGCTGTGTAACAGGATAGTTACCAAGAGCTGTGAGGAAACCAAACCCTCCTGGAGGCTCACAGACAGACAGGTAGGCAGAAGATTTTATACCAAAAATCAAGTTGACTTACTCTTTAAGTGAACTGTAGTACTGCTTGAGAAAGTCTATTGCCTGAGGTAAAAGATCTTCTTGTGGAACTGGCCCATCTCTGGTACCTCTCACCAGGCCCTTTGGGGTCATGAGTGACCCTTGGCAGGCTTTGGCTCCGCAATTGATAACCTGAAAACCAATAAAATGTCAAAAAATAATGTTGCACTCTGTATCTTTTAAAATTTCTGAAAAATCCCTGTTCATATTTCCATATTTTACCTCTTTTGCAGTCAGGTGTAGAGTGTCAAGAAAGCTGGATCCATTTTCCAAGTTTTTTACTTTTACGTGTCTTGGACATCCTGATATTTGGTTTGAAACTTTGATGTCATTTGAAGGAAGATTCTGGGCAGAGAACAGATAAAAATGCATACTGTCTTCAGACCTATTGAATATCTTTCAGTTTCATTTTAGACTTAATGTTAACATCAAAATATTTCAGATTAAATTCAAGAAACTAGATATAAATGTGATCTACTCCAACATGATTATTTGACTACAAAACTACTGAACTAATCTGCAGTTTGATATGGAATGGGGGAAAAAGGTATTTTTGTATTAATCAAATAGTGTCTGCCACTGCAAATATCTTTTAAATTTCAATAAATCCTCTGAGTATCTCTGAGCATTGTAGTCACAGTCTCAGGAAAAGAGTGAACCAATTTTAGAGACAGAACAGGTTTGTTACTAAAGGTTTGCAAAGGTATGTAAAGGCATCCCAGTCCTCATGGGGTCACCTCTTCCTTTAAGCGTTATCAGTGCTCCATTTTCATCAGGGAAAGGTGATTCCAAAGGTGTTCCAGCAGCCCCAACCTCCTGCACCCACAGCCAGACCTCACAGCAGAAGGTGGAGCAGCTGTGAGCAGCACCACCACCCATGTGAGCTGTGACTGTCAAAGGTGCTGGGAACAGACCTGTCCTCCCTCACTGGGCTTTGCTGAAGTTATGGTAGGTGGCCTCTCCATCTGCTTCTTGCTTGGGCCGTGCAATTTGGCATCATCCTTTCCTGAGCTTCAACAGAGAGACAGAAAAGTCAGTACAAGGCAACGTGCTTTATGTTAGGCTTTGCTTTCAGCATCAGCAGGAGATGCTCAGTGCTGCCTCTGAAATGAGTGCTGAGCCAAGAACACAGCAGTGGCAGTGGGCACATGCAGTAGTAAAGCCATAGTACTTCCCTTCCCAGAGCACTGTGTGAAAGGAAAGAAAGGCAGGATATGAAACCTAAAATAAGTAACAACCTGAAGACCGAGAAATTTAAGATGCATGTGCAACTTATTTTACACAGTGTTGTGTATGAAATGCATCAGAGAACTACTTCACCAAATTAATTACAGTATAAATAATCACTTTGCTATTTTTATAGCATACACACTTCCTGAGACTTAGAATACCCGAAACCATAACTCACCAAGTAAATATAAGACTATGAAAGAGAAAGCAAGGTGATTTATGTCCTCAATGACTAGCACTGACACAAGTGTTCTAAGTTCATTACCAAGTTACACCACCCAGAGACCCACAGTTCTTTGGTTAATATCAGTGGAAACACTTTACAGGTTTCTCCAGGACCCAAACCACTTAGTATCTTCCCTTTTCAAATCAAAGATAAACTATGGAAGCATTAGAAAGCAGGATCTTACCCATGGATCTTCCTGTTTGTCTGCACGTTGTTGTTGATATCCTTCTCTCTGGGGTAGTGGCTCTTGGCAGCGTGAGATTTGAACACAAACTGCCAGGGGCACAGCATTTTCTGTGCTCTTCTTGTGGTTTGACTTCACTGGGCTGAAACCTTGCTCTAAGTGATGTGGGAACACTTCTAAGGACATAAAAAAACCCAACAAGGTCAGTATTTACCCAAGAGGGCAACTCCCTTTACCATCTCTCAGAAACTCACCAGCCCCACTGATCTGATCTAACATCCTGTGTTTAAAACAAAAATTGCTTGATTCTTAGGATAGTGATACTAAAAGTAACACTTTGTCTGTGTAATGGGCAGCCATGTACTAATCTAAAATACTGGCAAGAGAATTTCAGATGACTCCTGGTCAAGTAAAGCAGCAAATGCTGGTCTGAGCAGACCACAAGCTTAGAAAAAGGATGTGAAATGTGGCTGTGTATTCACACAGTAATGAAAAAAATCTTATTCATAAATGAACCACAACATTTTGCAGTGTATCCACCTGCCAGAGACAAACATGACTCTGAGAGGACGAAATCTGTGGTTTCTAAGATCTGTAGCACTTCCTTCAAGGTAACACATAGCATTTACACAAGAGTGTACAAAATTTATGCTTTTCATTTTAAAGTACATTTTCTGATCATTTCTGAACATAAGATGGATTTTGTGCTAGGGAAGATGTGACAGAAGAGAAAGATCAAGCCAGTAAATTGTAGGGTTAGAGAGAATTAGTCCCAGCATTTGAATCTGGCTCATGACATAAATCAAAACCTGATGTTTCCAAGAAGTTAGAGACAAAGGAAGGAAATAAACATTGTCATATATTCCTGGTATAAATTATTTTGATACTTATATTACTTATATTATAAGTATTATATATAATACTTGATACTTATATTATCTTATTTTGATACTTATATTACTTTTAGAGTAAAAGTTAAATTTCTGCTGGGCTCTGAAGATACTGTCTGCTGTAAAGTCACACAAGAAGAGAAATCCATCCGTCTGTGCAGAAACTGCAAGGTGTTAGGATTGTTTGCTACTCCAGATGAGAAAAACAATGTGTTATAAGCATTTCTCTGCAGTTACAAAATAGGAAAAAAAATCTAAATTGTTATTCTGCAATAAAAAATGCTGTGATGTGCCTATACTATTTTGTAAAATGCAAAGGGAAAAGAGAGAAGAAATGGAGAGGAAAAAGAAAGAAACAAAGAAAGAAGGAAAGAAGGAAAAAAACAGGAAAAAAAGGGGGAAACCCCAGACAAGCATAAAAACAATAGGGAAAAAAGGAGGGAAAGGAAGAAAATTAAGACAATGAGGAAAAATATGAAAAATAATAACAGAAAGAAAGAAAGATAATAATCCAAAGAAAAACTAAGAAGAAAAAGCAGAAAGCAAGAGAGCAGACTCACCTTTCCCTTCAGTGGCACTCAGAGCAGCAGGTGCTTTGTGCCAGTGGCTCTGTGGAGAGCAGACAGTGTTACCTGTGACAGGAACAAACCTTCACATCAGCAGAAAGGAGGGACAAAGTTTTCTGAGTGGCCGGACAGCTTGGAACTAGAGCAGGATACTGAGTCCCACACTTTGCTCCTAATACAGAAAAAGATACAGTTTGCTGTCGTTTTACCTGTGAGCTGCAGTAAATGAATGACAGAATGAGCACCTGGACATGGTGCTTCTTACCATGCTCTTGTGAGGGTGTCCCAGCCCTGCCAGAAGTGCCTCTCTGTCAAAGTTCCTTGCCTTCCACCTCTCAGGCTCTGTATCCCTCCTGGGAGGCAAAAGCATTTTATAGTGCAGGACCATGTATGCAAAATAGCTCCAAGCAAGGCTGGACATGGATAGTGAAATCAGGGGGATTCCCCAGATTTGTGTTGCTTGGAGAAGTGGAGGGTGTGTGGCTGCTGAGTGAGCAGTGTTGCATGATGTGAGAGAGGGAGGCTCCTGGTGCTGTCAGCATCCCTCCCTTCCCTGGCTGTGCTGCACCCTGATTCCTGCCTGTGCCCCTGGAGAGGGCAGGGAGCACACTGAACACTGTTTGCAGCCTTGCACACACTGTTAAAATTGGAAGGAATAAATGCTGCAGGGCTTCTTACAGCTTTTACCCCAGTGTGGACAGTCTCCAGGCACCCTCCTGCACACCTGCTATGGCTGTAAGAAGAGAGTGAGAGAAACATTATAGAGCTGTAGAGCTTTACAGTACAGGCCAGGAAAGCATCTTGCTTGTAACCAAGGACAGGTAGATTAAGTTTCACAACCATATACTTCCTTACTTTTGATCAAGTTTTAAAAGATTTTTCTCAATAGAGTATTTGTAGAATTTCTTGCTCTCCAGAGCCCCCTGTTCTGCCTGAGAGATTTGTCCCTTGGTGCTTTTCCAAAGTATTGGGAATACTGGAAGGAAACTGCAACTTGCTGAAGTACAAACCATTCCCAGCATGCTGTATTTGGGAATACCAGGGGGACAGCTGGATGAGGAACATGGAATTGTTGAGCTGATTTTCAATGTCAGACAACATGTATACACATACCTTTCACAAAATTTGTGCCCAGTGCTGCCAGCCACCTGCAGCCCACGAGTGTGCCACCAGATAGTGCCTTATCTGTTTCTTGATATTATGTATGGCTATTTTAAAGAAGTTGTTTACAAATTAAAGATGAATAATAAATCTGCTGACTAATATGAGTCAAGTGAGGTATATTGATAACGGGAAAGGTTTACAGTTGCTGACCAAAGATCTACAGAAATGAGGCATAAGGCAGCCAGAGAAATGAGGAAATGCATGCTCTTTTCTCATCTGTCACTCTTTCACTGGGCAAGCTTGGGCAAGGTGTTTTCTTCTCTCAGTGTCCAGCTTCTCTATTTGGAAATGAACCGTAGGTGATTGATTGTGTAAAGCACTTCTAGAGATAAAGCAAGTGCTGTCCACACGTCTTCATGCACGAGATCCCCTATATGCATCCCAGCCAGGACTGCTAGAGATGAATCTCTTGATAAACAGACCTGAGTTTTCTGAGCATTCATCTGCCTGGCTTTATCAAGCCTGTGCTGCTCAGCATCCACTGCTCGTGAATCTTCACAGCCAGACTCTTATTTAATGTGGTGCCTTTCCTCTCACCAGAATTAGCAGGTGAATCCCTTGATTTAAAATATTCCAGCCATCAGGCAGATGTGATCAGCAGGCAGAAACAATGTGTGACAGCTGTGCCACTCAATGCCATGCCAAAAAATTCTGCTTTTACATCCTTCTTTGCATTTGCTACTTTGGAACAGGGTTTAAATGAATTCTCTTTGCATCCTTCCCTTTTTTATTAACATCTTTCTTCTATAGAACATAGGGAATCTTCATGTCTAGTATGATAAGAAAGAACATATCTTAGTAGAAGTTTATTTTAATTCAGTGGGTTCTAAGTCTTTTGTATTCACCCTCCTTATTTCCCTGTGCTTGGGACTGCTAAAATCTAGGAAAGGTCATGTAGGGATTGGATATGGAAAATCAGATTTGGGATAACCAGAAGTGGAGAAACATCTTTCCTTAGGAGAATTGTTAGAAGGATTGGCTGAGGTACAGCAATTCAGGGAACAGCTTAATCACTCCAGTTGCTCAAACAGGACCTAATTTTTTATTCACTTGAAATCAATAATAAAACTCCCTCTGTGCAGTAACAACAAGAGAGAACCATTCATTCCTCAGGTGGACCAGAGATTAACTAAACAAGCTCACTGGGCACTCCTTCTACAAATATTCTACAGTGCTTGGAAGGTTTTTCCTTCAGAAAACCAATTCTGCCCATATTTCTTACTTTTGAACAGACACTTCTTCCTCTGCCACATCAGAGTGCAAAAACTGGTTGCTTATCTCGCATTAACTTTGATGAAAGAGGTGCCCTTCAGGGCAGACTTTGACCTACTCAATGCTGTCATCTTGAGTTAAATTTTGTTTTGTTTCTGAGTGTCTGATGGTCTGTAGCCTCAACAATCAGCCCACTGCAATTTCCTTCCAAGTGAGTCATATTTTGTGTCTGATATTATAATTTACATCATATCTGCAAGATTCTATATGAGCTCAAGAAGTCATATTCCTGAAAACACTTGAAATCAAGCTCTGCTTGTAAGGTTGCTCCTCTGAGATCAGGGCATTTGGAGTCTCCAAAAAGCAGCTACACTGAGGCAAAGTTCATGACAATGAGGGCTGATCTTCCCAACTCCATGGAACCCAAAGAACTGTTCAGCTCTCCCAACTTTTCATAGGTTATTAGTGAGCTCTTTCTAACTCCCTTTTCCTAACTAATGTAGTTGTTGTCTGAGATGTGCACATGACAGCACATAAATAAATAAATGCAGTACTGCAGCCCCTCTGAACACTGGGCATCTCAGATCTGTTAGGACTCTCTCAGTCTGCTGGTTTCTGACAAAGATACAATTAATAACAACAGTACCTATTGCTGCTCCCAACTATCTCCTCTCATTGGGGAGCCTTAGTCATCTTCTTTTACACTGCTGTGGTTTTACATTACCCAAAGAAAATTTGTTTGGTTTGAATCTTCCCCCAAACTCTGCAAGATGGCAACTCTGTTTGTTTGGTTTTTGTTGTTTTTCTTTTTTCTGTTCTGATTGCTGACTATTACTTTAAGGGCTTTAAGATATTCACCATTAACTGTAGCCTCTTCTTGGGCTATGAACTGAACAGTGAACTGAAGTCCCTTCATGGGCTTCTTTATTATTTCAAAATGTTTATGATGAAGTGGAGATAACAAGTGTACCAAAAACAAAATAAAAGAAAGCTCTTGAGACTATGCAAATAAAAATAGGATCCCAGCCCTGTCTGGACTCTCAGTTTCTGCAGATTTAAGGTACATTAAAGCAGCAGTTCAGTGTGAAAGTGCAATGTTTTGTTTGCCATGTCCTGCTCTCCAGTGGAAGTTTGAATGTGAAACAATGCCAGGGCAGAGTGGAAAATTTTCCAGTCTGACCATCTGAGGGTGAAAATGAAAGTTAAGGAGAGTGCCAAATTTGGAGAGACGTGCCAGTAAATCCGTTCCTTCCTGTCTGCTCGCTGTCAGTTAGGCCAAACTCAGACATGCAGAAAGAACAGAATTCCCTCAGCAGTCCCCTCTCCAAAATTCCCAGAGATGAGGAAGTGAGGGAGGACCAAAGCCATCTCACAATCAATGGCCAGAGTTTGTTGTGCCTGGCTGCACGTTGGCCCAGGAAGAAGTGATTGCTGCCATCTCCTGACTCACCTCTGAGATCCTCAGCCACAGCTGCAGCAGCAAAGACAAAACTACAGCAAAAAAGAGCAAAATAGCAATTAGCAGTTGACTGGGTCTAAACCCCAGTGTCCTGCACTCCTGGACATTATTTCACTACACTGAAGATGTCCCTGCATGGAGCATAAGGAAAAGCTGGCATGTGGATAGGGAAAAGGTTTAGAGCAGTGTTTGGTACTTCAGCTCCTGCAATTCATGCTTGTCACAGCAGATTACTGTGACAAGCAGATGACTGTGAGATTACTGTGTGCAAGAAGAGTTTCATGCTTTAAAGCTTTTATGAGAATTACAGAGCTGCAAATGATTCTTTAGTAAAAGCATGGTCTGGGAAAGAAACTCCAATTTCAGTAACAGAGCACTGGCTGAGGCCAGTGGAATCTAACCAAGGACAGGTAACTGTTTTTTGTTACTGGTTTTGAAGAAACAACCCATAAATTTCTGGCCCAAATGAAGAACTGAATATTGAAGTATAGAAGTAATTTGAGTTCTGAATCTAAAAGTTTTGGTGTTTTTACTCCAAAACACACAGCACTGTTGAACAACTTCAGTAAAACTTATGTGCTTTTCTTCATTGGTGGCCTCTGAGTCTCTTTTCCTTACACCTGCCTTTATGTACTCAGTTGTTTCCTGCCCATTCAGGGGTCACACTTTGGACATTGTACCTTAGTCTACACAAAGCCAAAGCAGGCTTCCCATGCTTCCTCCATGAAGACAGGGGTTTTCTCAGGTAATTTTATGGCTCTACTTTATCTATACACACCATTTTATTACCTCCATTGTTTTAAGGACTCCTTGCTAAGCATTACAGTTAGGCCAGTCTTGCCTATGTCTGCACAACTTTGAGTGTCCATGTGAATGACATCACATTTTCAAAACTTTCCATGAGAGTGAAATTGCCTCCCTTCTGCCCTTCCCCATAGGGAAGTGGTGCCATAGGATGTGGGGTGTGAGCTTACAGCTCTTCTAGCAGCTACCTACCTTCCCCTATTAAAAAACAATTTCCATGGCACATTCTTCAGAGTATTTTTAGTCAGTTTTCATTGATTTTGAGCTGCAAGTCCAGCTCAATACCCAAACACTGAAATACAGACAATTTCCCCATATGCTCTCTGTGGAGCATCTCAGAACACAATTTTCTGCCACGCTGGAGCAACTTCTAATTCATGGAGTGAATCTTTGAACTAATTCAGGAAATCTTGTCTCCTATCACAAATCTAAATAAATACTTCAGTCTGAACATATCTTCTCACTACATCTTCTTCCTTTTTCTAATTTGCTAGTTGATCATCCAGTGGTTGTATAAGTGGAGAAACATTCACCCTGCCTTGTCAGTCAGAGGGAATGAGCAGTCTTTGCAGTGCCAGCTCACTCCAGGCAGTGCTGCTCACACCTGGGCTTACCTGTGTCCCTGCTGCTATGCTTCTGTCCCATACACAAGGTGTGCTTTGGGAACACAGGCACACATACTCTGCTTCATCCTCCATCATTGAATAGAACAATTGTTTCTTCATGTGGAACTGCTCAGC
This sequence comes from Erithacus rubecula, assembly GCF_903797595.1. Classification (NCBI taxonomy): domain Eukaryota; kingdom Metazoa; phylum Chordata; class Aves; order Passeriformes; family Muscicapidae; genus Erithacus; species Erithacus rubecula. Next base: position 606,504 of record NC_136674.1, on the reverse strand, counting down.
AAGCAAACTCACCACTTGGGGAACCTGAGGCAGTTGCTGAGATAGTGAATAGTGCTGGGATTTGGAAAACATTGCTCCAACATGACTCCCCTCACCTTGATGGCCTCCACTGAACCCACTCTTTGTGTACTGGAGGCCCAAACTGGACTCAGCAATTCACCACTGAGAGATGCACATACTCCAGTGGTGCTTCTTTTCCTTCACTTCTCTTACAGGAATTCCAGGCTATGGACATACTATTCAGCTTGGTTTTCATTCAGTGAGCAAACCCACTGCTGATTGAGACAACTGCTGACCACAGTGACAGAGAGGATGGTATTTGAAGCTATATTTGGAATGGGAGACTCCACTTGGGAGTTTGAAAAGTCACTTACTGAAAATACACAAAAGAGATGTGGAGGAATATGTGTTAACAGGGTCAGGTTCTAGAAAGTGATGGCTGGCTTTATGGAATGGGTTAAGTCACAGGGGTTAATCTATAATAAACAGTCCTAGTACACACATCAAAGGATTTTCACAGATTAATTAGCAGGTGCTATTATTAGCCATAACGATTTTTGTCACCATTTCTGAAAGGATAAGATGCAAAACAATTACTTCATTCAGTCTAAATGTTTCACCCAACTCCTGCGGTGAGGGGTATTTGAACCACAGCAAGAGCTGCTGATGCAGACTGTGTCCATCTCTTAAGAGAAGAAATAGAAACTTTTTTGGTCAAAAACACGTTCTTGCCTCACTTTGTTTTTATGATCATTACTTTTGATTTAGTCATCTGAAATCTGGCAGAAGGGAAAATAAAGGGGAAATTACTGTGACGTACAACACTGTCCATTAGGTCTGGGCAGCTCAAGAGACCTCTCTGACCAACACAAGCTGAAAACCACTATGACATTTCCTTCTTTCTTCTCATGTACCAGCTTTGAAGACTTAATTGCAATCTGAGAATTCTCAAAAAAACCACACTGCTCCTCTTCCTAGTGGTGTTTTTGGAGACCAACAGCTTCTGTACTTCCATGAAGTGTCAAAGTCCTTGTCCAATGTAACATCTCAGATCCTGATTTTCTCCCATGTTTTCCTTTTGAAGTCCCATTTCTTTCTAATGGAAGAGCAAAGCTGCACGTGTTGAAGACAGATGACTGGCACCCTGCAATGACTTCACTTTCATAAGAGAGAAAGCCTCACAGTTAATGTCTTGATTTGGTAGAACCACCATTGCAGAAAAGGTGACTTCTCAAGTTTCTGCCCACACAGTGTCTGACACCTTTGGAAGAGGATGTAAGAATTGACAGCTTGTGCAGGGTTTTGGTAGAGTCTTGTGATATGCTCCTACCCAGCTGGATGATAATTCTGCAGGAAACACAGCATCCTATCTCTGACTAACCAGCAAATTGAGTGCACTGTGGAGAAGGCAGGACCAGGCCAGTGGTGAGACAAACACATGAGACCAGTATAAATGACTGCCCAGCAAACCATCAGCTCATTTTTAAATAGACTGCTGGATTTAACACTCATAGTTGAGAACAAGAAAAAAGGAAGGCAATTCTTCAGCAGCAAGACTTTTAATATTTACTTTTCCAAAAGAGCGTACATGAGCATGGGGTAAGGTACAATTACTGCACAAAGAAACTTCAGAATCCTTTCTGCCTTCCCCTCACACAGAGTGATGCCTTTGGGCTTAGATTCCAACTGATTTATGCAGGATGTATTTGCCTTCAGCATCAAACCCACCTCTTAGACTTGTCCACCCAGGCTGCTGCACATACTGTGTTTTGTAAAACTGGATAAACAAAACTGTTTCACTTTTAATTCTAGCAACCATGACAGAGCACAGTGTTTTACTTCTATTTCTGGTAACCATGACTGAGCACAGGCTATTCCTCTGAGTATTCCAGGTAGTGAAAAATGGTTTAAGATGGTGAGCACGACTGAATTTCATGGGAGTCTTTCCCTTTGATTGCAGTGGCTTTAGCTCAGAACCCAAGAACAGCATGAAAAGTAAACATTCTGATAAGCAATCATCCAGACTGGCTTTGTTAGTATAGACCAGGATAGAATTTGATAGAGCACATAGGCAAGATTTGTGCCTCCCATTTAACAGACAGTTCATATGAATTCCAGAGGTTTTTACTAGTGTCACAGAGTTCTATGGAGCAAAGCTACATAATTATGAGCTGTGATTTCTTTCAGACACTTATAAAATTGAAAACACTTCCTAAATAGTAAATAAGGCCTCCCCATATAATGCATTAAAGTGAGCAGATTATAGGTTCAGTACGGTACCAAATCTGTTCTTTTGAAACTCTCATTGTTAGATCAAAGGGTTTATAGTTCTGTTCCTCTCTCAACCAGACATGGTTCATTCAAGTTACTTTTTTTTCCTAAATACCATTCATATTGTGTACATTCTTTATATAATTACCTCAGCCATAAATTCTGCACCTTTGCTTATGAGGATAATGAAGTTAGAGTGCAGGGAGTGGCTCTCCATCTCAAATTTCATAATAAACCCTTGATGCCTTTTCACTGCATTTAATCAATTAGAAGTAACCAGACTTGGCAGAGTGTCACTGTGACATCCTACAGGCTCTGTTCTGTCAGTTGGGAGCAGGGTTTGAGATCTCAGTATTTTTAAACCATGTTTCTGAAATAGTTGTAAGAGCATCATTACCATGTCAGTACCCCCTCACTCAGAGCCATGCTAGTGGAGAATAAGCAATTTCCTGCTGCTTGTCCCCTGAATCCCAGCCTGTCTAAGAGCTGCTGTGTGCCCTTTACGGGACTCCCTCAAAAGCAATCTGAGAATTCCTTTAGAAATTTTGGCCAGAAAGCTGCAATGTACTCTGTGAGATACTTCCAGCTAGGAAAAGGACAAACTGAAAAGAGCTCTAGGGGGAGAGAAAGCTCCAAGACTCAACAGGTGTCAGTATTCTGTACTGTAAACTGTGGTTAAACACACCATGTCTGTGACCTCTAGAAATGGGAGGGAAACACAGAAAATAAAAGAGAAAGAAGCCCTTGCAGTTGCACAACTGTGGAAACCAAAATACTCTATTTTTAACCATGAAAAGTCAGTCCTCATATGGGCTCAGTATCAAGAAGGTATCCAAAATATACAACCTTTGCCTGTGCCACCATCATGATGTAATATTTTCCAGACCAACTTCTGTTTGACATGTTTTCAAACAGTTTTCTTGTTCCTTGTTCCACACTAGGGGAGAGACACAGCCCACTTTCTGTAGATGAGATGACTGCTAAGAAATTGAAGCAAGACTGAGAAAATCCCAGATCCTGTGGTTTTTTTTATTTAATCAACCTCATCAGCTACACGAATTTATTGTCAATTTTGCATCTTCTAAAATCCATTCTGTAGGAAGGGAGAATATGAATCAAAACACCAGAAGTTTTAAACTCCTCTCAACAAGAATGAATACCAGAGGTGGTGCAAAAAATAAGGTATAGCAATAAAAAGATATTAAGTGCAGTGTTTTTAAAACAGATGATGCTGAACCCTGGCAGAAGGAAGCACACAGGGAATTTGGTCTGAAGCTGTGCAGCTGCAGCTAAAAGAAAAGATTTTATATGGGGTAATGATATAGCCTCAAGCTGTGCCAGGAGAGGTTCCAGGTTGGACATCAGGAGTTTCTCCACAGAAAGGGTTGTCAAACATTGGCAGGGGCTGCCCAGGGAGGTCTGGAGTCCCCATCCCTGCAGGTGTCCAAGGAAGGCCTGGGCATGGCACTCAGTGCTCTGGGCTGGGGACAAGGTGGGGATTGGGCACAGCTGCAATCCATGGGCTGGATCTTTAGCCTGAATGATTCTCTGAAGCACCCAAACCAAGCTGACTCAGGAGCTGCTGATTAAAAAAACAAAAATCAAGGTAATCCTTTTCAAAATGGATTCAAGCAGAACATGAAAGCAGATTCTTCAGTGGGAAAAGTCATCCAGGCTGATAGTTACCTCTCAGGGGTAAGTTCAGTGTCCACAGGTGAGGACAGCAAAGAGCAGTCCCAGAACTTTCCTCTTTCAGACTGAACAAATGAAGTGAGCAATGCCAGTGCTCTCCCCAATAACACAAACACAAACACTGTTAAGCTCTTAGGTGCAAATGACAGATGCCTCCCTCTGCTTCTAAATGTTAAAAAACTGTCTTAAATATCAAACACAATTATGAGGAAAACAGAAAATAGTCTTCAAAGAGCAGGGGTTTTTTAAAGTTAATGTGTCTGCCCTGCTTAATCACAAGCTGAAAGGAGTACTTGATGACTAGTGTATACTTCAGTTAACACTATTTCATAAAACCTGGCTTGACAGAAGTATAAGATAAATTAATCAATAATACAAAAGTTGAAAGATGCACCAGCTGGCTCATGCTCCAGCAGAGCTCCAGGCTCTGAGCTGCAGGCAAGGCTGCAGGAAAGGACAGACCAAGTGAGCAGTGAGGTCTGTGCCCAGCAGTGCTGTGTGTCAGGGACTGCCCTGACCAAGCCACTGCTCACCTCAAATCACCCCTGCTCTCTGGGGTGACACTGAGGGACATGACATGGTGGAGTTCTAAAGACACATTCTTACAGTTTAAGGTCAAGGACTCTCACAATTAATAGATAGTATGATATTGAGTATTTAAGACTCACAGATGTGCTGCCTGTTCAGTTTGCAGTTTATCAAAGCTTTATATGAAGACAAGATTTATAATGCCAAATTAAAAGCTGTTAAAAATAAGAAACTTCCTTTTAAAAAGTTCCTGTTTCCTTTAAAAAGTTGTGAGAGAATATTATTTATTTCTCCCAGAAACAGTGTGTATTCCTCTTTCTTACAGTATCACAGTAAAGATTACTTCCTTATGACATTTGAAAATGAGCCAGACAACACAGAGGGAGATTTTTGTTTAGCATCAAGTCCTCATGCTCAAATGTCCCTAAACAAAAAGCAATGCCTGTGACATAACTCAGCACGTGAGGAAGTTTACAAAGTGCTAAAGAATGATTTAAAGAATATTCCATTACTGACAAATGGTGCTAAGCAAGGCCTGGCCTGGGATGGAAATATTCTATTCAGTACCTACAGGGCTCAAATGACTTCTGGTGGCAAGTGTGAATGGAAATCAGTAACAGTTCTGACACAAGAATGTGATCAGAAGTGTATTTGTCTCTGGCCACGTGAAGGGCAGAATGCTATCCTGAATATTACATAAAACATGAATTGACAATCTTGTCCATACCAAAACCTGAAATGAATAAATGAATTACAAAAATAAATAAAAGGGAAAGATTTTACCACACAGGAAAAATCTTCTGCATGAGGCTCCAAGGCTGGTAATAACCAAAGTGGTTTTTATCATTTCTCTGTGGACTTGAGAGCAGGAACATAAACACTAAAAATACATTGACCAACCCAATGCTACTGCTCCATCTTTTGACAAGTTATTTCCATATTTGTAACGTACAGATTATTAACACAATTTCAGCTCTAGGTTTCCAAGGCCATGTACACACAGAACAGAAAGTATAGCACCAGTGTTGGTTCTGGCCTTAGACTGGATGCTGATAAGTCTGTAAAATGATTTAAATAATTCATTTCTCCATACTTCATGTAAAGCATGATATCACTTTATTAATCAGAAGTTTTCCACTGTCTTTCCTTGTTCCAATGTTTGTCTTGCTCTTGCATAACAAGGCTCCAGTGAAACCCTTGCTACCTTAATCAAGAGCTGCCCACACACAACCTTTGAACTGTTAACTTCACTCACCTCCTACCTGTGGACTACCTAGGAGAAGTTATTGACTCAAGATCTTATTGGAACCAGCTGCAAAGTGTTTTTGGCAGAATATTGTTATTACATTTGTGTCAACACAATGAAAACCCCGGGCTAGCCAAAGGCACAGGATACTCTTCCCCACTGAAACTGGTGGTGGCAACTGAATGCTTCTGCAGTGAGCCACAAAGCAGGGCTTTGACACCAAGCACCTCCTGCCTGGATCCTTGGGTTACTGCAACCACCTATCAACTGCCCATCACTTACCAGAACTGGCACAGAAATGGGTTCCTCATTCCAGTAAAAGAAACTGAAGCCTGTGAATACGTTTGTCTCCTTTTACTGATATTATCCCTTGCTCTGTCAGCAGCCTCATGAGCATCATGGGTTTTTTAAACTCTCCAAAAATAATTACAGAATGCAACACAGACTCATTTACCCACCATCTCTGTGGTCAGGGATTCTGGAGGACTGAAGATGGGAACACAAGTGCACCAATCTATTTGGAGTGGCTATTTTCTCCTCTTCTGCCACAGCAGAACCTGGGAGGACACAGCCTGTGACTGTGTCTTTGTCACCCTGGGCAGTAATTGCCAGCACAGCAACACCAAGGGAACAGGGAACAGTTCTTTGGGCTCAGCAGGGCTGGGTGCAGAGAGACACAGAGCTGCTCAAACACAGGTGAAGAGAACTCACTGTGTAAATCTCAGGTTAGACAGGTCAGTGAGTGATAGATTTGGACAGCTCCAGGGTGAAATGACTTTTAAGCAGAAGTTTTTGGAATAATAATTTTGGTAAAAAGTACTGACTCTGCCCAAAGCCCCTTCAGAGTTCAGGTTCTCATCTACCTCTGGGTTAGTATAACATCTTTGGTCTCAAATTATGCTGCTGGAGAATGGAATTTGTATAATGTCTTGAAAACATAAAAGCCTCAGCTCTGCAGCCGAAGCACTCTTCAGTCCAGTCATTAAAGAAACATGTCTGAGGTATGGGGGTTACTTGCACTATTACACAGAAGTAAATAGTTGTTAGCATCATGTCTCCTCACCAGCAGGAAAATTACTTGTATAATGAATAAATAAAATTATCTTTGACTCTATTAGAAGTTTTTTATGTTGAAAACCGGATTATGTTTGTACAAAAGTCCCTCACACATCTTCTCATGCCTCCAGTTGAATCTTTACTATCAAAATACTTACTCATGATGTCTGCTGCCTCACCATGTTCCTCATCTGCACCCTTCTGAGAACTGAATGCTCTATCACTTTCCAAACTCTAAAATTCACAGATCCTGGTCCTCCATATCAATTCCATCTATCATACCTTTGATGCTCCCATATCCCAGCTGGCACCTCAGACATCTGGAGCTGCAGACATGCCATGGCTGTACCTTCCAGCTCCATGGTCCTTTCCCTCTTGAACTAGCCATAAATTAAATAACAGGCATGTAAGAATGATTTAAACACATGCAATTATCCTATTTTTTAACTGAACAAAATATTACAGCTCACACTACCAAAAGTCAATTAAAGCCATAGAGGGGTGTGATCACTCCACATTGAAAGTTCAGGAAACTGCCATGCTTCCATACACTGTTAATCCCACTAAGTCTTAGAGTTTTTAATCACTACTGCAGTGATACAAAATTCAGTGCATCTCCATGCTACAGACCACACACATAGAACAGACCTGGAGAACAGCACAGGTCCCCTGTTTGCTGGTTTGATCAGAAGCAGCACAGAGAGCTTCTATCAAAAATGCTCAAGCTTTTTTTATTAGTGTTCAGGATCATACTGGATATGCCTTGTCAACTGCCAAGGTTGAAGTTTTCTGTGCTCTATCTTGCATCAAATTATTTTGAAAGTTTAAATCAGAATGGCTGGAATTAAAAAAAAATTCTTCCTACCTAGGAAGAAAGAAAAAGTGGCTTTTCTCACATGGAGAAAAACCTACTCTGTTGAGAAAGTTTATTACCTTGCTGCTTTATTTGAAGTTAAGCAGAAGGCTGGCTCCAGCATAACACTGAGTATCATCTGGTACAGAAAAGGACTTGAGGAGGAGAAGTGAGTGGGGTAGAGAGACAAGAGAACAGCATTTAGGAATAGGTAAAATAAAGACAAAAAAGGCTAAGGGTGCATAAGGGTGATGCAAAAGTCATGAGGTAGAGAGGAACAATAGTGGGGATGGCAGAGGAAGTATAACAGAGAGCAAGAACTCCAGGAGAGGAGGGCCAGCAGAGAAAAGGAAGGTTTTTGATCCAATTCTTTATGAGCTCCAGGGTCAGCCCCTTTCCCGCAGCCTCGCCCAGCCCCGAGCTCATCCCGTGCCGGCCCGGCAGCGCGCCCTGCCGGCCGCCCGCCGCAGCTGCAGCCCGCTCTGCTCCCCGGGACACCAGCGAGCCCGCTGCAGGGCCACGGCCGGTGCTGCGAGGCGGTGACAGGCAGTGCCTGCCGGCCGCAGGGCACAGCGCACACCGAGCCCGCTGCAGGGCCACGGCCGGTGCTGCGAGGCGGTGAGACAGACTGTCCGGGCACAGAGCCGGCCGCAGGGCACAGCGCACACCGAGCCCGCTGCAGGGCCACGGCCGGTGCTGCGAGGCGGTGAGACAGTGCTCTGCGGGCACAGAGCCGGCCGCAGGGCACAGCACACACCGAGCCCGCTGCAGGGCCACGGCCGGTGCTGCGAGGCGGTGACAGGCAGTGCCTGCCGGCCGCAGGGCACAGCGCACACCGAGCCCGCTGCAGGGCCACGGCCGGTGCTGCGAGGCGGTGAGACAGTGCTCTGCGGGCACAGAGCCGGCCGCAGGGCACAGCACACACCGAGCCCGCTGCAGGGCCACGGCCGGTGCTGCGAGGCGGTGACAGGCAGTGCCTGCCGGCCGCAGGGCACAGCGCACACCGAGCCCGCTGCAGGGCCACGGCCGGTGCTGCGAGGCGGTGAGACAGTGCTCTGCGGGCACAGAGCCGGCCGCAGGGCACAGCACACACCGAGCCCGCTGCAGGGCCACGGCCGGTGCTGCAAGGCGGTGACAGGCAGTGCCTGCCGGCCGCAGGGCACAGCACACACCGAGCCCGCTGCAGGGACACGGCCGGTGCTGCAAGGCGGTGACAGGCAGTGCCTGCCGGCCGCAGGGCACAGCGCACACCGAGCCCGCTGCAGGGACACGGCCGGTGCTGCGAGGCGGTGAGACAGACTGTCCGGGCACAGAGCCGGCCGCAGGGCACAGCGCACACCGAGCCAGCGTTGTGCCCGCCACTGCCAGTGTCACACACACCGAGGGGGAACGCCCAGTCCCCAAAGAACCTTTAGCACACACTGCTAGGGTTGATCCAGGCCTAATGGTATAATGGAATCAGTTACTCAAATGTTAGGCAAATTTGGGCTTTAACTTAGAAGTTCGTGATTACACAAAGCAATTTACAAAATTAAATAGCTTCAGAAATATAATTTAGCTTCATGACATCCCAGTGAAATATAAATTATTGTATTTATATTATCCAAGAGAAAACTTCGGGCAATAATTCTAATATTGTACTGGGTTTGACAGCAAGTCCTCTAAGGATGTTTACCAAAGTCCTTCTTGGCTTCATCCTTCCTCTTCTACTTCTGGTTTTTATACTGAAAAAGGAAAAAAAAAAGATTTTTTTTGTGGGAAAGAGCACATAACTAAGTTCATACCAACAAGGATTTACAACTCTTCATGATCCACATAAATTTATGTCCATTTTCTTTAAGATAGATTGAAATTTTGTAGGCTTTCCCTTTGCAGTATAAAACAATAAATCAGGCACAGTTATTGACTAGATTCTACCTGTTGGAATTTGGTTACTGCTAAAATATAATCTGTGACTAATTTGTGCTTGCTCCTGTAACAATTCTCATTTGGATTTCACGGACTGGCAGAGAGAAGGACTTAACAGTCACTTAGTAAATTAAATCACAGATATTTAGAGAGCAAGTTGAACTTTTGACTTGTTTCATTACACACCATGTTAAGGTCTCACACTCCCCAGCCAGACTGAAATCCCAGTAAGCACAGGTCACTCACTCTCAGCTGTCTAATGGAAACCATCCTCATTCTTCCATGTGAGAAACCAGTCTGACAGCACAGGGCCAGACCCACTGGGTGACAGCTGTGCACCCACAGCTTTGCCCCTGTGTGGTCTATCCCTGATCTCTGCAGCCATGGGCAAGGTCTGAGGAAAAGCAACAGTAGTTCTGGAAGTTCATGTAAATTGTCTGAGGATAGATTCTATTAGGAAAGCAGATGATACATAGGAAGGTGTGGCTTGCAAAATGCTGGATTTAAATTTTTTCTCCTATAATAGAGTGATACCAGCCACCACAACTGATATTTAATAGAATTCTTAATGGAGACTTACAAAGAGACCAACCTAAATTGTTACTCGTTCTGAAAAAACCCCAACATTAGCTTATACTAAGAAAATTTTTAAATAATAAATATCAATCACAGATCCCTCCTGGCTGGGTATTTCCTTTCACCCAGACACTTCAACATCCAGGACAACAATTTGCTATTTAGAACTTGCTTTCCAATGTTTTCTTCTTTGTTCTGAACTGAAGCCAAAATGCAGAGAACCCAAGGCACTTACTTTATTCATCACCCAGTCAGCATCTTCAATGGCTCTCTTAATGATCTGCTGGATTCGCTCAGGATCGTCTTCATCAGCATGGACTTTGAAACTCTGCAACATTCCAAGTGTCACTGACTTGTCAACACAACAGTTGTCAAAATAGTGTTTAAATATCAGAAAAATATTTGTTGCAAATAAACTACTGGTCTAAAAAGGTAAAACTACACATTGTAACGCCTGGCCATCCTTATGGAAACAAAACAAATCTGGTCATATGGAATTTCATGTTAAGTATTCTACTCCTTTCATACATCAACAACAAAAAACCCAGAGAATTTCAGTTCAGAACAATTGAAATTGTCTGGTATGTTAAAACTAGAAAGATACAGGACATCAGGTATGATAAAAGGCATGAAATTACTTCCATATGAAGTATGGAATATGAACAGTCAGATTAGATTTACCCAGATGGGGGATATATAAATGATTGACAAGGAACCAGTAGGTTTCACCATAAAAGATGTGTTTACAGAGTAAGTAATGACTGTTCACTCTCTTGACTAACATTAGAGATGAAAGCCTAGAAAAATAGCTTTCAGATTCAGAGAAAACAAAAGGAAATGTCCTCCGCACGCTCCTACTATAACCCTTCACTAAGGTGTCGAGCTTGCAGGAGGGCAGTTTTAAGGAGCCAGGAGTGATGGCAGCTCACAGAGCAGCAGAAGAGCCCCCAAGGCCCGGGCGTGTCTGACCTGTCGGATGGCATGTCTGTAGTGCTGCTGCACGGGGCCCGGGGGCAGGCGGCGGCAGCAGCGCAGCAGGTACCGGTACAGCTGCAGCGAGCTGCGCACCAGCTCCGCCTGCGGCAGCGGCATGGGGCTGCAACGAGAGAGCACAGCGTGAGGATAAACCACAAACAGCACAGAGTGAGGATAAACCACAAACAGCACAGAGTGAGGATAAACCACAAACAGCACAGAGTGAGGATAAACCACAGAGGAACAGCACACAGGGAGGATAAACCACAGAGGAACAGCACACAGGGAGGATAAACCACAGAGGAACAGCACACAGTGAGAATATACCACAGTGAAACAGCACACAGTGAGAATATACCACAGTGAAACAGCACAGTGAGAATATACCACAGTGAAACAGCACACAGGATAAACCACAGAGGAACAGCACACAGTGAGAATATACCACAGAGAAACAGCACACAGGATAAACCACAGAGGAACAGCACACAGTGAGAGTATACCACAGTGAAACAGCACACAGGGAGGATAAACCACAGAGAAACAGCACACAGTGAGAATATACCACAGTGAAACAGCACAGTGAGAATATACCACAGAGGAGCAGCACACAGTGAGAATATACCACAGTGAAACAGCACAGTGAGAATATACCACAGTGAAACAGCACACAGGATAAACCACAGAGGAACAGCACACAGTGAGAGTATACCACAGAGGACCATCACACAGTGAGGATAAACCACAGAGAAACAGCACACAGTGAGAATATACCACAGTGAAACAGCACAGTGAGAATATACCACAGAGGAGCAGCACACAGTGAGAATATACCACAGTGAAACAGCACAGTGAGAATATACCACAGAGGAGCAGCACACAGTGAGAATATACCACAGAGGAACATCACACAGTGAGAATATACCACAGAGGAACAGCACACAGTGAGAATATACTACAGAGGAACATCACACAGTGAGAATATACCACAGAGGAACAGCACACAGTGAGAATATACCACAGTGAAACAGCACACAGTGAGAATATACCACAGAGGACCATCACACAGTGAGGATAAACCACAGAGAAACAGCACACAGTGAGAATATACCACAGTGAAACAGCACACAGTGAGAATATACCACAGAGAAACAGCACACAGTGAGAATATACCACAGAGGAGCAGCACACAGTGAGAATATACCACAGTGAAACAGCACACAGTGAGAATATACCACAGAGAAACAGCACACAGTGAGAATATACCACAGAGGAACAGCACACAGTGAGAATATACCACAGAGGACCATCACACAGTGAGAATATACCACAGAGGACCATCACACAGTGAGGATAAACCACAGAGAAACAGCACACAGGGAGAATATACCACAGTGAAAGAGCACACAGTGAGAGTATACCACAGAGAAACAGCACACAACCAGAAGAAACCCAGCGCTGCCAGTGCTACCGACAACATAGAAATAAAGCGCAGGGTAACAGTGAACAATGAACACGGGCAGCAGACTGAGCAGCACAACCTGCAGAAAGCCCAACATGAAATGAATGAGAACTCCTGAGTTTAGGGACAGACACATTGGCTGCCTTTGATCAAGGAGTAAAACACAAAGTGTGAGCTCAGTCCAGAGGATCATCTATGATGGGAGCAGCCACGTGTGCCGGTATTTTACAGACAGATTGCCAGAGAAACTTTTGGTATGTACCCAAACCTGTACCACAGCCCACAGTGAGGCTCTTACTTGCTAAGCCAGGATCCCTCAAGTCCTTCAAACTTCCCTTGAACAACCCTAGGAGTTCATCCACATGGTGGCTTTTCAGAATGAAGATGCTCCTAATGGCTACAAATGGTGCTGGAATTTAACAATATTTCCTATTTTGTCATTCTGTCAAGAATTTCAAGGCTTCAGCTGGAAACAACACGGATAAATATAGGAGAAGACGGGAAAAAACATTGCCAGGTTTGAAATTTTACATGTATTGGTAACAGCAACAGGAAAAGAACAAATCTACCAAGTTTCACTTCTATAACTATATTTACATGTCGTAAGTCCATCCAAGTCCTATAAAGTGCTAATCAAAGACTGTAAATGTCTTGTCATTTAACAGATGGTTGCCATCTGTAGAGAACTAAATTAACATTTGCAAAAAAGCACTTTTGCATCATTACTTTTAAGAATAAAGATAATAAATAAGCAACTGAATATTGAAGTAGGTGCATGCTATTGTTTTAGCACCCATTACAATACCTACTCATTATTTAGAACAGCGTTTACCTTTTTCTTAAGTAAATTAAGTCCTTTAGCCAAATGTATTTCGGAGTACACCATAACAGCTTTTACATCCTGGGCTGTATATGTGCACAGACTAGATCTTGTTGCAGTAGGGAAAATCTCCTCTCTGTGCACCTATAAATGCCCATCATAATGGGATCAAAATGCTCCAGACTTCAACACGTTCATCTCTTGTTTTCTTCCAATTTTTTTTTTTTCTTTTTTAAAGTACCCTTTTCTCTTTGCAGTGAAACCTATGCTGGGCATCAGGTCCATGCATTTTTGGTTTGGATTGATTTCACTTTGGCATTCAAGTATGGGAGGTGATTACACGCCCAACAGTCAGATGAGATATCCCTGCATTCCCCTTCCAGCAGCAGGAAGAAAAGCAGCTCCAACATGTGACTCATAACATATAGACTGAATTATTCCCTGCCCTTCTCCCCATGAGAGAGAGAAGTTTTTATCATCCAATACAGAAAACTGGAACATGTAGTTGGATTCAAGTTGATCTGAACCCAAATTTAACTTCACACACAAGTTTTTGGGCTGTATCCTTGGCTGGTAAGAATTTGTATAATTCCACTGACCCTAAGAACCTGACCCTGCATTTCACATATTCCCACTAAATACAGTGAAACATCCCAAAATTCAATACAGGTCCCAAAATACACTTTGGGACTAGCGCCAAGTTGTGAAGTTGTTTCTAGGCTTTGATGTGTAAACCCATCAGATGTCACTGTGCTCTAATTAAACCTAAGTGGTGCAATAGATTTCCTGTCACAAATGCAAAGACCCCTCATGTGCTGGGATTGTTCAGGACAGCTTGCTCCAGCACATAGGAAAGCAGCTCTGGGAGAGAGGAAGGAACCAGTCATGGAAACATATGGATATGGAAAGATGAAGCTGATCAATGGAACTGAAAATGTTTCTCTATAGATAATTAGGAATTTTCCACTACAGTAATTTTTCATAGGAAAGTGTTGAGCTGTAGAATTCAAGTTGTGTGACAAAAGACATTTGCACTGATGATTTTTTTGGGGGAAAAAAAATCGTTTGCCTTTTCATAAATACTGGACTTTCTAAATTATTTGAAGAAGGAAATTTTCACTCCATCTATTATCAAACTTAAACTCCTTCTATAAGGTTCTCATATTCAAATTAAAAAAACAAACCACCTGAGTTCTGACAGATTCACAGCTCTAAAAATGCTACAAATGCCTTCATATGGGCAAGCTTCACAGGGAAGTTTATCAGCAAAGATCTAAGTTTTTCATAGGATGTAACTTCATCCAGTGAAAACTTCCCTAGAAATCTACCACAGCACATGGAAAACTCGATGTCTATTTTGATAAAGGGGCTGTTTTATAAGAAATCATCTCCTGACCTGCCCATTGTTAAATTCTAGGATTCTGGCACCCTGTACAAGCACGCCTCAACAGGTGCTAGATCCTGCCAACAGGGAATGCTGCACTCTGCACTTGTGCACCCCAGTGCACTGGAGAATCTGCACAGCCTCTGCTGTGATTTGCCCCTTCCTCAGCACAAAAAGGACAATGAAGCACAGTAGGAATCTGCACTGTTGCCTTTTGTTCTAAAAACATCTCCCCTCGAATCCCACAAACGTTACTAGTTTTATCTGCCATGCAAAAACCCTTGACCTCACAAAATCTGGCTATAATCCTGACTAATAATGTAAATCTCCCTCTGATAACTTAAACATCATGCACAGTACAACAAACAAACTATCTACACCAAGAACTGTTGAGTCAGAAATAAAATAATCTGCTAATTGTGCTTTTCTGGAATGGATGACTGTATAATGTCCTAATCAGAAGGCTGAAATCACATTTGCATTTAGATAAAGCCCCGTTCACAAAGAGACAAGTATAAAAGGAGACACTGAGACTATTGTGGCATTTCTCTGCATTGCATAATCATTTACATTCCCAATAATGATATTCAGATAGTGAAGCAAAGGCTGACCAAAGCCAATTAATCTTCACTCTGCATTAGCAGGTTTGACAATTGACCCTGTGCACAGCAGAACCCTGATGAAGCTGAGATGACACTATGCCGCTGCTCTCAGTTTACTTTTTTTCCCTGAGTGTTTTTCAGGCAAATCCCCACAGTTCAACAGTTATGATCCCAATTCCTCCAAAGTAGTTAAACAGCCACCAAAGCTGGGTTCCAGAGACCAGGAGTGTTAATTAAAGGACTGCAAGAGTTACCTGAGCTGTTGTTGTTTACAGGTTGGCTCCTCCTGCCCACTCTGTCCCCTCTTTCCCCACTATACAGGCTAGACATGTGCTCTACTACTTTGAAGTATTACATCCTCAGAAATCTTAACTCAGGAATTTATGATTCCCCATCCTCGTTAAACCTCATGATCTCAGAAAAAATAAGAATGTCAAAATAAGAAAGGAATTGGAAGACTTTTGAAACCCCTTTAACCACAGAACATCTTAGTTCATGCTGCGACATCACTCCAGGAAGGCACCAAGGGAATGAATGCTGCTCCCCAGAAGGTTCTTACTCCTGGGGCACTTCCATCCTCCCTCCCAGGTTTCCCAGATGGAGCCTGTGAATCCGGCCCGAGTGGCTGCAGCAGGGGCAGGACTGCCTGCCCTGGGACACAGCTGCCCATGTCACTGTCACACTCGGCACCCAGCGGGGCAGGGGAGCGCCGGGCACGGCCGGGGCAGCAGCAGGGGCTCTGCTGCCCCAGGCGCTCCCCTGCCCCAGGCAAAGCAGCCAGCTTTTGTCTGTCCGTCCGTCCGTCCGTCCGTGCCTGCCCCCAGCCGCAGCCGCCCGCAGCCCAGCCCTGCTGTGTGGCTGAGCACGGACAATGCCGCAGTCACTTCCAGCAGCCGCATCTCGCTGGCTCACACTGAGCTCCGCGGCTTTGATGTGATCGCTTCTGACGAGCCGGGGCCGGGCATTGTTGGGGTTTTGTCCTTTCCAAACACGAGCTGCAAAGTCCCATTGCATGAGTGATGCTAGCCGGGCCTGCCCTGCCCACTTCCATTTCTGCTCCTCTCCCCTTTATGCTTTGATTGATGCATGAGGCAGAACAGTGTCAGGTGACTGTGCAGAACCATTTGGGGGCACAGCCCTGCAGTATAAAATTTGCTTTACACAGTATTTGTAGGGCACACCAAGGATTAAGCACTGGCAAATGAGAGATCCCGAAGATCTTTGCTGACAAGGACTCACCACTGCTTGGACACCCTTCATTGCAGTTCTAAAGCATCAGGATCAGGCCTAATGCTATTCAACAATGTCACCTGTTTGCAAATATAAAACATATCAATTATAAATATAACATAAATACAAAATATGGAACTGAAATTGATAAAACTTGAGAATGACAAAGAGTGCTAGAGCTGGGCATAATGACCAATTGTATAAATTAACCGAAGCCACAGGGCAGAAGTCTTGCCTTACACCCTGGTTTGGTATCACACAGCAGAGACATGCAATACTGCAAATAAAGCACTCAGGCTTTTGCAATCTTACACCAGTGAGGAAACATACTGCCCATGCTGAGACCAGATTACCTTGTTCTGTATAATTAATAAGCATGATGAGACTAATTAGAGTAATATTCTTTGGTGCATGCTCACGAGTGAGGACAGGAACCTCCCTGGTTTAGGTGTAATTCAAACTTCTCAACTTTTTTCTTCTCAAAATGATTCTCCTGGCTTAAAGGAAATTCTGAAAAGCACAGTCTCAAAAGAACTTTTTCTTCCCAGCTCTGAATTGCTCAGTTCAACTGCTGTTAAAATGAATTTTGTTCTCAGCGGCCAAATCTGTGAGTATTTACCTTTGGGATCATGCCTGAATAGGAATTGAGTTATCAACTTTAAACCAAAACTGCCTGTTAATTTCTTCCTTTCTTGTAAATATTGTATTTTGAAATGTTCCAGTGCTTAGTTCCAGTTCACCAGCTGTGATTCTCTCCCACTACTTTACGTCATTTAGTGCAACAACTTTCTGGCTGAGCTTGTATCATCTCCTAAAAGATGCAACCGGGCACCAAATAAGCTGCCACAAGTGCTATTGACAGACAGATACCCAGCTGGCAGCATGAGGCAGGGAAGTGCCTTTGAAGGGCAAAAGCACACTGGCTGATTAATGACCACATTAACTCTATGGACTGTGGCTCAGACAAGCATGGGAAGAATAGCCAGTCTTACATAAGGTTTTGTACTGGTTTCTCACTGTTCAGGAAGGACTGAAATTGGTTAAAGTTTATTTTACCATTATTCTTTAACACATGCTTACTTTGCTCATGCAATCCAACTTTATTTTTTTTTAAAAAGTCAAGGGGGTAAAACAAGGAGCTGTCAGTGCAGAAAGAGCTCTGATTAGGAAAGTACAGGAGTTGACAAACCTGTAAAGGTGGAGAGTTAGAATTTAAATCAGCAAAGTCACTGTTATCCACACTTCTGACTAAAGTTTAATTTGAAAATATTTGGCCTGGATGGTGATGATGGGGCTTGTGCCCTGCCCTGGGATCTACCCCTCATCCCAGAGTTTTCCTTCCCTACACACATTATCCTTCAGAGCAGTGTCAGGAACAACTCCATGTCTATCATTCCAAATCCACACCTGTTGAAATTCAGCATCTGCCAATCCTTCAGTCTCAATCACAGCAATAATCTGAGCCAAGCCCTTCCCTGGCATAAACCCTGTCTGTGGTAGAATTAGACCACGGATGAATTGGACCCACCACATCCTGAGCACTGTTTCTAAGCAGCAGCATTACAGGACATTACAGTAAGTCTGGGTGCCTTTAGCCTCTTAGGGGGATTGGCCCAGCTCACTAATCAGGGATTGTTTCCATACCAACAGCTAATCAGGGGCAGATCCCACCATGTCTTTGGGACACTTCTGAGCTCTTAAAGCCACAGCTCAAGTTTTTCCCCAAAACTTCACTGTCACTCTCCAAGGCATAGTCTAGCAGAAAGGCAATCTAAGAAAAAGAAAGGTGTGGGCAGCAAGCAGCTCTTGCAAATCCAGACATCCCCCAGAATGCTGCAGGACATTTGTTCTGAGCTCCCTCTTAACTGATTACACACAACACACCAACTCTGTTGTGCAACTAAACTAACTCAGAGCTCTGGCAGAGATGAAGGGGGGTGAGAGAAACTCTTTTCCCTTTGCATTTATCAATACTCATCTGAGTGAATGAGCATGGCAGGACAAACAATTCTGAGCAGCAAAAGCACTTGATGGAAATGGAGCTGCCTTAGGCTCACCCATGGCTCTGGTATGTTTACATTTGGTGAAACCACAGGAAAAGGGCGATAAAAGCTTTGGTTCAATCAGTCCTGATGCTAACCTCCAGTGCTAATAATTAACTCAATTATGCTGAATTAATTTGATATAATTATTGGTGATAAAGCAAAGACAGCGACCCAGAGAAACTTTGAAGGGCAGGAAGAACAGAAGTCTTAACAATACAAAATACCCTATAAATAGCATCTTTTTTTTCCCCCAAACTGAGTCAAAGACACCAAATGAGTTCATTACAGTCATCTGGTTTCACTCAACCCTCCAAATTACCCCTGTACCCAGACAAATAGCTGTGAAATGCAGCAAGTGCACTAGAATTACAGCAGGCCCTGACGAATTTGACACAGCACTCAGCACAAGTGTCTGTCCCCATCCAATTATCTAAACAATGAAGATTTAATAATACATTTAAGAGATGCACAATGCTGCTCCTTTAACTGAAGATGTTAATTAAGAACACTTTTCTGTTGCACTGTTGTCAGTTGGGTGTTTTTCTGAGGAACAATCTGGAGGATGCTGCTTATGGAGTCTTTTCATTTGATCTGCAGTTTTTATCTAGTATTTCAGACTTATTCAGTTCAAAACAAACAAACCCCAGCTCTAAAACCCAAACATGTATCTTTTTCCTCCCCCATTTAATATTTCTGTGATTTGCTTTGAAAAAGTATTACAGAAATACCTTCCTTGCTATGAAAATACACACTTTTTACTAAGGGTTTTTTAATGCTTATGTGTTTATAAAGAAGTGTCAGTGGAGGCAAAAATCAGTTGTGGTCAAGTCTTGGGAAATGGGTTAAATGACAGCGAAATCCAAGGAATTCTATGCAAATTAATGCTGGAATTAGCAGCAGAGTATCTGTGGGCTGTGCCCTGCTGCCTCAGCCTGCAGGAAGCAGCCCAGGTGTGCTGCAGGTCAGACAGGCAGGACCCAGCCCCAGGGCTGCCCCTGCACAGGGGCTGAAAGCCCCAGGGGAACCTTGCCTTGCCTTCCCCTCCAGTACTGTGCATGGATTCAGCACCTGCCTGATGTGAGGAATTTAACAACTGAGCATCACTGTATTTAATGCTTTACAGCCCTGCAGGACTGCCACACCCAGCCATGCAGACCTGGGTGCCTTTGCTCTCTGGCTCCAGCCTGAAGTGCTGCTTGACTTAGGCCTGTCACAATGCTGTAAATACAGAGGTTTCTAAGCTTCTACTCTATTTTTATTATCCTTGGTGACAAGAATAAAAATATTACCTCTATCATCACCAATTGCTTCTGAGGAGAGATTCCAACTGCTTAGATGTAAGAAATTAATAGTATTTTTCCAATTTGCTAAGTAGGTGCTGCTCACACACCCCCAGATCACTTCCCTCCTGAGTTCTGCTCGTTCTCAAACACAGCTGATCTTTCAGAACTCTGTTTAATTGCCACCAGGCTCTGATCAGACTCATCAGTTCAAAGCAAGCTCCATTACATCCATAATTTATGCATTTGATTTCAACAGATCATTTTGAGCCCAATACTGAGGGGGCAAAAAGTGTTTTCCATGGGGAAGCTGTTAATGTTTTCTAAAGAACAAGTTTTAAAAAATATTATTGTAGTAGAGACACAACATTTTAAAGTGCTGTGAGGCATTGTTCGAACTCCTGCATTTATCTGAACAACCACTCAAATGTTGTCTATGCCCATTTCCCACAATCTCTTTAGCTTAGAGAGCTGAGTTATTGCTGCCTGGGGAGACACCTCGGGGAAAGGGCAGGCACAGGCTGGAGGGAAGCACAGCTCCCTGCCTCAGCCAGCAAAGGAAGGTGTGGGCTCACACAGCCCAAAGGCACCTCCTGCCCATCTGACACAGCAGGGGGGCTGTGTGAGTGAGGAGCTCAGCAGCCCCTGCCTGCCAGCACCCACCTCCCCCAGAGCTCCCTCTGCCCACCCCAGCCCAGCCCTGCTCTGCCGTCACTGCCTTCATTTTCCCTTTCATGGATTTTTGCTTGAAAAAGCATCACTGCCTTGATTGTCTATTTTCAGCCTATATTTAAGAAAACCCTTTGGTTCCATTTGTAGCCACATCCTGTCTCAGCCTCCCCCTCTTTTTGTTCCTAAATATAAGGCTGATGCAATTTGATGTGACATGACAAAATAGCACATTTGCATTGGCAGAAACTTTCTCTCAGCAGCAATAATTAAAGGGAGTAGATGAGACACTGCTGAAATTGGTGTTTATTTAGCCTGGAAATAAAAGGTTTCAAGATGTCTTGAGAGGGATGTTCAAGTGTGTCACAACCATGAAACTCATCAATGAGCCACCTTCTACAGGCTTCCTTTCTGACAGAGAAATGGTCACTCAAACAATGTCATTGACTTAAAGAGAGGAAAAAAGAAATCAGAGTTCTGTACACATATTGCTAATCACTGAAAATTATTTAATGTGTTTCTTGGGATTATAAATAGTACCAGGAACACTTGTGGTTCCACGTAAAACAAGGGCACTCAACCTCTAACTTTAGAGCACAAGCTCTTTCTCAACATGAGAAGAAAACCAAGATCTCATTGACCACAGTAAGAATTAGGCACTTAAATATCTGAATTTTGGTCTGAGATGCAACAGCAGAGGACAGGTACTCACCTTCACCTACAACACAGACTATTATTAATTGTCAAAGAGAGAAACCCAGAAACAGCAACCTGAATCCTGCAAGTTCAGCAGGATTCACATTATAGATTAAAACTCATCTACAAAACTCATAAAATAATTTACTGTGCCTAGTTTTGCTGAACAGATACACAGCAAATACCTGACAGGGTCAGGTAATGTCAGCTTCCTGTGCTCTCTTCCATTATTGATGACAGCAGTAGAATGCAGTGGTGGAAGAAGAGCAATACTTAGAAGTTGTAGGAGTTTTCTTGATATTTAGAAGGTAAATTTACTTAATCCATATGAAGAATTCAGGGAAAGGTCTGGTGGCTGTTCCATAGGCCATAGGATTTAGCAGACATAATATGGTTTCAAGTGAAACTTCCTGCCCAGGAGCCTCCTCCCTCTCCCTGTGCTCACAAGGCTTTTCTTTCAAACCCATCTGTGATCAGCTCCAAACCGGCAGCCCACGTTTTGAGCAGGCTCGTTTCCATCCTAACACAGATGGCACCAAGAACAGGGCAGGCCAGAAAAAAATCAGTTTGCATATTATGCTTCAGTTTTTATGGGTCAGATTACCATTCAAAGCCATCAAAATGGCAACCCATATGTGATGTGTCTGCCATCGGAACTGAAGTGATACACCACCAAAATCTTAACGGGCTTGGTTAGACAGCATTGGATTAACCACTGACTAAACTCTGATACTTAAAAGTAAAGACATTTTCCTTCCCAATTTTTTTTTTTTACTTTGACAGATCAACAAAATTGCTTTGGTGAGTCAGTAAGGAAAAGACATTTTGCCATCCTCATCCCTGAACAACTGCATCAGTACGGCTCTCCTGGCAGAAGGGAGCTCAGCTTCTATCCAAACATTCGCTTCCCCAGTGAGCCAGGTGCAGATGTTGGCTGTGTCATCTGTTCCAAGTTCTTTGTTCTACAAGCCAGAAAATTGTTCCCACAGCTTTGGGGAGAAAATGGGGATCTGAAGAGCTCTTTGCATGCTTTAATTGGTGGAAGAGTATCAGATGTTTTAAAGACACTCTTGCAGAAATAAGAAATGTGTCATTGCCCCCACTTGTGACAGCTGACCAGCAGAGAGCCGTGTGCTGTGGACCCCAAAGGGAGGCTGCAGCAAGGTCAAAGCCATGGCTTCTGTTCCCAGCCTCCCACACACCCTCTGCCTTCCTGCAGGGCCAGCTACAGCCCATTCCCTGCTCCAGGGGGGCATTAGCCCACATCTCCAAAGGCTCTGCTGCACAGGGACAGGTGTAAAGTGGGAAGGCCTCTCTGGGAGAAGTTTGTTGAATAGTAAAAGGTATTGAAATATCCCCCTATGTTATCATGGCAGCTGGAACTCAAACAACTGCCATGCTGACTGACAGCCAGGGCCACAGCCCTGTGTCACTGCCACTGGGAACATTCTTCATTCACAAGTTTTTTCAGCCCTCCAACCTCTCTACATAATATTTTGGTCAATGCTGATACCTCAGGTGCATATTCTCAACCAGATACAATACACACAACAAAAAAAAAAAAAAATCACTTACAGCATCCAGAGTAGAGGAACTTTAATTATCTTCACAGATTAGGCCTGTCCAAGTCCAAAAGCAAGCAAGAGACCTGCAGAGAAGAATCAATTTTCATTATCTGTTTCTCCTCAACTCGCTACTTGAAGTGCCATTAATAAAGAAGTGCTGAGAAGCCCAAGCACAGCTCAGTTTATCCCTATGGGAGCTTTCACTTTAGTCTGACCAGTTACATCAGAAATGGATGCATGGCTTCGACATGAACAGGAGAACTGACCCTTCAATATTTCCTGAAAAGAATTGCTGGAGGTAAGAAAGTATCTACCTCCTTTAAAAAGTCAGTTTCTCATACTCAGAACTCTGTACAATGATATAATAATTACTTTACAGTATTCTGTATACAAAAAACTGCTTTGGACCCAAGTGACAACAGACTGCACACAAGAAGCTGCTTTTTCCTGCACACATGATTATACAGTAAGTAAATCAAAGCAACTCATTCTCTAAAGCCAACAGTAATTTGTTTATTTAGAATCTATCCTAAATTTGTTGAAGTCAAGCAACCAGATTTCTCTGGCTATCCAAAGACATCTGGATCAGGTTTTATCTCAGATCCTGTCACAGACACTTTCAAAAACTACTTGAAACAAAAGTCCTGGAAGATAACAACGACACAGACTCTGAACTGATCTGCTTTGCCTCCCTTTGAAAGGCTTGAGTCTTTGAAATATCTAAGGCAAAACTCTCAAGCACATTTACAAACACATGGATCAAAGACAGCTGCTGCCACAGATGAAATTTTTTCCCCCAAGCATTTAATAGTAGCACAGCTTGGTGACATATGATGATTGACAGCAGCCTGGGATGGTCAAGTTTTGGTGTCTAATGTCAGCACTTTTATTGGCCCTCTGAAGGCCAGATCAAGATGCTCACAGGCAGACTTACTGTAATAAGTGATGTGAAACACAAACCCAGAAAAACAGATTCAACCTTAAAAGCTCATCCTGAGTCCACTGACACTTTCTAGCTCTGGTACAAGAACTGAACACCAAAAGCTGTGTTATTTTCATCCATCACCTAAATTTTCCTTTCTGAGAGCAGAGGACCTCTGATGAACACCTCTCATTAGCATTGTTAATTAGCACTTAGCAGATCCACAGCCTGTCAGAAGTGCAGTCCTCCTCTGTTAACTCCCAGCCAATGCAATACCCAGAGAGCAAGACCATTAACTTCTCTGTAGGCTGATATTCAAAGCAGCAGTTACTTCTATAATTCACTTAGCAGAGCATCAGGCACTTGGGCTCAGAAAGCTTTCCAAACCTACTCCAAATACACCCAGCTGAGCTTTGGAACACAAGAAAACAGCATCAGTTGCTCTGTTTCATTGTTCAGTGATAAACAGTGATTAAAGCCCAACTTGAATTTCCACTTTGAAAGTGGAAGGGTCTTTCAAAGAAAAGTTCATGTCAAACTTGAGGTTCCTTTGTTCTGCCAAACTGTACAAAGAGCACTGATGTAAATGTGAGTTGCACTCCTGACACGGTTACTAACTGGTATAAATTAGTTAAAGCCAATAATCTCCAACTTGCTGCCCTATTTTTATCTACTAAAAACCTAGTGCCTTCTCGTGATCCTCCACAAAGCTGACCTGCACTCAATCCCTTCTGTGCCTCAGACTGGTGACAAGATTTCTGCACGTTCCTATGCCACCTCCAAACAGCTGCAGCCTGCAGCCATGGCTGTGTGGTACTGCTGATTTTACTGTGTAACTTTACAAACAAATAATAAAATACCAGTGTGCCCCTGAAACACGTTTGAGGAAAACAGGCTTACTTTCCATGCACAGACATCCTTCCAAGCAAAACTTAGGAGCCCATGTTCATTCCTGTCCATGATGGAGCAACAATATTGCTGTTCAATTTCTTATTTCTCCTATACCATACGTGCTTGCCATATCCAAAAGGAATACAGAAATGCTACCTGTAAAGTCCTTACACTTTAATAAAGTGATTGGTAATCATTTACTGAAGGTAAACAGGTATAAATCTGCTGCTCCTAACATGCTAAAACTTATTTATCCGTTTGTCTTTATGGAAATTTGTTTCAGTGGGCAAAGATCAAAGCCAGACACATTATTTTTCAGAGGGCTGCCAGTGTTTTTTTGTGGAATGATGAATCCCATTTTTTGCATAATATCCCTGTCTCAGTATGCCACAACTCTGCTTCCCTTTCACTGCTGTGAGAACAGGTCCAGGAGCAGAATCAACAGGCCTGCTCACACCTTTCTTCCCCAGCATGAACTGGTCAGCTTCTACTGGGAGAAACATTTCTATGACAATCTGACCAGATTTCTCCCTCATTTGTTTGCAATGAAAGAGTTAATATCTGTGACCCAAATATGGAGACCCATTTTAAACTTGCTGAAAATTGCTTTTTAATCCTAGCTCTCGAGGATTTCCTTTGAAACCATCTGCCATGCACGCTGGGTACTCTTTCCCTGTATATATGCAGGATTACTATAATATGGATTCTTTTGTGTAACTTAATACATTTCAGCATATTAAAAAATTAGTTGAAATTTCCATTGTTTTCTGATTTCAACTGCCATAAAAATGACTGTAGAAGTCAAAAACACTGACAAGTTCATGGCAAAGCCAACACCCATATTTATCTTATTTACTGCAGTGTTTACCTTGCAATTCTAATATTTAGTCAGTCTGACAATGACAGGGTTTAAGGAAGGGTTATGAGTTATTACTATAACTAAAGCACATGCTTCAAATCAAGTGGAAGAATTTTGTTGGATAGGAATAGATTTAATCATGTGCTTTACCATGCTTAAATTTCCCATGCTTACTTTCAAGACTGAAAGACACAACATCATCATGACTAGAGATCAGAAAATATTTCCCAATATTACTTCAAATCTATTGGCCAGCTTTTTCTATCTTCTTGCTATGAACCTTTATGCAATTGTATTTTTATAGTACATATATTGAAGAGAAAGAAAAATGTCACACTTGTAAATAAATTGAATTTTAAAATTGGCACATGCAACCATGTATATTTTAGTAAATATCCAAAAATTGAACCAAAGAAATTATATTACTTACTATCACAAAATCACAGCCAGAGTGATTGAAATAGCAAACATTCAGCAAGCTAGACTTAGAATCAATTTATTGAATCAACCTATAAAGAAAAAAAAAAATCTAAATCCCAGCACAATTATTGAGCATCTTCAGAGTGAAATACTTTTTAAAAATGTGATTCCCTGCAAATATTCTGAGAAGAGAAAATAAGGACAATCACTTGCATGGGTTTAACCACATCATGTGACACTGATATTTCAGGAGCCAGCCAGCTGACAGCCTGTGAAGTTCCTTGTTGCACACAAACAGATCTCAGAGCCCCAACCTGTGCCTGGGCTCCCTGAGCAGCCCTGGCTCCTCCCTCACAGGATTCCTTTCACAGCCACTCACCCCAGATCTAACCCAAGGGAGCAGCAATGCAGAATCCCCCTCCAGAGCAAAGGGAGGATCCCATTCTCTTTGGTGCCTTTTCCCTGCAAAGGAGCTGTGTTAGATGGGGTAAAAATATACAGGATAGATCTACACATGCAGATGTTGGAAGAATGTAGAGAAGAAAAAACAAGCAAATCATTTTGTTTCAGCAGTAACAGACGTTGAAGCACCATCCTGCAGACATGTTACTTTTAATACAATACCTCTCATAAAGTGAGGGGGGGAGGACAGAATCAATGCCCAATTACCCAGTTTTTTCAGGGTTTCCATTTTAATGAGCTTCCTGGATGATTCTGTCCTTTTCATTTTCCTCCTCTAATAATCCTATCAAATTAGTTTTGTCTAAAACATCAGTAAAAAGAAAATCAGCTGTCTAACAAAATCCTAAAATTGCTGGTAGCAGGTTCTTAAAACTGACACGTTATACATCATTTACTTCTGCATATATGCAGAGCAATTCCCAAGATCCTACAGCACTGCTGGGATTAGACTGGAGTGCCTGAAAACAGCCTCATGTCCCCACACATCTGCTAATGGCAAATGGATAGAAACAGACCAGCAGTGCAATGGCATTTGCAGATAGATCGGGGCTGAAAAAAACAACCAAATGCAGAATAAATAGATTAAAGCCACCTCTTTGTGGCTAAGGGAGGGATTAGGTGAAGGCTGGCCTGCATTCCAGCTGCAGACTAACCTGCTTTCCTGCCAGACTGCATCAGCCACTCACCTTATCAGCAGTGGCAGTGACCTCCCACCTGCCACCTGGCCAGTGTGCAAAGAGCTGCTGACCCTAGGGTGGCACTGCTGCAGCCAGAGGGACAGAGCTGACATCCTCAAACCCAGCAGGCAGCAGGAGCCCAGAGCAGCCCTGCATGCCCTCTGCAGGGAGGCAGTGCAAGCAAGAGCTCCAGCCACGGCACCCACGGCCTCCAACCAAAACAAAGGAACGACAAAGCCCCAACAGCCAAAACTGTTTACAGAGCAGCTTTCTTACAACCCACTGTCCCCCAGTGCCACAGGAATTAGTGATGCAGAACTAATTGATACAAATCTCCTGAGGGGAGAGTTGCTGCTGGTTATCTCCAGATGAGAAATTTAGTCCAGAAGGATAAATTGGACAGACAGCTGAAAAGCTTTAGTTCTCCTGGTAGGAAGGGAATTGATCTGGTAAAGAAAGCCCTTAAAGAGATATTATCATGTCAAAAAAAAAAAAACCAGGACTAGGAAAAAAAAAATAGTCTTAAAACAACCGAGAAACCTCTGAAAACTCTGTATTTATATCAGTACAGCTAATTATTTCCACCTTCACACAGAAGATGAAAAACTGAATATGTCAAAATTTTAACATTTCTCCTATTTAAACTTACGTTATGAATATAATTATGAAACTTCTATAAAAACCCCTGTTCTTCAATTAGTGATTTCATTTTTGCATCTAGTATTTTTACTTATCAATTCCCCTTCCACCAAGTTGAAGAAAAATAGAAGTATTGAGATATTCACAGGCATGTAAAAGATTCTATTCATGATTCTGGCATGGTTCTTGTATCAGACTTTTCTGGATTACTCTCTCCTGAGGCTGTCAGGGAATCAAACACCCCAAACTAGCTGAGGGTGGAAAAATCTCAGCAAAAGCTCCCAAGCTAACCAAATTCTCCATGTCCAACCAATGCCTGTTGTCTGCCTGACCAGAGAGATGGAGCTTCTACCACTTGAACCAGTGATCCCAAAACTCCATGGAAGGTTTCCAAAGCTGCTGCTCCTTGGACAACAGGTTTGAGTCAAGACAGAAGTGAAGTGCATGATGTGAGTCGATGCTGAGTTCAGCCTATCCAGGCTGTGGCACACCCCACCTGCTGAGAATCTCTGCTCTGCACAGAGGCCATGGCCACCCTGATCCTCAGACAGGCCAGTTCAGAGCACCTCTACTCAACCTGGGCCTTGGCACTACTTTTAGCTACCAGCTCACTGCAGAAACAGTGGATCGTGGAGAACAAGGTCACTCAACATGTGACATATTGAAACAAACAGCAAATTGCAATGCAACTCTTGGAAAAAACATAAATGTACCATCACACAGAGATTAAAATCATGCAATGCTTTTTGCCTGGAGAGGAGGAAAATTAAGTAGCCTGCTTCTCTCCCCTCTCCAAAACCCATCATTTAGGCATACTGCTCACACAAGGACAAGTGCCTTGTGGTGATGCTTTCAATTCTGCACCTTCTAGGGAAGATAACACACTGTGCAGCTATTTTAAGAACATCTCATTCACAAAGATCTCCAATTCTGTCTTCAGAGACGGAGATGATTTTCTTGCTGCTTCAACATCTTTACTGGCTTGACATTTGCTTCAGAGGGAATTCATTTGCTGTTCCAAGATCAGAATGGAGCAGGAGCAGCTGCCAGGAGAGGGATAAAAGGAAACACTGTCGACAAAGAGCAGCAGGGTCATTTCTGGTGCAAAGAAATATAGAACAGAGAGAACCATAGAACTGACATTTCTCCAGAAAGCAGCAGGGGATGAATATGTCCCCTCTGCCTCCTGCAACTGGTATTTAGGAAAGGACTAAATAATCAGGCTTAAGTTTGCACATTACTAATTATTAGAAACCAACTGTAAGCACCTGAGCATTCCCACTTAAAGTCAAGTTTATGCTTAAAAGCTGCAGTCAGGAAAGAACTCAGTAAATCCTTCAGAACTCTCTAAAGAAAACATGTCTGGCTAGAAAGCTCAGTGTTTAGGTGTTGGCATTTCTGGGGTGATTTCAAGCTGCAGTGCTAATCCTGACCATTATATCTGTACATGCAGCACACTGGACAGGCTTGGGGCAGGGCTGTGATCCCACCACAAAAACTGCTCTGCAAGAGCCAGAGGGGCTGACAGGCTAGGGAAGCAGCACTAGTGCCTGTAGATGTGATGTCCAGCATCAGGGAGGAGCCATGGATGACACATCTGCCACTCTCAGCAGCTGTCCCCACCTCATCCCAGGCACATCCTGCTGCCCTGCTCCAGGAAGCACCACTCCATGGTTCAACTGCTGTCCAAGCAGTGGACATTCCCACCCTGCTGCTGGCCTGACCAACAACCTCACCAGAGGTCACCTGCTCACTTGGATTACTCGATTCTTTTCCCTCAAGCTTATTAAAACATTGCCCTGAGCAGGACAGGGATTTGTCCCTCATTCCACAAGACCAGCAGATCCTGCTCTCCTCCTAGACAAAGGAATACTGCCATCCTTTCAACAGTTCAGATAGAAACCTTTATACACAACCAAAGCTAAATCGAAATATTTCTTCCCCTGCTCCTCTCTGCATTTTATTAATGGAGGAATTTATTATTTTCCAGTTTCCCAGAGAAAAGAGTTTAAAGACAAAAACTCTGGAAAATTATTCCTTGCAAAGAAAAGGGCTAACATACTCAAATGGCAATTTTAATCCCATGATATTTTGTGGTTTTGTCTATTCTGTTGTACATTAGGATCACAGTCTATTTGGAGCGTGGTATTTATCTGACTAACCAAACCTGCTCAGATTCACAGGCATGAGCACCATGATTCTGACACCTTAAGGGCTTCAGCATCAGGATTTATGAATTAAATATTTCCAGGGTGTTACAGAACACTGAAGACTGTATCTGCAGAGTGTTATATCAGGGTATGTGTGGGCTTGTCAAACACCCACACGATAAATTATCAATAGTGCAGCTCAGAGCACCCCTTTTGTGGATCAGAGACAAATCTATGCATTTTATGATGCTTTGTTCTATTTAATGTTATTTTTCTCTGCTTTAAAGTTTCACAAATGCCTAAATGCTGAAGGACATTCATACATAATACACAACCAAAAGACTTATTTTAATATTTTGAGTCCTTTTTTCATAGCTAGTTCATGTGAAACAAGGAAAAAAGGTGACAAACTGTATCTGGAACTGGACATTTCATATTGTTTAAGATGGTACAATCTTTTGTGTAGAATTTTAAGGTTAAAGCACTGCTGAGGAGCATCAAAGAAACAGGACTAGCTGATTACAACGTGTCTGCCATACTTGCCTGCATGCAGAGCACTGTCAGAGATTATGCCCTGCAAAGCAAGAATCAAATTGGAGGGGAAAATGAATCGCTCAAGAGTCAGAAAAGACTAAACTTGAAGTTGTGAGTTTTCAGAAATGAACAAGTGTTTCTGATGCAAGTATTGACTTCTATCTCTACTGAGGAAACAAAGGATCCATTAGGTGAGCACTTCGCAAATTCCATGTTTCCCTTACCACCCTTTGGTTTTTTCCCTTTCATGTATTTCCCTGTGAATGAACAGGATCTTGTCCTCCTTAACTTTCCCAGCATGAACAGCCTGAAAAGCAGTTGAACTGAGAGCTCCTAAGTTTCACAGTGTGACAGAGGCCAGGAACCCCAGTTGAAAGTGTTCAAGGAAGATACACTCGTTGAGGTGAGCCACCCAGTGCTGGCACCTGCCAGAACTCCATATGGGCACCAAGATAATCACATCCCTGACCAGCCTTCACCCCATGGAGTGGGGCTGCTGCAGCTTCCAAGGGCAAACAAAGCAATATGGCTGCAGCATGGAGTGCATCTAAAAGCAATGAAGTGGGTTCCAGATGGAAGCTGCTGGGTGTGGTTTGGAGTGGTCAAGGGCTGTCAGGAAACAGGTACCAGTGCCAGGACTGCAAACCCTCTTTTCCTGCCCAGACAGGAGCAGGGGCAGCGGAGGAGAGGCTGCCAGCTCCGTCCCAGCACTGCAGGAGCAGATCCCCTGTCAGTCACTGAGTGCCTCTGGAACTGCTCAGCTGTTACCTGAAGGAACCTCTTTACGTCCCTCACGGTAATTTAACTGCACCACCATGGGAAAGGCTCCTGGGAGAGTTTTTCTGAGGTAAAAAGTACCTGGGAAAAGCAACCTGGGAGAGTTTTTGTGAGGTAAAACTATTAATCAGATATGATTACTATTCACATGAGAAAATGGGGAATGTTAAAACTATCAAGTTTTTAACCATCCCTGTGTTTTAGGGAACACTGACGCCTTACCCAAAGAGACTGCAGTTCCCTAGCATGCAGATTCATAGCGTGAGGGAAAATATTTCGGTGCTGGTTTACACGTACCTCGCACTGAGCCCCCTGAGCGTGTTCTGAGCACTGTAAAGGGACCTCGCAGAGACTGCCTCGGGCAGGGGCCACGGCCGTGCTGCTGGGAGCATCTACACCCTCTCATTAGCGGATTATTCCCCTTTCCTGCCAAGGGGAGCTC
This sequence comes from Erithacus rubecula, assembly GCF_903797595.1. Classification (NCBI taxonomy): domain Eukaryota; kingdom Metazoa; phylum Chordata; class Aves; order Passeriformes; family Muscicapidae; genus Erithacus; species Erithacus rubecula. The sequence goes on along the minus strand of NC_136674.1, from coordinate 574,873 downwards.
ACGCACGGGGTGACATGGTGCCACCACCTGCTGCCACAGCCCACGGGCCCCGCACTTCGCCGCCCTCCGGTTCTTAGACTGGAAAAGCAGGCCCCAAAACCCCACAGACCCCCCGGCCCTTCGCGGGCAGCTCCCGTGGGCTCCCCGTGCTGCGGGACCGGCCCCGGCGGGATGGAGCGGGATCGGCCCGCAGGCAGCGACACCCGAGGGCACCGTGACCCGGGCGGGAGCAGAGCGGGCACGGAGGGAGCCGCCGGCGGGCAGCGGGCCTGGCGGTGGGGGGCACAAAGACACGAGCAGGGACCGGGGGCACCGGGACCCGGCGCGGCCCCTCAGCCCGCCCTCAGCGCGGTTCGCCCGCAGCGCAGCTCGCACTCCGCTTCCCGCCGCCCCCTCAGCGCCCACAGTGACCCCGCGCGCGCCGCGTCCTCACCTCACCCCGCCCCGGGCCGCTATTGGCCCCGTCAGCCGCCCGTCAGCAGATCCCCTCCGCCCATTGGCCGCTTGCCGCCCGTGGGCGGGCGCGCCGCCCGCTTCCTCATCCGTCACGCGGCACCGCGCCCCGTGATTTGTGGAGCGGCGGCTCCTTCACCGCCCACCGGCTCCGACCACCGGTGAGGAGAGCTGTCGGTCAGGCCGCCGCCCCGCCTCCCGGTGCCATTGGCCCAGTAACCTCTTTTCGGGCTTTCGTTTCTCTTCATTGGCTAATTGGATTGGATGGGCGGCTGCGATTGGGCGAAAAGCGGGTCCCGGGGGTGGGACTTGGCTCAGAAGCAGAGTCCATTGGCCGGCGGCCCGCTGTGAGTGGCAGGAAGGTGAGGGAGGCGGGGCCGCCCGGGGTGAGGGTTGTGTGAGGTGAGGGAATCTCGCGGGGTCTCGGCGGCTCCGGGCGCGGCGGCGCGCGGTGATTGGCCGGCGGGGTCACGGGGGCGGGGCCGCGCCGTGGGGGGGGCTCCGCACGGCCGCGCGCGGTGGGCGGGGCGCGCCGGGCGCCGCGCGGTGATTGGTCGGGGGCGGCTCTCGCGCAGCCCAGCGGGCCGGGCGCGATTGGCTGCGGGCGGCGTCGGGGCGCGCGCCCCGCAGGGGGGGGGAAGCGCGTGCCCGCGGCGCGGCGCGGGGCGGCGGGACCAGGTGAGAGCGGGGCCGGGGCCGGGGCTGGGGCCGGCGGGGCGGGGACCCGGGGCCGCCCCCAGACCCTCCCGCCGCCCGCACCGCGGGCCCCCTGCCCTCCACCCCCGGCCCGACCCCCCCGGCCCGGCCGGCCCCGCCCCGCCGCGGGTCGCGCTGTCAGGGGCCGCTGCGTCCTGCCCTGCGCCCCTTCCCCGGCCCCGCGCCGCCCCGTCATTCATTCGCCACTTTCCCTCGTCCTTCGCCCCCCCCGCCCCGCGATCCCTGTCCTGCCCCGGCCCTTCCCTTCCTCTTTCTGTTTTGATCTTCTTTTAGCCCCCCCCCCCCCGCCCCCTTCTCCTCGCCCTGCGCCCCCCCTTCACTTTCTCTGGGTCCTTGTGTGTGTTTCAGGCCTTCAAGGAAAAGTTGCAAACTCCCGAGTTGTTGCTGCTGTGAGGGAGCAGGTGCCTGGAAGGAGGGAGCAGGTGTCTGGAAGGAGGGAGCGATGTAGGAGGTGCCCGGGCTCAGGGAGGTTCGGGGGACACATGGAGAGGGTGTGGGAATGGCAGGGCTAGGCCGGCCAGCCCTCGCCGGGTGTTCAGGGCAGAGGCTCCGAGCCCTCCCTCCGGAGGGAAGGGGGATTGATCACGGTGTTTAATTTTTATAACAAGAAAAACAACCTAACAAATAACCTAAAGTGAAGGAAAAAACCCACCCCAGCCCCACCCCAGCTGCCCAAGGATGGAGTTGGAGTAGCCAAGCCCGGCTGGATGCTGGGGAAGGGGTTGGCGCCCGCACACATGAAGAGACTCCCCGAGTTGTTTGGCTTCGCGAGGAGATAAGGCCAGTGGAGCTCCATGTTTTTAAAGGTGGGCCGTGTATGATGAAACCCAACTTCTTTTAAAGTGTAGCAGATTTAATTTTTATGGCCAAATGACAGCTTGACCCAGTTGTTATCCAATCAAAGGGCATTTTTTTGAATGTCTCTTTGTGGCACAACGGCCAACGCAAAAATGATGGCGGCTTACAATGGCGGTACGTCTGCGGCAGCAGCAGGTCACCACCACCACCATCACCACCACCTTCCTCACCTCCCTCCTCCTCACCTCCATCACCACCACCATGCTCAGCACCACCTGCACGCCGGCTCGGCGGCCGCGGTGCACCCCGTGCAGCAGCATGCCTCCTCGGCCGCCGCGGCCGCCGCAGCCGCGGCCGCCGCCGCCGCGATGTTGAACCCAGGGCAGCAGCAGCCGTACTTCCCATCCCCGGCCCCGGGCCAGGCCCCCGGACCGGCTGCAGCAGCCCCAGCTCAGGTACAGGCTGCAGCAGCTGCTGCAGTCAAAGCGCACCATCATCAGCACTCACAACATCCACAGCAGCAACTGGACATTGAGCCGGACAGACCCATCGGATACGGAGCCTTTGGTGTTGTCTGGTGAGTAGAGACAAAAGTGAACCGATACCTCCTTGTCATTCTTTACCTGATCATAACTCATCCTTGTTTTTGTCATTTGAATCAGAATACCGGAGAGCTGCTTACTACGAGTTTTTTTGCTGGTTCTTCTCCGTTCTTAGAAAGTTGCTTCGCTTGTTTGCGTTGGCAGAACGAGGTTCCCAGTGGTGAGGAGCCACTTCTGACTAAGAGCCCACCCTGCCGTTCTCTTCTGAGACAAAGCAGCTTGTTTATGCTCTTTCTGTACCTTTAATTAGAGTGTGCATCCGTGCAGCTAAGCTGTGCTTCCTAAAATTTCAGGTTAACAAATGAGCATTAGAATATTCATTTTGACCTGGCTTAAGAGTCAGAAATGAAAAGCGTATGAAAATGTCTTCCTTGTGCAGTCACCTGTCAAGATCTTTGTCTCGCTGCGGTTTGACCCGCAGTAGTGCTGTGTGCTACCTAAAACAGCACAGCTGAACTTTGCTCCCCTCTCAAAAATGGAAATGGGATTTCCTGCCTCGCTCTAGCTCTGCCTTAGCTCTGCCTCCGGCCCTTTTATCCCCCAGCCGCGTTTCAGAGGAGCCTGTCAGCACAGTGGAATCTCTTCTAATGCATTTTGTGACTACCTTAGAGCTATGTATGTAATTAGTGCCCTTCAGGAGCACTGGCACAAAACTGGCAGCAGTATATCTGTCTATCTATCTATCTATCTATCTCTATTTGTATGTGAATGTTTCTCGGTGTGCCCTGTTCTGAGCTGTCCCTGGGAAGCGTGAGGGCTGGCAGGGGTGTTCTGGAGAGCAGGCGTGTTGCAGCGCACTTCCTGCAGCACAAATGCAAAGTTTGCAGCTGTGTGTGGTGTCCCAGCCCTCTGCAGTGTGCCCAGCCGAGCCTCAGGGGTGCCCCAGCAGTTTTGCTTTAGGCACTGGCCGAGCTGCAGCTTTGCTGTGAGGAGTGGCCGGGTCACTGTGCCAGCGGCAGAGGGCTCAGCAGGGCAGGCCTCAGGAGAGAAAAACCCTTCTGCCTGCAGCCAGCCCTCCACGCTGGCCACGAGTTACCAGCCCAGTGCTGGTAGCAAAATGGTGCTTTGTGAGAAGGCTGAGGGAGCTGCAGCAGCAAGGTGCAGGTCAGTGCTGTGGTTGCTCTCGTGTGCCTTCCCTCCGAGCTGGGGAGTTCATTTCAACACCGAGTTCTCCAGTCGGAGGGGAGCTGTTGTGCAGTCAGCACTGCCGTGCTCTGGCTGTGGTACAGCATTAAAAAGTGGGTGTCAAAGAATGAAAACTGACAAGGAGTCTGCTGTAAAAATTTTTCTGAAGGTATTTCCATCAGTTTGTGTATTTTTTTGAAGTATGGAGCTTTTGTAACTTAATTTGTTATGGTCTTTGCTTAAATTTGTGTTGTTATGTAAGATCAGCCCTTTTTACCGGTGTTTTGTTCGCCTGTGCCTTTCCCAGGTCTTTATTTTCCCCGTTCAGTTTGCCAAAAAACAAGGTGCAGAGAGAGATCTGCTTCCACAATATTCAGTAGAATGAAAGGTCACTCTTGCATATTTAAATATAATATCACTAAGAGCGCTGAGGGGAGGAAGGCCGTGTGGAGAGAAGGGTCTGGCTGACATCAGGTAGGAAAGGCAGTGCCAAAAGCATCCGCCCATCCCAAGCCGTGCACCTGCGGCCGCCCCGGGGGGACTGTGCCTGCAGAGCTGCAGCTACAGCTTTGCTTGGAGGTAACAACAGCTTGGCAAAGAGAAAACAACAAAGGGGGAGGGTGTCAGCTAAAAGCAGAAGCTGGGATCCCTCTGGCAGAGCTGGGGCTGCCCTGGCTGAGGATGTCATTGGTGCGAGTGAGTTCCTCTTTGCTCACGTGTGTTTGAATTCAGTGGTCATTGCTCGGCTTTTGGCGTTTCATATTAACTTCTGCTGGTGAGTGCAGGCTCAATTTAGGAGTCTGCAAGCAATAATTAAACTGAATTTTAGTTTAATTCAAGATGTGGAAGAATGCCCATGTTACTGAATTTTAGCTATGTGGGATAAGTAAACACTGAGTTGAGTATTTATAGTTTGAGGTGACTTGGACATGAGTAATGTGCACTTGGTTCAAGCGTGACACGGGATTCACAAAGCCTGAGCGACTTTGGAAGGAGGATTCTGTTGTTTCTCAGTATCTTGTCTGAGCATTATTTGTGCTAATAGGTAACTGAAAAGTTTCTATCAGCGCTTCTGAGGAAAATGGATGTTATTCCATAGACAGCTGGAGTATTTTCAGAAGTCTTTCATTTCCTGCTCTGCTGTTTGGGTGGTAGAGCTGACCTGCAGCTCAGCTCGGGGCATCAGACAGCGATCAGCGTGTGGCGATGCACTTCCCGTTAGCTCAGCGAGCGAGGTTCTCTCCTGGCAGTTGAATTAGCATTTGTCATTAGTTCATTTGTCTGGTGCTCCATGATGTTTCGGGGTAGCTAATGTGCTGCTGGAGTTTTTCACTCGTGAAGAGCCAAAGGCTCATGCTTCAGCACTTTGATTATTAACCCCTGCGGGCGGGGGCTGCTGGTGTGTGTGCACACAGGCCATGTCCCCAGCTGGGCACCTTTCTGTGGGACTCAGCTGCCCCTGGCACTGCAACTGCTCTGCCTGCTCACCTGGGATGGGCAGCGTGCTGCTGAGCAGGGCAGGTGTGCAGGGACCGGCCCCAGGTCCTGCAGGTTTGTTTGTCCAGCTCTGGTTTGGGGAATTACCACCCTAGTCATGTTCCTCATTAGCCAAAACCAGAGTGATTTGCTCTTGGAGTGTTCCCTGCTCTCGTGTTCCTAAAGTGCTGGAAAAATCCGGATTTTAATGTCAGCGACAAGCTCTGTCTGTGTCCTGTGGTTCAGACTGAGTAGGGCTGAGTTTTGGAAGTCTTGTGTTTGTTCCAAGAATAAGGAGCTGTCCTTTGGAGAAGTGCTCCCAGTTTTGCTGGGGAGACATGCTGCTGCCATCTGGTGGGGTTCCTAAAAAAATAATAATAATGATAATAACAAAATGCATCGATTGAACCTGCTGAGGCTGATGGGTTTGAAATGAGGGGTGAAGCCTCAGTCCCTCTGCAAGAGGTGCTGCTGCTGTTTCCATGCAGGATTCCTGGGCTGGTGGAGAGGCTCTGCAGCTGCAGGAGGGATATGGGCAATACTGACTCTTGTTGCTGGTGCAAGGTGCTAACACTGCTGCTGAAATGTTGTGCAGGTGTCCTGTTGGCAGGATATATCCACTCCAGTGGGATAGGAATGTAAGGTGTGGGGGCATTCTACCTGTCTACTTGTGTTTCTTTATTCTGAAAAGTTATTGTCGTTCATCATGGACTGTGGAACCAAGCAATCTCTCTTAATAATGTCAAATCTGTGTTAAAGCAGCAAAAGCTGTAACAAGTGACAATAGAAGAAAGTATTTGAATTAATATTTTTTTAAATTCCTGATTTGCCTCTTTTGAAATTGTGTGTGGGGGTTAACATACTTGTTTCTAATCCTTTTTATTCACGAGGTCACATGACAGTACAGTGTTCCAAACAGTTTGGCTGTTGGTGTTGAGACAGGACATCGTGTTCAGGCTGCCATAACTTTAAGGGCAGAAATGTTTTATCCTTAATCTGCCATTCACTCCTGGCCTGCAAAGGCCTGAAAACACCAAAGTCATTGCTCCATGAAACCCTAAAGAATATTGCATACAGTGGATTGTTGCCTGGACCCTGGAACTATTTTAAGAGGGTTTTATCCCAGCACTGACACTAAGCACAGCAGCAGGAAAGATGTTTCCAGGATAAACTGATAATCTCCTGTTCCTTTAAAGGAATGTGTCCTGCTGAGCAAGGATGCAGTGGGGATTATGTGTTTGGGACAAAATAACTAGAATGGATATTAAGGAAAAAGAGGCGTTACGGGGTCAGAGAAGTCTGAAATGTGGCAGAAGTTCCCCTTCTGCTCTCTGATATTGCTGAAAACCACAATGATGTTTCACATAGTTTATACTATTAATGATGCCTAGGCTGGAAAGCAAGAAAAGCTCAGCAAAAGCTGAACTGTAGACATTTCTTTTATGAAATTCATTAGGATGTTTGGTGGGAGAGGCTTTTTCTGAAGTTAAAGCTCTCTGTGTCATCCTTTTCCAGCCCCTCAAACCTCACCTGCTGACAGAGGACAGTCCTTGACCATCGGGAAATATTCTCTGCTAATTAACACTTCAGTGGAGAGTGGTTTGCTTTGAAGTGTGTAATGTGACATTTTGTGTTTTGTAGCTGCTGGGGTGCACGGGGGGTGGGAGCATGGGGGGCTCCATCACACCCCTGTGGATGGTGCCCAGGGCACAGCAGGGAAGGAAGGAGGAGAGGGGGTGTTGGCACTGGGGTGTTTGTCTCCCCAAGTCACCTCCCCCAGCTCTGTGGGGCTGGGCTTAAACCAGGACAGTTTCCCACTCCTTGTGTTCTACTTGAGTGAGTTTTGCTGCAGTCTGGGGTGCCTGATGCAGACAGACAATGGTCTCATAAGAAAGAGGCCGAGTCATTTTTATCCAGTTATTGGAGGGAACCAGGAGGATGCCTAAGGCAAAGGAGGCAGCACTGGTGATGGGCAGAGTAGAGTGGGGCTGGGGGTTTCACATTCACCATCACAAAGGAAGGAGCTGCAGGTGATCATCTTGCATCCCTATGCCAGTATTTTTTATAGGGCTGCTTTATCTAAATTGGATTCTGACCCTATTTATGAAGAAATGTAGTAGAACAAGGACCCTATTCAGGTTTTTCTGTGTGGGAAGTTTTGCAAAGCTTTATGTGTTTGAGTTTTGTGTTTGAGTGGCTTTTTTTCCAATTTCCTGAAAAGAAGAATTCTGTTAACATTTAAATGACTGTTTCCCAAATGGAGTGAATTAAATGAAATAGATATAATAACTCCTTGCATTCAAATTAGACGTTGGGATTAGGTGAAATTCTATCCAAGTAATATATGAGATTGTCCTTTATTGTCTTGTAACATGATGCAAGAAAGAAGGAATGTGAATAACTTTTTTTTTTTTCCCCTCAAAGTTGTGTGAGGACCATTTGGGATAAATTAGTTCACTGTAAATTATGCCAAGGTCAGCGTTTCACAGGTCACTTGAAATGCAAGTTGCTTTGCAGCACCTGCAGACCTTGATGTTGTTTGTATCCACACAGGACTGGATGCTGATAATCCAGTTAGATCCTGATAGCATTCAGTGTTTTTTCTTTTTCCCTCTGAATTCTGCAAATGTTACAGCTTGTGACTGGATCTGCAGTCTAATATTGATTTTCCAGAAGACATATTTCAGATGTTCTTTTCCTCTCCCCCCCCTGACTCTTTCATCTCTTTTTTAGAGGATCTTTAAGTTGTTGAATTCCCTAATCCAAACCAGAGCTCTTGGTGTTTTGGGGGAGGTGTGAGGGTGCAGCCCAAAGTGTGGGATCCCCCAGAGCAGGAGATAAAGGCTGTGAAAGGGTCTGAGGGGAGGCTGGGGATGTGCCTGGGCTGCTTCATTTCTGGGGGAACAATGGGATGAAAAGAATAGCTTTGGGCAGGTAAAGTGGAGGAAGCCTTTGGGATATGTTTGAAGTGTTTTTTGATGACTTGTAATGGTTGTATCTGGGTCTCATGTATCTTTAATCCTCTGGAAAGTTCTGCCTTCTGGTCTGGAGTAGGTAATGTGCAGCTGTTCTCATGAGAAAAGCTGGCTCAAAGGTGTGTAGAGTTTGCTTAAAAGGAATTTGTGTTCATTAATATAATTGGTGGTGTTTTTTAAAAGGCACGTTAAAAATCCACAAAGAGCTTTAAGTGCTAGAAAATCTCACAGTAGGTGCTGTAAGTTTTGGTTTATTGGTAGTTAGAGTAACTACTGCCCCTGGTTTGTGAAAGTAGACCCCTGAGTAAGGTGGGAGATGTTTAAATCAAAGTGGCAGATGGCAGGCAGTACAAACATGTATGAAAAGGGTAGAGGCTTCTGGGGTCAATGCTTTATTTATTGATGATATTAGTTGTTCATAATCAGCAGTGGCAGGGAAAAAGTGGATGGGATGGGCAGTGAAGGGGTGGTAGCTACAGGTGGTACAAACCATAGTCATTACCTATCTGAGAGAGGTTATAAAAGCTAGTATTATAGCAGTATTATTTTTAAAATAACATAGGAACTATATTTTCTTTAATTTTTTATTTCCCCCACTGTGTTCTGTCTTTTTCATCACTTCTGCCCTTTTTCCTTATTTTCTGCCATTGTCTGTGGTACTTGTTATGAGTGGAGCTTACCAACAGCATGCTTAAATGAAAACAGTAGTGTTTGGAGACAAGGGGTAAATTGTAGAAAATAAATAATGTTTCCCTGTGGAAATCTTTGGAGCTCCATCCATAGTGCACTGCATGAGAAAGCTGGAAAAGGGCAAAGTCATCTCCTCTGCATGTGGCCTTCCTTGGTGTGTGCTGTGAGCACATGGATGGGCTGCAGCCCACAGTGCACAAATTGAATATTTGTGATTGCAGCACGTGGGTCACAGAACTGAGTCTCATCTGGGGAAATCCCCAACTTGCCCATGGTCACCAATCACCAAGGTGCTGATACTTGTAAGGTTGAATTTTGGATTGTAAGTCTGCTGAGACCTTTGATCAATGAAATTGTCGGCTCAGTTTTCTTGGTTCACAGTTCCCTAATTTTGCTAAGATTGCCCGAGGGGGGTTTCAGGAATTGTGGAAAAATGCCAGTGGTGTTCAGGTGAACTCAGGTGTGTGAAGTGAGTGCACGTGGTGCAGTTCAGGCTGGTGTGTGCCAGTGGGCTCAGCCCTGAGAGGGGCCAGCAGAGCAGAAGGCTGCAGGGGAGGACTGTCAGGGACCAAAATGCTGCTCAAAACACTCCAGAGCAATGTACCAAACCTCCCAGATTAATCTTCATTTCAGTATTTAAAGCTGCGTCGTCTTCTCTTATGCAATGGTGGTGGATAAATAAAGGCAGACTTCCACCAGCCTGGATGTGAAACAACTTCCATGGCTACAGCTCTGGAACATGGCCATGTTCAGTCTTTAAATGTGCTTAGTAAGAATTTGAGCTTTAATCTTGAGGGCTGTGGCAGAATCAGTGTGTCCTGGAAGTATCATTCTTTAATTTCCTGATGTGGTGGTTTTGTACAGAGGCTTGGAAGCGTTTGTGTGTGAGTGGAATTTTTATGCTCTTTATGGTGTTGGATATAACACCAGAATGGTTATAGCAGAATCATTTTGTAAAATACACATTCTCTTATTCCTTTAATTTTCTTAGAACATGGTGTAATGGTACTTTGGTGTAATTCGGAAAAAAATAAAAGGTTTTTCAGAGCATTTTGTTCAAGAACTCTTACAGGAAATTTTGTGGAAAAGTGAAATATACTGGGAACTGTAGTAATCCTTGGAATTTAGAGGAGGATTTTCTTTCCCCCATTCTCTTTTATGTGAAAATACATTTTAATAGTTACAAAAAAATAAAAAATTGCTCACCAGAGGAGCTGGTGTTTCAGTTTCCATGTCCTTTTGGAATGGTGCTAATCCTCAGTCTGCTCCTGGTTCACAGCAGTTTGTCTCCCTTATCTGGGTACCACCAGGCAGTGCTCAGGGTTTTCTCACTTTTGCATCCTAAGTGGTGTCAGGGTAGGGCCTTTGCTTAATGGGACCAGTGAAGGTGGGGATGGTATTGAGCTGGTGGCCAAATAGTTATTCAGAGTTTGAGCTAGTTTATTGTGTTTTTTCTGAAGAGTGACTGACTCTGCCTTCTCCCTTGGCAGTGTGTGTGGAGTTGGCTATTGCAGGCAATGCACTTTATTGAATATAAATTCATGTAACTGTTGAGGATGGTTTGTCTGTGGGTAGCAGAGCTGGCTCCATGGAGGAGCAGTGTTGTTCCTGCCTCAGCTGCTGAGATGTCCTGGCACTCTGGCTGAGGGAGGGGAGCCTGGTGCTCTGGGCCAGGGGACTGGCTTTCTCTGGAAACCTTTCTGTTCTGCTTTGGTTCCTAATGGGTTAAGGTGTACTACAGGAAATAGGGGAAAAGTTCTCAGTCCATTTTGGAGCCCTTGGTTGATGTAGGGCACTCCTGTCTGGAGCAGAGCTGCAGGTCACTGGCTCCTGAGCACGAGTGTCTCTGCCTTTTCACCAGGGGCTGTTTGGCTTCCTCCTGCCTCGTTTGTCAAGGCCCTTGGCAGCCCATGTGAGACTATTTGGAAGCCCTCAATTAGAGTTTTTTCCCCCAGAGATGGCACAGTGGCAGGACAAAAGCATTGTCTGAAGGCTGTTCTCATCTCGCAGTGGAACTTCTGTTAGCATGTTTCTGTGAGTTCTGCTTGGAAGGGGATTTCTTTTTGGGACAAGGAAGAGAAAGCATTATTATTTCTGGGTTACTTGCCATCCATCTTTGTTAATTTTATCAACTCCTGAGCTAGTGTTTTTGGTAAAATGAAGAAAATAATTTCCTGAGCCCCTGGGTGGCTGCCCTGTGTTCTCCCTGATGTGTCTGAAGTCCTGGAGAGCAGAGCTCCCTGATGTTGCTGTAGCTCGTGGGATGATGGTGGGGCAGAATTGCAGTTTTTGTTGCTCTGGCTGGAGGAAGGGCTGTGGATCACACAGGGCACGGGGGCTGTGGTCAGAGCCCAAGGTCACCCGTGGGCTGAGAGCAGGGGTGTCCAGCTCCAGGGGACAGCTCACACCTGCTCTGGGCTCCTCTCAAAAAACAGAATAAACTCAGTCAAAACAGCACCAGGGGAATTGAGATGCTGTTTCTGGTTTTGAACAGAAGTGGGGAGTCTCCCCATGAATTCACGCTTTTCAAGGCACATCTTCTATCTCAATCACAAGACATGTCAGTACAGATAGCAATGGACCCAGAAGTGAAGATCTGCCAAGAGTTTTGTCAAGGGCACATGTCTTCTGAGTCATTGTTCTCAGAGTCACTGTTGTTAGCATGATGTACAGGTAAAGACCAGTGGGGTTTAGTGCTTTCTGTTTCCCTGTAGTTCAGCATATGGGAATGAAAAAATCCCCCAATTACCGAACACAGAACCAACCAAGGCTTGTATAAAAATAATACCCAGCTTTTAAAGTGAAATGGCAGTGACTAATGACTAGCATCTACTTTATTCTTATGTCTAAATTCAAATAGTTGGGGGCAGAAGCTCCCAGATAATAATTACTGTTAATTTAAAGGGACAGTGGCCTGCATTGTTAGTGCTCTGTCCAGTGCTGCTTCACCAGTGAATATTCACATCATGCACTGCAACAAAAGGATGTGAAATTGAGACCTGCTAAATCCTCTTCAGGTTTAAATCTAAAAGCCATTGCAAGTTGCCATTTATGATGTGGCAGAGAAAAAGTTTTACCTTCTCCTTGTGGATATGTTTGTGGAGAGGGGAGTGTCTGTGTGTGCTGGGGAATCCTTCTGTGTCAGTGACTAAAGCAAGACCAGCCCAGCACACACAGCTGTAGGACATTGTTAGAACAGTGGTGCACAAAGAGTGGCAGCTGCACTGACAGGCAAGAATGTATTTAAAAAATCTGTTTTACCATGGATCACTTGATTTAATTGAAGACAGTAAGAGTTCTACCTAAGAGCTGAACTAAAAGCAAATTTTAATTATAAAGTGGAAAGTACATTTGATTTGGTTATTTTCAATTATTATAGATACCTCAAGGTATCAGAGTGCTTTTTCTGAGCATATTTGCTCATTGATTGCACTTGAAAAGTCAGGTTTAAGGACTTGCACCGTGCTTTTGCTGGCAGGGCATTCACATCCTCACCCAAGCCTGTAAGCTGTGCTGCAGCTTCCCTTCTGCCCCTGCTGAGGAAACAAAGCATTTGTGTTCTTTAGGTTTGGATTGCTTATTGTTTCCAAAGCAATTGGGGAAAAGTAGGTGAATGTTGACAGAATCAGGACCTGCTTTGACCTACTTGTGGCTTTTTTTCTGATCTCTGTCTTGGGCATGTCACCTTATCATTTTTAAGCTACTGTTTACTCATGTGAAGCCTCATCTAAAACATTGAGAACTGACAGGTGTTTGGTAATTTGAATATTAAATGTATATATCATCACTCCCACAGTTGTTCCCAAGGAGATTTTGTCACTTACCATATGACCCAGTAAAGGGAATTCTTCTGTAATAATTTTATTTCATCCTGAACTATTGTTTAAACTTTGGGTTTGAAGTATTTTGGAGTCATTAATTTCCCTGGAATTGCACCCATGGTAGTGATTCCATCTGTTATCACAAGGTCTTTGACAGACTCAGGATAGAGAAACATATATTAGGATTTTCATGTCAGTTCATGGAGATCACGTGGAGCTAAATACAGCTGTGAAACGAGGAGGTCAAAAGGGAGGTGCTGCAGGTCAGACCTTGGAGTTTCTGTGGATGGAGCTGTGAGACCAAACCAGCTGCATTGTAGCACGTCACTTAATTTGGGTTATAACAATCCAGGCTGTTTTTCTTCTGCTGGGGAGCGGGAGGGACACACTTTCCTTGAAGGTCTTGTATTATTTTAAACAGTTGTGTAAGATGACATTTTGTGGGTGAGTTTTGGAAGGGAAAGAGGCTGAGGATTGCTGGAGCTGTGCTGCCTCCAGCACCTGGTACAGGTCACCTGGCACCAAGACATGAACAGGGCTGGCTGGCTTACCCAAAAATTCACATTTTGCAAATTTTACAGCATTTCAGAGATTTGAATAGTAACCAAATGACCTCTCACAGAAATTCATCAGGTACATGTTCTGCTGCTGCCGACACGAAGGAATTCTGAGCAGAAGGAATTCCATCCCACTCTCAGCAGGCTGTTCACTCAGAGGTGCTGTTCACCTCTGCACTTCAGTGTGTCTGAAATTGCCTTTTGAATCTATTGAAAAGGAGTGGTTATGGCTCCAATGTAATTGAGACTGTCAAGGAAATAGGTGGAATTTTTACAGCACTGTGAGACTTGATGGTATGTGACAGAGGATCATTCACTCCACTGGCCCATGGTAATGGGAGACTGATGTGTCTTTAAGCATCCTGGTAATAAATAGAAGACTGATTTTCTACTTTTTTTTTCCTTTCTTCTTTTTTGCAAGGCTGTGGGTCTTTCTTAAATCTTCATTAACATGTACTAAAATATAAAGCACTTCTTTCACGTTCCAAAAATAGCCCATCTGAGACATCTTCTGGACTTTTGGCTGTAGAGGTTATGAATTTATTTATTTCACACTTGTGTTCTGACGTGTCCCTTCTGTTCCTACAGTAATTCAGAGAAGGAATGACTGGGCAGGGTTGAGCACATAGAAATCTTTACACAGAAAAAAAATTGCAGCAGTTTGCAATAATTTATGAGAGTAAAATGTGCAGAGGAAGTCTTAGCAAGGCTGGTGTGAAATGCCTCGTGTGCAGCTCCAAGGACACAGCTTTAATGTGTGGCTGGGCCTTTGAGCACCATTGTCAGAGCAGCTAAAGGAGGGTCCTGAGCTGCCTTTCTGGAGGGGACAGTGCTGCCAGAGCTGTGTCAGATGTGCTGCTCCTCTGCCTCTGCTCCTGCACTTGGGGCCTCTCTGCTCAGTGTTTGCTTGGCTGCTGTGGAGTGTTGGGGTTGGGAATTACAGCATCTTAGAGGCTTAGTGTGTATTTTAATTAATATTATAAATATTATATATATATATAATATATATTATATATATTATTTGTGATTCTAATATCCATGTCTGTGCGAGACAAATAAAATAGTGTTATCTAAAATAATTTCTGGTGAAGAGAATGGAAGAGAAAGTGTTGACTACGAAGCATTATGGGTTTCAATTCTGTGTCCTGTATTATTGGAGAATACAGAATTCCTTTGAATAAGGAATGAGTGGAGTAAGCTGAAACTTGAAAGGTCAGTGAATGAATAAGATTTGCCTCTTCCATCTAAAAACTTTGATGAATGTTCGTGGATTTATCATCACTGCAGAATTTGGGGAAGTGAATATAAACAGCAGTAATTCATATAATTGCAAGGTACCCTCCACCTCATAGGTATATACATATTTCTTTGAGTATTTGTATAAGTCCTCTGGCAGGGTGGGAGGTGCAGGGAAGCTGCTGCTGTAGCAGAGGTGCTGGGATGGCTGCTCAGAGCAGAGCTGTCAGTCAGGGATGTGACCAGGGGCCTTATTAACCTACTTTGCTCTGGAGGTGCAGAAATACTCCAGGAGCTGTGCCAAGGCCTGCAGGCTTGTTGGACGTGGAGAAGAAGGATTCTCATCTGGGTTTTTCTTGGTTGGCTGGTGGGAATGGGAATAGAGGTCAGTGAATTGGGGCAGGAATGTGCCTGTAATAGTGGTATAAGCTTGAAAAAGAAAGAAGAAAGACCTGCAAAAATACACGGAGCTTTATGTATTTATTGGGTGTGTTATTTATTTGTGAACATCACAGGCCTTACAGAGCTATGCCATTGACTGAAAAAAAAAGAATTAAAAACGGAATTAAAAATGTATCTGAATAAATGTCTTGTGTAGTGTGGTAATTTATTGTAGCTGTGGTTCATATAGGCAGTTGAGAAGTGAATAAAAAGGTCTGAAGTGTAGTCAGAAAATCTTGTGTAAATGAGGAAATAAATTTCATTTGGAAAGCGGTTTCAATTTTAAGCTTCCATGAAGAAAGACAAATTAAACATTTTTAAAGATCTTAACCATAACAGTATCCCTTTAATTTTCGCTCCTTTCTTTTAAGTAAGATACTCTGAATCACTTTTTGTTCAAGGAGACAGATTTCTTGCAGTAATCAGTTTTGCTTTTAGCTCTGATTTGTAAAGAATAAGTGGTAATGGCACACATGCTGGAGGGTGTGATTAGAACCAACGTTAAAAGGCTTTTTTAGGACATGGATGGCTGGAAAAGGAGCTCTGGAGAGGTCTGCACTGAGCAGGAGGGAATGAAGCACACCTTTGAAGTCGTTTAACCCTTTCCCATAAAACACCTGAAATGAAATCTGGGTGTTTTCTTCAGGTTCTGCATCTGTTCACTTGCATTCAGTCAGTTCTTTCCCTGAGCAGATCCCATACCACTGAAAAAACCAGTTCCTGGGTATGTGTAAGAAAAGCTTGGCTATTTGGAGTAACTTAGAGGTTTTTTGAAGTGCTTTTGGGTATTTTTTGATTACTTTACAGTATTCCATGGAGAATGTTGAGAAAACTTAATGAAATGCTGAGAATGCACATTGGTAGTCAGTTAATTAAATTGTCCTTTTGTGTAATCTTCTTAAGTAACTTACTTTCTACTCAGTGCCTTTCCAACAATCACAAATTGTTGTTCACGTGCAGAGTCCTGCATGCAAAACCTACTTCACTTGCCAAAATATTAAGAAAATATTTAGCAGGCGGAGTATATTTTTCTAGGTCCCAGATGTTTAAAAGTACAAGAAGATTTTGCTTTTGTCTGTGAACATCTTCACCCAGCTTTCGTCAATCCAGATCAGCCTGCCTATGGTCATTTGTGCCAATGAGCACTCAGACTCCTGCAGCTCATCCCAAGGATGGGTGAAACGGGGAACTGTCTGACTTGGCTTCTCTGCCTCAAAGTTAAATCCAAGTGAAATCAAAGTTTTCCTCAGTAGTATCTCCTTAGTTATCTTTTTTCAGTTTGCTTTCATATCATATCTCTCAAAGATTTTCTTCTTTTTTTTCCCACTGTAAATATTTCATTTTAGGATCTTTGAAGTATTGCCAGCTGGAGGCTGCTACAGAGCAATAGTGACCTGAAAATCATTAACAGCACATCCAGTGCTTAAATAGCTCGAAAAATAACAGCTGTTCTTTTTGATAATGTCTTTTAACAATGAAACCTTATTTTTCCATGCTTGTGTGCTAAAAATTCTGCTGTCACAAACAGCTCTGCCTCAGTGTTTCAGACTCTTCTGTGGAGCAGCTACTGCAGGTTTGGGGATTTCTGTGCAGTCCCCAAAGTGCTGACATGGACAGTGGCCACACGGGTCAGTGTTTGTGCTGTGGGCCCTGCTGAGTTCCTGGTGAGCAGGTATTTAGCATAGCTCACAGGTGGGATAGCCAGAAATGTGGGTTTATCTCTGAGCTGTCTCTGGCCCATGGGTGGGTGCAGGATGCTCCTCACCCGGTGGGGATCCTGCAATTCCCTGTGCTCCTCCTTCAGCCTCCTGCTGCTGTGGCTGCCAGGGCTCTTGATTCCCACTTTTACTGCTCCTTACTCGTGCTGGGAGTTTAGAGCAGCCTTCCAGAGAGCTCTGGTCATGGCAGTGAAGTGGACTCAGCACTGCTCTGCTGTAATATTTTCCTGCTTTTCCTAATGAATCTGTGGGTGGCTTTTCCTTTAAAAATTATAGCTGAAATGACTATGAATATCTCCTTTAAGCAAGATTGTATCAGCTTCTGCATCTCTCAGACAATGTGTGTACAGCCAGAGGGTAAAACCCATTATAATGCCACGCTAATTGCAGGAGTGTATGTGCTAAAACTCTCTTGTTGTGAGAAATCCAACCTAAACAAACCTGGCTGCTGATGATCCCTCTGCCAGCCCTGCTGAGGGGAGCCCAGGTCACCCTGCTGGCAGGGCAGGGTGCAGGGTGGGCTGTGACACACAGCACAGCCCCTGGCTGCACACACAGGGACAAAGGACTCCTGTGAAAACAGAAAATTGGGCTCCTCAAATCCCAGGCTGGTTATCTATGGGGAGGCTCTGCTGGTTCTCTGCACTCCCTGCCGGGGGAGGCACCTCTAGAGAAACAGTTCATGTGTTACCCTGGAGCTGCAAAAACTGAAAAAGAGATGAACCCACCTCTCCCTGTCCCTCCTCACCTGCCAGAGGCAGTGACTGACTGAGATCCTCTCTGACATGTGCCCAGGCTGCCATTGTTCCTGAACAAGTGTCTGTCTGTCCTGCCTTTGTCCGTGCTGCTGGCTGTGTCTGGGCCAGCACAGCTGTTTGGGGCCAGCTCAGCTGTTTGGGCCAGCCCGAGCTGCACAGCCCTGGCCAGCTCAGGAACACCAGCTTTGGGCTGCCAAACTCACTTTGAGTGAACTGAAGTTGGACAAAACCATTTAGCATTGGAATAATTTAACTTCCATTAGGAATTGCCACAGAGCATTAAAAGGAGTTTTATGTGCATTGGGACATGGACTGCAGTCTGTGATGGGAGAGAACACTGCTGGCAGTGGGCAAGGTCCCTGGAGAGCCTGAGCATCACCTTTGTCCTCTCTCCCTGGGGTTTGAGTCTTCATAATGGTAAATTGCTAAAGCAGCTGCTGTGCTTAAAATCTCAGCCTCTGTGGATGCATTTCCTTTTTCTCCTTCAGTAGGACATCTGTTGCTAAATCCACATATATATATTGCTTTGTTTTCTTAAGGATTTCACACTTCCCTGCTTATTTTCCTCACCTCTCCCCTTTGCTTCCCAACAGTCCATTAAATGTTGTGGATCAGTTTTTGTCACATTTTGGTGGGGCTCAGTGCCAGAGAACAGAAACTGCTCTCGTGGCCTGTGCCTGCGTGCAAATTTTATGTACCCAATCAAGCATTTCCCAGATAAGAGATTTGATAAGTGCACAGCCTCTCCCTGCCCTTCAGTCCTGGGAATCTTGTGGGTTTGTGAACTTTTCTAAGGGATTTTTAATATAATCCCATGCTCAAGTATATTTTGAAATATGCCAAGATGTGATTGATTGTGATACCATGTACTGAAAAAGTGTCATATTGGTATCACATGCCCTTGAGTGTGAGCTGTGCTGTTTGTTTTAAAGTGTACATCAAACATGCCTGGGTGAGCAGCTGAAATGCTTGTGGGACCAGGTCACTTACATATCTCAGGGCAAGGCTTGCTGGAAAAGCCTGTGTGATTGAGAGTCAAGTAACTGAGGAAAAAAAGTTCACTGACTAATATGAAAAACTTGCAGAGTAATCCTATTAAATTCCCTCCTTTCTGGTAAGTCCTGATGTAAATTTATAGATACTCTCTATAAATGTGAAGGAAGGTTTGTTTTCCTGATGGAACAAACTCCACCAGCAGTTTCCCACACCACCCCAAGAACATTCTTTCATTATCTTGCTCCTGTGTAATAATTGCATGGAGCAGTCACAAACTTGTTTTTCTACCAGTTGAAACTACAGAACAATGTGTATGCCTTGACCTGGATTCAGGGAGAGAAAAAGTCACTGTTGGCATAGACTCCACCTTGAAAATTTGCCATCAGCATGGCAGAGTTGCTAAAGGCTTATAATGCCTAATTGAAACAGCTGAATGCCTGCAAGGATTCTTTGAGATAAGGATTGTCTTTGGAAACATTTTAACTAGAGGTCTGGATTGTGTCATTAATCTCTTCTATATTCCTATTACTTTTTAAAATTGTATTATTTCTGGTGTGATTAGCCTGCAAAGTAAATAGAAGGTGCAGTTTTTGTAAAGTGTCTTTTTTCTTTATGTGTTTTATGTGAGACTATTTAAAAAGCTTTTTGTGTAGTTCTTAAATATAGCAAGACATACATCCATTATGTATAATCAGCAGAACAAAAGGGTTTCTGGTGGCAGGACAGGGCACCCACTGCACTTGAGGGGATGCTGGCCCCAGGGCTGGTCTCTGCTGTCCCTCAGCTGCTGGGGTTGTCATCTGCTCCCCAAAACATCCTTGTCCTCAGCCCAGCTGTGTGCTGGCCCAGCTCCCTCTGTCACTGCAGGGATGTCACTTGGGATGACTCCACTCAGAGTTCAGTGCTGGATCTCCCAGCTCAGGGTCTCTGTTCCAGTCTCACTCCTAAAGGCATGGTTAGAGCTGAGCTCTCTGCCTTGATGCAAGATTTATCAACTTATTTTTTGACCCATACCTATATATAAATTTTTGCTCAGTTATTTTTGGTTCAAATCTTGGTCTGTGATCTCTTTATCCCCAGCTGCAGCTGGTGCTTAGTGAGTGGAGCCTTTGAGGCTTCAGTAGTGTGCTGAAAGTGCAATGGTGCCTGTGCTGATGGATGGAGGGGGGATGGATGGATGGAGGGAGGGAGGGATGGAGGGAGGGATGGATGATGGATGGAGGGAGGGATGGATGGATGGAGGGAGGGAGGGATGGATGGATGGATGGATGGATGGATGGATGGATGGATGGATGGATGGATGGATGGATGGATGGATGGATGGATGGATGGAGGGAGGGAGGGATGGAGGGAGGGATGGATGGATGGAGGGAGGGAGGGATGGATGGATGGATGGATGGATGGATGGATGGATGGATGGATGGATGGATGGATGGAGGGAGGGAGGGATGGAGGGAGGGATGGATGGATGGATGGATGGAGGGAGGGAGGGATGGAGGGAGGGATGGATGGAGGGAGGGAGGGATGGATGGAGGGAGGGAGGGATGGATGGATGGATGGATGGATGGATGGATGGATGGATGGATGGATGGATGGATGGATGGAGGGATGGATGATGGATAAATGGATGGAGGGAGGGAGGGATGGATGATGGATGGATGGATGGAGGGAGGGAGGGATGGATGGGTGGATGGATGGATGATGGATGGATGGAGGGAGAGATGGATGGATGGATGATGGATGGATGGAGGGATGGATGGATAGATGGATGGAGGGATGGATGGATGGATGGAGGGATGGATGGATGGATGGATGGATGGAGGGATGGATGGATGGATGGATGGAGGGATGGATGGATGGATGGATGGATGATGGATGGATGGATGGATGGATGGATGGATGGATGGATGGATGGATGGATGGATGGATGGAGGGATGGATGGATGGATGGATGGATGGATGGATGGATGGATGGATGGAGGGATGGATGGATGGATGGATGGATGGATGATGGATGGATGGATGGAGGGATGGATAGATGGATGGAGGGATGGATGGATGGATGGATGATGGATGGATGGATGATGGATGGATGGATGGATGGATGATGGATGGATGGATGGATGATGGATGGATGGAGGGAGGGAGGGAGGGAGGGAGGGAGGGAGGGAGGGAGGGAGGGAGGGATGATGGATGGATGGATGGATGGAGGGATGGATAGATGGATGGAGGGATGGATGGATGGATGGATGATGGATGGATGGATGATGGATGGATGGATGGATTGATGGATGGATGGATGGAGGGATGGATGGATGGATGGATGGATGGATGGATGGATGGATGGATGATGGATGGATGGAGGGATGGATGGATAGATGGATGGATGGATGGATGGATGTATGGATGGATGGATGGATGGATGGATGGAGGGATGGATGGATAGATGGATGGATGGATGGATGGATGGATGGATGATGGATGGATGGAGGGAGGGAGGGATGGATGGATGGATGGATGGATGGATGGATGGATGGATGGATGGATGGATGATGGATGGATGGAGGGAGGGAGGGATGGATGGATGATGGATGATGGATGGATGGAGGGAGGGAGGGATGGATGCATGGATGGATGGATGGATGGAGGGATGGATGATGGATGGATGGAGGGATGGATGGATGGATGGATGATGGATGGATGGATGGATGGATGGATGGAGGATGGATGGAGGGATGGATGGAGGGATGGATGGAGGGAGGGATGGATGGATGGATGGATGAATGGATGAGAGGGATGGATGAAGGGATGGATGAAGAGGTGGCTCCTGCCTGCTGTAGGATTCACCCCTGCTGGGGTGTCCTCACAAAGCAGGGCAGGGAATTCAAACAAGTTCTTCTGAGAGCCTCAGTAAGTAAAGCTGCCTTTCTAGCTGTTCACTCAATTAGCTCCTAGGAGATTTTCCTGCTTTTCTAGTTTCTCCTGGGGATATGTGACCTGATAGCATATTGCTATAAATAATTATTTTACTAGTATCAAAGTAGGTACTGTACACAAACACAAAGCAACATTTTCAGCATCTTTTTTTGGATGCTGTAAATACAGGTTTTCAGACAGGCTGTTTCCTTTCTTCCTTTCTTGTTTCTGTTCTTTGCAGTGACAGTTGTGATCTTCAGAACTGGGGTTGTTGGTTTAGTGCTGCCCCTTGCAGTGGGGTTGCTGGTGAGTGGCACAGAGCTGCCATCCAAGGCAGGGAGGTGAGGGGCAGGCTGGCATTGCTGCTGCTCTGGGGAAGAGCAGAGGAATTGCTTTCCAGATGGATACTGCAGGGCAGCATCACTTGTTTGTGAAAGGGGGTTATTGAAAAGGAAAAATAAACTGGCCTGAAATGAATGCCCCAGCAACCCCACTGAGCTCCTTCTCTGTGAGAGACTAGGAGAAGTGTCTCTTTGTTCACCCAAACCAATTGTTTTTGTCTGGGAAGGTTTGGAAGAGCAGAGCAGCCACACCAGGCCTGGCACAGCAGAGGTGAACTTCACCAGCTCTGCAGCTGTTCAGATCTTTTTGGTTTTTAAAAAAGGTCCCACAGCTATAAAAATCAGCATCAGTAGATCTGTGGTAGCTATCAACATGAATCATAGTTTTGTCATTTAATTAGACCCTCACTTTATTTACCCTGTTCCCAGCCAGGCTGCACAGCAGCTCTGTCCTTGGAGGATTCACTGGTGCTACTGGGAGGTGCAAAGTGCCAGCAGGTTCCTCAAGCAGGCTCAGCTCAGGAGAATCCTGCAAATCAGGGAATCTGGGCTCAAACCTTTGCACTCTGCCTTCAGTCAGCAAGGAAAAGATGGGCATCCATTCAGATTTTTAGGGGTAGTGGCTGAAAGGATTTTCAGGTGTTCAGCAGCTGCTTTCCTGTACATATAATCTCTCCTAAGATAATGTCTATTGTAAAATGTTTTCCTTTAAAAAAATTTGATAAATTAATTAGGAAGGGAGTTAGACAAATTTCTGGTTCAATATCAATAGGAAAAAAGTTATGCAGATTGTGTTACTGTTCATGTGTAATTAACATTGATATGAGAACTTTAATTAAGGCAACTGGAAGCTGCTTCATGGCTCTCTGCAGAGCAGGTGTGAACTTACTCAGCTCTGGATGGTCAGTGTAGTGTCCATCTGAACTGCTTTTGGTGAAAGCTGACTGTTGAATTCTGTGTTTTATGCATCCATTGTTTTGTACAAGAACAGCTGCAGAAAACAAGTGGATCCAAAGTCATCAAAAATCCAATTTTGATACCTTTTTGCAGTGACCTCCACTTTAAATGTTCTGGTTCCATATTTTAACATTTCCCTCAATTTGGGCAGTGGGAGGGAAATACTTCTGGCCTTGTAAAATAATTTATCAAGTGTCAGACTTTGCTTGGAAATGTTTTGGGCTACTATTCTAAAACTGAATTCTCTTATTCTAGTTTAATATTTTATTAGAAGTTGGGAATGACCATTTTAATCTAGAATTCAATTAAAAGGACACCTTTTGAGGTCATTGGTAGTTCTGTGTGGAGGTATGGCACTATCTGAGGAGTATACATGAGTGTAGGTTATAGTTTTATTAGCTTGATTTTTAAACTAATCAAAGGAAAATGTTAGCAATTTATAAATTTAATTTTCTTAGATAGGAACTATGTAAGTAGATGTTTTACAGTAAAAGTCACATGTTTGTTTAAAATATACATTCAAAGCTCCCTGTATGGAACATTTAAATAATTTAAACACCTCGTTGTTGTGCAAGGCACTGGAAAATAGGAAATGCATAATTGTATTAAAAGCCCTTTTGAGATTGTTTTTAGCTGTGTTTCTCACCTCAGACATAGTGTGGTACCACCTTCCCAAGTGCCCCCTTGCCCTGGTTTGAAGTACAAAGGGCTGTTAGCAGGTAGGCTGAGGTGTTGGGGCTGACTTTGGGTTGGTAGAACTGGTTTGAAATCAGATGTGGTAATTGGGAGTGAGGTGGATATCTGAACACCTAATTTTTTATTTAGGTATTTAAGACATGAACCTGAGGCACAAGAAGCTGCCTTGCATGTCTGCTGTTGAGGAGTCACATGAGAGAGAAAAGCCAGCAATTTCTTAAGGACAGATGTAGTTATCAGGGTGCACAGCTGGATGTGGATCCTTCTGTGGCTTCAGCACTGCACTGAGATGGAAGTTATGTTGTGTAAAAATGTGCATATACTCTGTTCTGTAGTGATGTTTGAGAAACTTGCCTTAAAAACTGGGATTGGGAATTGAGCACCATAATCTCCTTGCTCTAGTTTTATGGTTCTCATTATAAAATTCTATTTTCAGAATCCAATTATTTTAAATTAAAATACTTGCCATGTGCAAAGCACCTTATAATTCCTGAGCTACTACACTTGCATTCCATAAGCTGTGTGGGAGAAAGACCAGTATCACTCCTGTTTGACATTTGTGGAAACTCAGGTACCACGAGCTGCAGCTTCTCCAGATGTGAATGATTGGCTGATGGGTCAGTAAATAGCCTTGCACTTGCCAGTGTTCTGTCAGGACAGGATTATGGCATCTTTTACCCTCTTTGGAGGGGAAGAAGTGAGCAACAGCCTGGATCAAATCTGATCTGGGTAACAGGAGTGCTTCAATGAGGTGTTTTGGGAGGTGAGGGAGGGCTGATCCTGACACCACTGCAGGTGCTGGTGCCACCATGAGCTCAGTGTGTCTCTGCTGGGCTCTGTGTGCTCCATGCACACATCTCCCACCTGTGACACCCTCTGCAGGACAGTGCTCAGTGCCCTCACATTGCTGCTTTCTCCCTAGAAATGTCTGCACCTTGTTTTAGACTTAGAAAAAACTGTCTGTCAGGAGTATGTGATGTTCTTTATCCTTTGTTCCCTAGGTCAGTAACAGATCCACGAGATGGAAAGAGAGTTGCACTCAAAAAGATGCCCAACGTCTTCCAAAATTTGGTCTCCTGTAAAAGGGTCTTCCGGGAGTTGAAGATGTTGTGTTTTTTTAAGCATGACAATGTAAGTAACTTCAGAATAATCTTGAAATATTTGAGAAAAGCTAAAGTAAAATGGAGTTCTCTGTAACAGGAGTGTGTTTTGTTACAGAATATCTAAAATGCTTTAAGAGCTCTCTGATTATTCAGTGATCAGATTTTCTGGAAACTCTGATATTACTGTTACTATAAAAATGGAACTGTTAAGAATCTAAGGATACTCATGATTTCCCCTCCAAAGTGTTTGCAAACAGACAATCAGACACTGCTGCCCAGTCTTATTTCAGGCCTTGGGAGAGTGTCAGGCTGCACAGAGCTGTGTCAGCTGGAGCCTGTTCCTCCTGAGCTCTTCTGTCCCTTTGCTGCTCCTCTCCCAGACCTGCTTTAGGTAAAATCAGTCACCTGAAGTCCAAACATTCCAATTCTGTTTGGGTTGACCCTTGGAGTTTGAAGTGCATCTGAAGTTTGGGTGCTTCACCCAAGTGTCATGAACATTCCTAGGACAGGACCCAAATACCCACACCAAGGAGGATCTTTTTCTGTGAGAGAATGTGAATTTTCTGCTGGGTTCTTTTTTTTTTCTTTTTTTTTTTTTTTCTTTTTTTACTTTTTCTACCACTGAGCTGCTTACACAGAATGGGAACAACTTTGGGGTTTGCAATTCCCATGTGGAAGCAGTGAATCACAAAACTCTGCAAAACTAAAGGCAGAACAAAGTGTAGTATCTTCTGCTTTTACATTTCTTTGCTGGAATTACTTCTTTCAAAGATTTTATGTTCATATATATTGTAAAGAAACCACTTTTTATTGGAGAGATAAATCTGTGCTTTCAAACTACTGCTCAAACAGCTGGAAAAAATTTATTGAGTTAAAAAAGAGAGACATTGAATGTACAGAATATCTGACATGGTGAGTTATTAAATTTACATACCTGGTGGGACAGAACATTGGTCTGTCTGTGGGGTAGAATAAAATGAAGCCATGTGAGAAATGTGCAGTCTGTCTTTTTGAAAGGGATTTGGTTTTTGTTTGACTGGAATAGGCCTTGACCTTGTGTGGTGTTTCCTAGGTACTCTCTGCCCTCGACATCCTCCAGCCTCCACACATTGACTATTTTGAAGAAATGTATCCTAAATATAAAAATAGAAATCTGAATTGAGGTAGGTGTGATTTTCATTAGCTTAGGAGCTGCCAGTATCTGGTGTAATCTGTGAAGGGCACCACAGAGCCCTGGGGCCTGCATGTGGACAGTTTTATCTGGAGAAGTGAAGCTGTGCAGAGCTCCAGGGGTGTTGCAGGTGGGTGGTGCAGGCTGGGCTGAGCCCTTGATCCTGTGAGCCAGGATGTGCAGGGACTGTGGGACTGACCAGGGCACTCCCCCACAATATTGTTTGGAAACTCTCTCCAGCAATGAATCTCCTCTCAGGTATTAGTGCTTTGGAAAACTTTGTGGTGGTTGCAGAGAATTCTGCCTGCACACTTTGGAAGCCTGGGTCACCTGGGTCACCTGGCTCACCTGGCACACCTGGCACACCTGGCTCACCTGGCTCACCTGGCACACCTGGCTCACCTGGCACACCTGGTACACCTGGCATACCTGGCTCACCTGGCACACCTGGCTCACTTGGCACACCTGGCTCACCTGGCACACCTGGCACACCTGGCACACTTGGCACACCTGGCTCACCTGGCACACCTGGCTCACCTGGCACACCTGGCACACCTGGCACACTTGGCACACTTGGCACACCTGGCACACCTGGCACACCTGGCACACTTGGCACACCTGGCACACCTGGCTCACCTGGCACACCTGGCACACTTGGCACACCTGGCTCACCTGGCTCACCTGGCAGTGGGCAGGCAGGGCTGTGGCTCTCCTGCTCTGCTCTGTCTGCTCCAGCCCACGTTGCCCAGAGATGAGTCCCACATGTTCTGTCACTGATGCACAGGTATGAGCTGCTGTGGCAGCTGCATTCCCGCAGGGAATTTGTGAGAAACACCTGACATGAGTGTCATGGTTTGGTTTGGATTTTTCCTTTTCACACCTGGATTGGGCTGTCTTCTGGTTGTGAAGTAGGGAGTTTCTGCTTTCTGAAATGCTGGAGTGAATCCCTGAGCTGGGAGGGCTCTGACTCCCATGGGAGGAGAAGTTCTTTGCCACTCCTGTGGTTAGAGCTGGGCAGGTTGGGTTTTGTTGCTGGTGGGTCTCAGCTGCTTTTTTGTATGACCCACTTTACAATTAATGGGTGGGAAATTGTCATTATTTTTAGGTAACCTGAACTTTTGAAATATGGTTTGATCTATTTATATAACACCTTGGATTGGTTGGTGCAGAAAGTAGATGTAATCAATGTGGTGATTTTAACCAAAGTACAGCACAGTTTGCTGGTGGAGAAACACATTATTTAGTTGAAAATGTTGCTGTGCTGTACTGGGGCTTTTTCATACGAGTTTAGGTAAAGCTTTAAAATTCTGCTTTGATATTTCTTTCACGTGAGGAGCATATAAGTATTCTTCAGAAACTGGATTTTGGTTCTGTGCACTAGTTCAATGCCCTCATTTAGAACAAGTCATATGAGTTTAAATCAGATCTAGGTTAAGGATTACTCCTTCCGTGTAATTGTACAATCAAGAATATTTAAATGGGATAAGCTTATTTTTATAAGCTTAGCTGCTGCCAACTTTTGAATATAAAACCAGAATGGTGGTTTCCTTCATGGCTAACTGACTTTAAGTCATTCTGAGTAGTGCTCTGTAGGGCTGTCTTTTTTATATTTTTGTTAATTTCTTGACTCTAATATTGGCAGTAGAAGACTATTGCTCTGTGTAATCTTTTTTGTCCTTTCTTTAGAAATAATTACAATAACTGCACTTAGGACCCTTAAATTCCTTAAAAGAATGAATTAGTAAATGTTTTGATTTATATACCCATTTTTAATTGCATGTTTTTCTGCTTACTGTAGTGTAAGGAGAACTTATTTGATTTGTTTGAAGAAGATCAGGTAAAGATGTTCCATATTGGGGGATGTAGCTGTCAAACCTTCCTTTGTTGATCCACTAGTAGAGTTCCTAAAGATATCACAGGGCTGTTCCATTTTTGCAGTAGGACATATTGAACAGTGATGAAAGTGTGAAGGGCTGAAGTTGGTACTGAGTGATTTCCTTTGTTCTTTCCAAAGGGTTGTAGTGCCCTTTTTGGGGAAAGAAATGTAATATAAGAATGGCTAAAATGATGTGAATGATGTGTTGCAAATGAGCTGGTACAGTTCATTTCAATTATTCAGTGTTTCGTAGGTACCAGCAGGAATTGCAGAGTGTATTTTTTAAAGAGAACTAATTATAAAACCACCTTAAAATTTTAATGATAAATTAAAAGATTTCTCAGGAAACCGGTGATGAATAAAGGAATTTTAATCTAGTGAGATTTTTGTTTTAGGATGAAAATTCCTGACAAACACTCAGATTAAGATATAATTTGAATTAATAATGAAGTTTTTGGTTGAAAATATTTGTGGTCATTTTGAATCTTATAGGTATTGATGTTGTTATTACCAATATCACCAGTGCAAAAAGGAATGACTGATAGCTCTTTTTTCCAGTTACAGAATATTCCACAGTGGATTGCAATACTGAATTCAGCAACTGCAGATTCATGGATGTTCTTCTTTAAGAACTATCCAAAGTTTTTGCAGTAACTTTTTGGCAACTTTGCCCGTTAAAGTGAATATCAGCAGCTGCTGAGAAGTCTCCACTTCCCAGGGGTGGGGTGTGGATCTGAGCAGCAGTAAAAGCAAGATGGGCAGTGAATTTCCCCAAGGGGTGGCAGAGCTGTTTCCTGGTGGGCTGTGGGGTGATGCCTGTGACTGTGGGGTGCAGAGGAGCAGGCTGAGATGTGTTCTGCAGGCAGGCAGGGTCAGTGCCAGCAGCTCACCCTGGCAGAGAGGGGATTTTCCTCCTGACCCATGGCTGGGCTCCTCTGGCCAGGGACTGCCAGGGTGACCCTGGGCCACAGAACTGGGCTGTGAGGGATGCAGGGACCAAATGAAACAGCCCAAGCCACGATGAGAGTGCCACCTCACCGAGGGCACTTCATCCCTTGCTAACACTGATGTGTCACTGTGCAGAATTTCCCAGCTCAGCAGGTCCCAGCCAGCAGAGCCAGTCGAGTTCTTTTGTGCCGCGCATTTGCTTTGATAATTACTCTGAAGCAAATTGGTACATTTGTAGATCTAATTTTATACAGCTACTTAACTAATTACTGCTGTCAGGAGCAATTTCTGTGTGGCAGCAGTGCAGGGTGGTGGTGTGCTCAGCCAAGGCAGGCCCTGGCAGTTGCAGTCACAAGAAGAAGCTGCAGGTAGCGGCGAGAGGCACCAGAGCCCTGGCTGGGGGTGCTGGTTTTGCTGGCTGTCCCCAGCAGGTCCAGCAGCAGGACAGGCTGGTTTGTCACAGCAGAGCCCCTGCTCCTCTCAGAGCCTGCTCACATTACCCAGAGACAATAATCAGATGGCTGCTGCGGGGTAATGGCACCTCCAGCCCTGTCAAGGGCTTTATTTAATGCGCCCCAGACCTGGAGTGCTGCAGGTGCCATTTCAGGCCCTCGTTTAATTTAAGCTGCTTTAGTTGGCATGGCAACTAGTTGAGACATCTGGGAGACATTATGCTGGGGATTGAGATTTAGGAGGATTTGTGGCGTAGCAAAACAAAAATCTTGTCGTAATAAAGTGCAGAGTAATGCTTTTGGGTTTTTAAAAATGCTTTGCTTTGAATTGGATGTAAAGATTTGTTGCAGATATAAGGTAAACCGCAAATTTTAAAAGTCTGGTATAAATATTTAAAAGGATCTTTGCTAAAGGAAAAGAAAAATTAGAGGACTACAAATTATGGTGCTGCAGGGTTGGGTTTTTTCTTTATGAATTCTTTATGAATGCAATTTTAATATTTTTTTTCCTCAAAAAGTTGGAGATATTTAATTTATTAAATGAGTTTTTGTGTGGTGTTCTGTTGCCAGATGAACCCTTTGGCCAACAGGGATTTGGCCTGGAGAGGGTTTGTAGAGCAACAGATGAAAGCAGAGCATTGACTGAGTAGAGATGAAAGAAAATGAACATTCAATATCATTTAACATGGGGCAAGTGTGCTCTGCCTCCTTCAGCCACAGATGTGGTAATAGCAGAGTTGCAAATGTGTCTGCTACACTAAGCCTTTAAACAGTAATGTTTGTAATGAATGCCTGTAGTGCCCCCAGTATTTCTTGTGCTGGTTTCTGTGTGTTATCGTGGTCCCACACCCAGGACATTGTCAGGGTCTCCCCATCCCTGGTGGAGGTGTCCCCCCCTTTCCCTGCTTTAGGAACCCTGGACACACACACAGCCCCCAGAGCCCCCTCCCCTCAGGCCCAGGTGTAATTTGCCCTTCAGTAACTTTGTACAACCTTCCTCATGCAAACTGCCTTGGGCTGATCTGTTTTCTTTCACAAGCCGTTCTTTATTTTCATTCCTGTAAGGATTTGACCTCTGAAGCAGCTTTCTTCTCTTTGGCTCAGTAGTTCTGGGCTGTAAGAGCTCAAGCAGGAGTCAGTGAATGTTTCAGGAGATGCTGTGCCTGTTGTGCTTTCCCTTAACCCTGAGCTGCAGCTATGTTGTCACTGAGTTGATGCAGAGTGACCTCCACAAGATCATCGTCTCTCCTCAGCCGCTCAGCTCCGATCATGTCAAAGTTTTTCTTTACCAGATTTTAAGAGGTAACTTTTCTTCTTCTAAAGCTAATGAAAATTATGTAGTTACAAATACTTTTTTTAATGTTTATTCTGAAGGCATTCTCATATTGAATAAGCTTCCTGTAGGAACTTCTTTTAATTTCATATTTGAATAAATACCAAGCATGGATCACTGTAGCTACAAGAGTGTGGCACCCCTGCTGCCTTAAAGCATTGTCAGGGAAAGAAAAGTCATGCTTTTAGAATCAGGGAACAGAAAGGATGCCTAGACTGAACCAGATGGGTAAATATGTGTAATTATATCCACTTAAAGTAAAAATTGTTACTGAAAAACAGAGCAGTAAGAGGTATCTGAAAATTCCAAGGGATTAGCAGACTATCCATGCCATTATCAGAGAGATAATGTTTTGCTTTTGATTTGTTGTTTGTTGGGGTTTTGGGGGAGGGGTATTTTTATAAAAAGACTATTAAATGTGTTTTTCTGCCTATTTTATATACTCAAAAAATTTACCTGTCATTAAGTGACTGAGTGTGCATAGTGGCTGGGAGTTACTCTCAGTTATAAAAAACTGATCAGGACTTGCCAGACCTTCCAAGAAAATGTTGTCAGCCTTAAACTTCTTTTAAAAGGGGAAAAGAATACTTATTTCAATTTCCTTTAACATTTCAGGTCTGAAATATCTACATTCTGCTGGCATTTTACATCGAGACATTAAACCAGGGAACCTACTCGTGAACAGCAACTGTGTCCTTAAGGTGCTGCTTACATTTATTGAAGATGTTTGTGTGTGTGTGTTGTTAACTTTTAAACAAAAATATTCAATGCATTAATTAAACGAATGAGTGAATAAAACACTTTCCCTGAAAGTCCATGTAAATGGAAAAAAATCCCACAGATTTTTTTAAAAAGTAGAAATGGAGCAAACATCTGCCTTTCCCCTTTTCTCCCTGCCTCTCCCCACATCCCTGAGAGCAAGAGGGAAAAGGTGAATTCCTGAGTTTGGCTTGGGGGGATCTCCTGTGCCTGGGAGGGACAGGGGCTCCTCAGGGGAAGATGGCACTTCATTAACCTTGGGTACATGGAATTTTGGAGGACTGAGGTGTGTTGTTCAGCTGTGCCAAACACAAAAATTCAGTGTTGCTTAAAGGCATTTGTTAAAAATTGTAATGGGCAAAGTTTGGTCTTTTAACCCTTCTGGTTCAAGACATTTTAACAGTTCTCCAAGCCCAAATGAGCAGAGCAGAATCTTTAATATTTTGAGACACGTCATGAGCAAGTGAAGTTTGTTTGAGTTGAAATACACCCAGAGGCTGGGTTTTTTTGTAGTGCAAAGCTTTTTAATCTTTCAGATTATAAATATTGTAATGCCAACATAAAATGTTCTGTGATTTCAAATCAAACTGTGGGAAGTTTAAATGGCTGTGGAACAAAGCAAACATGATTTGCTGGTGTCCCCTGTCCCCCGGCTCCCAGCAGATTATCTGATGTTCAGACGCCACTTGGGCACTCCCTGCCTCCTTGCCAGGAGGACGCCCCTTGGAAACGCAGAAGGTGTTTTGGTTATTTTAATTTTTTTATTTGCCTTCTCAATTTAGATTTGTGATTTTGGATTGGCCAGGGTGGAAGAGTTAGACGAGTCGCGGCACATGACTCAGGAAGTTGTCACTCAGTATTACCGCGCGCCGGAGATCCTGATGGGCAGCCGCCACTACAGCAACGCCATCGACATCTGGTCTGTGGGCTGCATCTTTGCAGAGCTGCTGGGCAGGAGGATCTTGTTCCAGGCACAGAGTCCCATCCAGCAGGTAGCCATCCTCATCCTCTCCCTGCCTGCTGCACTGCTGCACTGCACTGCTGCACCTGCTGATCCTCAGGGGACACAGGGAGAGGCTGAGCGTGTCCCGGGAAGGGAACAGAGCTGGGAGGGAGCTGGAGCACCTTAGGGAGCTGGAGAAGGGGCTGGAGCACCTTAGGGAGCTGGGGAAGGGGCTGGAGCACCTTAGGGAGCTGGGGAAGGGGCTGGAGCACCTTAGGGAGCTGGGGAAGGGGATGGAGCACCTTAGGGAGCTGGGGAAGGGGCTGGAGCAGCTGAGGGAGCTGGGGAAGGGGCTGGAGCACCTTAGGGAGCTGGGGAAGGGGCTGGAGAAGGGGCTGGAGCAACATAGGGAGCTGGGGAAGGGGCTGGAGCACCTTAGGGAGCTGGGGAAAGGGCTGGAGCACCTTAGGGAGCTGGGGAAGGAGCTCAGCCTGGAGAGAAGGGGGCTCAGGGGGACCCTGTGGCTCTGCACAACTCCCTGCCAGGAGGACACAGCGGGGGGGATTTGGGATCTGCAGGCAGGGGACAGGGACAGGATGCTGATTAGCCTGCAGTGTGCTGCTGTGGGGCAGTTCTGAGCTGTGCTGTGTGCTCTGTGCAGCTGGACCTGATCACTGACCTGCTGGGCACGCCGTCGCTGGAGGCCATGAGGACGGCGTGCGAAGGAGCCAAGGCACACATACTCAGGGGTCCCCACAAACAGGTACTGCAGGGCAGGCACACATACTCAGGGGTCCCCACAAACAGGTACTGCAGGGCTCAGGGCAGGCACACATACTCAGGGGTCCCCACAAACAGGTACTGCAGGGCTCAGGGCACATCCTCATCCCCTGCCCGTGGGCTCCTGGCTACAAACACTCTCACTGGGGTTTGCTCTCAGAGCTGTGTGTGCTGGGAGCAGGGCTGAGCTGGCCTCAGGTGGTTGGGGTGCCCAGGGTGGGGTGATGTGTGCTGGGTCCAGCTGCTGTGGAGACAAAGGGGCTTTTCACTAGCATGGGGAATTTCTGGCTTCTGCCTTGGGGGTATTTTTGGACTTGACAACCCAGGTGAAAGTGTCCCTTTCTGAGGTGGCAGAGTTTTGATAGCTACATTGAATGAACTGTTAAATTTAAGTGTTCATACTGGCAAGAGGCATAAATTAAAATTGACAGTATAATTCAGAAAGCCCTGGAGGGCTGCTGCACTGCCAGGATCAGGAGAGTCAGAGGTGGAATTCACCCTGCCCAGAGCCAAGGAAAGAACCTCCAGCACCCCTAAGCCAGAGGGTCCCTGCACCCCTGAGCTCAGACCTGAGCTGCTCAGGGAGGCCCAGCAAGAGGCTGAGAGCTGAGATACAGCATTCAACACAACTGGAGTAAAAGTTGGTTTTAAAAAAGACACCAAACCAAAGGAAGAAGGCAGGATGGAGTCATTGTGCTGAGTGGGCAATAAAAAGGGCAAATGCAATATAATATTAACAGATGCAAAGAAATGTTTGTGCAGGCATCTCTAGTATAGGGATGAGGCTCAGTGGCCCCTCCAGTAGGGTCATTTTTATGATTGCTAACAAAATTAGCAAAATTATTGGCCTGTACTTGCTCCAGCAGTTAAGTTTGCATCATTATTTTCTGCATGTTGAAATAATTTCTCACATCTGCTCACTACAATAGTAGTTACCATAGAAATGAGCATTGCATGTATATTCTGCTTTATTATTGACATGTGGGAGTTCTGCCTCCCTGGCACTTTGGATCCACTACATAAAGTTGTCACTGTTCCATTTCATGACAGGATTTTTTAATTTGAGCATTAATGATAGGAGGGTTTCCTTCAGATTTTCTCTACCAGTTTTAAGTCAAGTAAAGTCAAGTATATTTTTCTTCTGTCATGTGCTCGAAGAGTTGTGACTCTTAAACCCAGT
This sequence comes from Erithacus rubecula, assembly GCF_903797595.1. Taxonomy (NCBI): domain Eukaryota; kingdom Metazoa; phylum Chordata; class Aves; order Passeriformes; family Muscicapidae; genus Erithacus; species Erithacus rubecula. The sequence goes on along the minus strand of NC_136674.1, from coordinate 541,055 downwards.
GTCTTATTACCCACAGAATGGTGGGAATCCTAAAAATCAAGTGAGGTGAAAGGGTATGAAAAGTTTCCAGTACAGATGTAATGTCCTGTAGTCACAAAGTAAGAAATCCCCTCTAGGAGTTAGTTCTGTGTGTGTGCAGGGAAAGCAGTGTTCATTCTCAGTGGGGTGCCATGGGAGCTGCCAGGGGATTCATGATATTTCTGTTTTCAACTTGAGCCACACTTGATGTCTGAGTGCAAATTCCTGGCTTTTCATATTCTGAAATGGAGCTTTTGCTGGTTGTAAGTGGTTAAATGTTCCTGCTTTCCAAACTAGACTAATAGGGAGAGAAGCCCAAGTTAGAAACGGGCGATTGCTTTGTCACACAACTATTTTTACTCGCCGTAGGTGAGCGCAGTGGGAGAGAGGGGTGAGGCATTTTCTGCTCTGTGCAAAAATAGATTAATGCCAGAAGTTTCTGATGAACCCCCCCACCCCACTGTGTGCTGCCAAAGTGGGGATTTACATACTCCACAGACTTTGTCAGTTTGGTATTTAAAAGTTCAAGTGAAGTGTGTCCCAGGCAGCCCCAGGGTGAATGAGCTGTCCCTGTCCCTGTCCCTGTCCCTGTCCCTGTCCCTGTCCCTGTCCCTGTCCCTGCTGACCCCTCCCCAAAGGAAAATGTGTGCAGTCCATCCCCTGCCTGCTGTGATCCCTCTGCTGTAGGAGAGCAAGCCAGGAGGAGGAGAGTTACCAGACACTGCAGCTTTATATTCCATAGACTGCCCTGGGAAACCAGGGCTGGGAAGTGCTCAGGGCTCTGTGTGGCAGCTCAGGGTTAACTTGGGCTGATGTCACTGTGGAGGTGTAATTCTTATTTATACTGGAAAATTCACAGCAGCCCTGACATCCTGTATAGTCCTTCTGTCACTGTCAGTCAGATGTGGATTGCCTGGGCAAGGAAAAGCAAAGCAATCCATCATTTGGGAGGGATTGGGATTTAAAAATGAACTACTGGAAGTGATGGAGTTAATCAAACCCCAGAGCAGCTACAGCTGGGAGTGGTGTCTGTATAGAAAAATACATAAATAAAAGCAGGTTTTTCTGGGGATTACATCTGAACTAAGGGAAGCAGTGATCAATCAGACCTTTATTACAGTTGCTGGGTTTTGTCATGGTGGTTATTGTCATGCTGGAAAGCATTAGGTGCCACTTGTCCCCTTTAACAAGGAGTTTGTCCTTGCTGGCTGCGCGGGGGAACAGGGTTTTCTGTGATGGATCTGACAGGACACTCTGTGCTTCTCTTCCTCCCATTCCCCCTACAGCCATCCCTTCCTGTCCTATATACACTCTCCAGTCAAGCTACACACGAAGCAGTTCATCTCCTTTGCAGGATGTTGGTCTTTGATCCAGTAAGTAGGACTGAAAATCACCTCTGATATTCTGGTTTGAACAGTTTTTGTTGTCTGCTGCTTAAATGAGTGTTGTAAATCAAGGGTTCCTTTAGCTGGTTTCCTTCTACATGGCACTGCAGTACTTTTGGTACATTTTTGGTCCATTAAAAATGTAAAAATACCATATAATGGGGTGATCAGTTCCCCCTGGAATGGGGGTTTCATGTTTCAGAGTGGTCCTGGGAAGGAAGCTCTGGCAGTGGGAAGGATGAGGCTGTGCATGACTCATGCTCTTTTCCGAGCTGGGTGTAGGTAGCAGAACATCAGCTACTTTGATGCAGTTCTAATTAGGGACACGGGGGTGTTCCTGGTCTTGCAACACACAAATTATTCCTCCTGCATCCCCAAGCACAGAACAGGATCGTTTTTCCACTGAGCATCTGTTTTTCTAATAAAAATGCACTGCTTTGGATTTTGGATATTGTTTCTTGGGACACTGTAGAGAATTGTCACGAAAAAATCTGATATGGGAATTGATAATCTTAATTCTTTCATTCCCACAGAACCCCCCCAACACTGCAAATGTAAAACAGAGTGACTGCAGTGCAAAGGAGGCTGGGGGTTGAGTGTATTTTTTCGAACCTTAAGATTGCATTGCTGAAAAGAACCATGGAAATGTTAAACCATAACTTCCACATAAAAAAAATAAAAAATCGCTTTCTGACTCCCTCAACACTTAGAATGCTGTTTTTCCCAGTTTGTTTTGATTTATTGCAGGAGTCATATTGTAAGGTTATCTGGACAAAAACCCCGTTTAAAAAGCTGTTCCTAAGAGCCATGTGATGGTGATGAGGGCTGGCCATGGTGGCTGTGAGCTGGTGCCAGCCAGGCAGGCTGGTTTGTGAGCCTCAGCTCCCCTCTAGTGGCAGCTCTGACACGAGCCCCTTTCACAGGTGGAGGGTTACAAACAGCTGAGGGTTTCAAAGCTCTGAGCACACACTCACTGTTGCTGTCTCCTGTCCATGCTGCTGCCAGTCCAAAAGGATATCTGCTAAGGATGCCTTAGCTCACCCCTACCTGGACGAGGGCCGCCTGCGCTACCACACCTGTATGTGCAAGTGCTGCTTCTCCACCTCGACTGGCAGAGTCTACACCAGTGACTTTGAACCCATCACTAACCCCAAATTCGATGACACTTTTGAGAAGAACCTCAGTTCTGTTCGGCAGGTTAAAGGTGAGCAGGGGTGAACCTTGCACGTGCAGTGTCCCCCTGCAGCTGCAGCAGGGGGGAGTGGAGTGGGGCTGGGATGGAGCTGGGATGGAGCTGGGATCTGTGCTCTGGATCCATGCTGTGACCCCAGTGCTGCTTTCTTTTAGGGTATTTTTCCGTAGTAGACCCTACAAATAATTTCTTTTCACCAAAAGAACAGAATTGCCAGTGCTGTGAGATAAGGCAGAGAGGCACAAGCACAAGCTGAGCTGCAGAAGTCTCTGTGTTTCAGACCTCACCACCCCCATCCCTGGTGCCCTGTTCCTCATCCTTTTGTTGAAGGATGGCACTGGGGAAGGGGGAGTCACTGTGGGGCCTTTTGGGGCTGTGAGGTGTGGCCTCCACAGCTGTCCTGCAGAAAGGAGCTGAAACTGAGCAGTCAGATTTAGGGAAGCTGGAGCTGTTTTATTCTCACTAAAATGTACTCTCAAGAAGGGAAGTTCTGTTCTCCTCCTGCTGACATTGCATTTTGCTGAAGCCAGAAGTGTTAATGCTGTGTTGTTTTGTGTTTTTTCTCCTGTGTACAGAAATAATTCATCAGTTCATTTTGGAACAGCAGAAAGGAAACAGAGTGCCTCTCTGCATCAACCCTCAGTCTGCTGCTTTTAAGAGCTTTATTAGGTAACTGTATGTAATCACATCTGATATTAATTCCCATTTATTAGAAGTACAGAATTCACACATCCAGAATGTTTCAGGTTTTCAGTTCCTGAGAGTAGGAAAGGCCCAGAGATAAAATCCTTGTGAACTGTAGTTACGACTCCTTCTAGGATTTAAGTAAAACGTGCAGAGTTTCTGTTGGTGAAGGGTCTCACAAGTTTCAAGTGTTTTTGTGCAAGAGAGCAGAGGTCAGGCTGGAACTGAAATGGGGAAGGTTGATGAGTTGGGTTGTGGAGCTGCACAGGGCAGGGCAGAGCGAGGGGTGAGGATGTGCAGGAACCCTCGCTGTCGGTGCCGGTGCTGTTGTGGGGTCGGGCTGGGTTTGGGGGTTGGGGTTTGGGGTTTGGGGTTGGGGTTTGGGGCTCGGTCTCCCCAGGCTGTTTGGTCCCTGAGGGCAGTGGGCTGAGGCCAGGAGCCCCTGCAGGGGCACTGATGTGTGTGTGTGTGTGTGTGTGTGTGTCCTGCAGCTCCACGGTCGCCCAGCCCTCCGAGATGCCGCCGTCGCCGCTGGTGTGGGAGTGACCGGAGCCCCCGTACTACTGAAGATGTGATGTAGCTTTCCACTGGAGTCTGGGATTTGCAATTCTGGAGGTTAATCATGCTTGTACTGTAATTTTACTAATGAAGTTTTAAATTAACAACCACTACTTGTACAATATGAATAATACTTAGAAATGTACTAGACTTTTAATCTTGTAAAGTGGTTGTGCTTTTAGAAGAAAATATTTTACCCAGAGTTGCACGTGTTTTTTGAATTCTAGTGCAGCTGTGATGGCTCAGCTCAGAACAAACAGAATTGAACCAAATTCGGGGAGGTTTTTATTTTTTTTTTCTTTTTTCTTTTTCCTTTTTTTTAAATTGAAGTGAGATTGTACAAACAGATAGACATACATTTTGATATTGAGCCATTCCTGAAGATTTTGGGTTTTCTAAAACTAAGGAATACAGAAAACTTGACTGCGACCAATCATGAAGTCCCCGTGGGTGGCCGTGGCCATGGGAAGTGGCCACGTCCCCAGTGCCCAACCCTATAAATAGCTTCTCACTAGAGCTGTGATGGTGATGTGTGCTGTTCTAAAATCAAATGTTGTGAGTAGAGAGAATGAGTTTGTGACTAGGAGAGACTAAACTTCTGTTTCCTTACCCAGTATAAATATATATATATATTTAATCTATTTTTATTAGAAGTTTTTCTGCTCTTTCTTACATAAAACCCCCCAGCATGCATCTTCTATGTGTGTAAATAATTCCATTTATGGGCTAATTTCAGAGATCCCTGACATCATTGCTGTATAGAGAGAAACTAGCTTGCACATTTTAGGTCTGTGAAATTTTGTGAGAACTTTTTCCTGCACTGGACAGTTGAGAGAAAAAAAAAAAGAAAAGGACAAAAAAAAAGCACATAGGGAATTCTGTTAATTGTGTTCGTGTCTTTAGGCAAAGCTGTGGAAGTCTTGAAATGTCACAGTAGTAAATAACTTTTATTACTTTTTGGCTAATTCTTTTTCTGTTGGAACACTGAATTCTGTGCATATGTATATATGAACACAAATTGAAGGCCTCTACCTCCTGGAGTATACAACTTGGTTTGTTTACCTCCACATGATTTTTTTTTTTTTAAGTTTAGTGTGGAGACTTGAAACTTGAATGTCCCTTCCAACTTTTGTATTTAAAACAAGACTAGAAAATTGAAGACTGTTTTTCACCTGTACAAAGGAATACTAAAAGGTGGTCTTAAAATTTGAGCCTTGGTCTGGAGAGAAACCATGGTGTTTGTTATGGACAATTAACTGTTAAAGTTATTGTAAGTTATCTGTATTTAGCAGAGTATTTTCAACAAGAGTGATCTGAGCTGGAATTGGAGACTATTAGTAAGTTATGTTTGGAAGTTTTAACTTCAATGAAGTAATTATTTGCTGTGAAAGAGACAAACATTGAATAACTGAACAAAGATGGTGCAATATCTTTGTTTTTTATGAGGCTCCTGAGAATAAAACCAACTGAAGCATTTCAATTCACTTGAATGAGAAACGTGTTTAATTATCGAGCCCCAGAAGACACTGGTATGAAAGGTAAAATCTCAGAGGTTGGTCAGTTAATGTGGCACACTTGCTGGTCACTTTGTAAAATGTAGATTTGGAGTACAGTGGTGAAAACATTAAATGTGACATTTGAAATCGCGGTGCTGGTGTCATCCTTCCCTGCCCGCCCTGCCCGGGGCTGCGGGACCTTTCCCGGCCCGGGGTGACTCCTGCCCCGGGGCTGTGCCGGGGGCTGGGGCTGGGCCCGCTCGGTACCGGGACAGCCCGACCCGCTCGGTACCGGGACACCAGAGCCCTGCTTGGTACCGGGACACCAGAGCCCTGCTCGGTACCGGGACAGCCCGACCCGCTCGGTACCGGGACACCGGAGCCCTGCTCGGTACCGGGACAGCCGGGCCCGCTCGGTACCGGGACACCAGAGCCCTGCTTGGTACCGGGACAGCCCGACCCGCTCGGTACCGGGACACTGGAGCCCTGCTTGGTACCGGGACACCGGAGCCCTGCACGGTACCGGGACAGCCGGGCCCGCTCGGTACCGGGACACCAGAGCCCTGCTTGGTACCGGGACACCAGAGCCCTGCTCGGTACCGGGACAGCCCGACCCGCTCGGTACCGGGACAGCCGGGCCCGCTCGGTACCAGGACAGCCCGACCCGCTCGGTACCGGGACACCGGAGCCCTGCTCGGTACCGGGACAGCCCGGCCCGCTCGGTACCGGGACACCGGAGCCCTGCTCGGTACCGGGACAGCCCGACCCGCTCGGTACCGGGACAGCCCGGCCCGCTCGGTACCGGGACACCAGAGCCCTGCTCGGTACCGGGACAGCCCGACCCGCTCGGTACCGGGACACCAGAGCCCTGCTCGGTACCGGGACAGCCCGACCCGCTCGGTACCGGGACACCAGAGCCCTGCTCGGTACCGGGACAGCCCGACCCGCTCGGTACCGGGACACCGGAGCCCGACCCGCTCGGTACCGGGACACTGGAGCCCTGCTTGGTACCGGGACACGAGCCCTGCTCGGTACCGGGACACCGGAGCCCTGCACGGTACCGGGACACCGGAGCCCTGCTCGGTACCGGAAACCCGGAGCCCTGCTCGGTACCGGGACACGGGGAGCCCCGCTCGGTACCGGGACAGCCGGGCCCCGCTCAGGCTCTGGAGCTCGGTACCGACGCGTGCGGGGAGGAAATGGCTCGGCCCGAGCTGTGCCGGGCGGGGGGCGCGGCTGCGGCACCGCCGGGAAACGGGAAAGGAGAACGGGGAAAGGGGAAACGGGAAAGGGCAACGGGCAACGGGAAAAGGGAAAAGGGGAAGCCGCGGGGCCGGGCCAGGGCAGGGTGTGGCCAAGGGCGGAGTCAAGGCATGGCGCGCGGGGCGGGGCCAGGGCAGGGTGGGGCAGGGCTGAGTCAGGGTGTGGCCGGGGGCGGGGCCCGTGCCGCGGGACGTGGCCGCTCTGGGCGCGGCGGGGGCGGGGCCTGCGCGGGGCGGGGCCAGCGCTGGCGATGGCGGCGGCTCCGCGGTGGCGGGAGCGGCTCTTCGCCCTCTATTTCCTCTCGCACATCCCGATCACGGCGCTCATCGACCTCCAGCCGCTGCTGCCCGCCGGGATCGCGCCGCGGGCCGTGAGTGGGGCCGGGGCTCGGGGTTGCGCGGATGCGTGCGGGGCATCCGCCGGTTCGAAGGGTCCGGGGGCGGCCTTCGCCGAATCTCGTGTGTGGGGACATCGGGAGGGGAGAGGAACTGCGGTGAATGTGTGAAAGAGCGTCTGGGAGGGAAGCGGGGCTGGTGTCTGCGGGATGAGTCACAGCCGGGTCATTCATTGGGGAGGAGCGGGAGCGGGAATGGAGATGGGAACGGGAATGGAAACGGGAATAGGAACGGGAGAGGGGTGCTTGATGGTTGTTGGCGGCTGTGGCTGTGCCGCTGCCGAAGCCGCGCCGGGGCCGGGGCGGCCGCTCCGTGTGCCCCGCGCCAGGGAGGCCCCGGGAGCGCTGCGGGGTCAGCACTGCCCCGGGAGCGCTGCGGGTGTCCCCGAGAGCGCTGCGGTGTCCCCGTGCCCCGGGAGCGCTGCGGTGTCCCCGTGCCCCGGGAGCGCTGCGGTGTCCCCGTGCCCCGGGAGCGCTGCGGGTGTCCCCGAGAGCGCTGCGGGTGTCCCCGTGCCCCGGGCGGGCGCTGCGGTGTCCCCGTGCCCCGGGCCGTGCGGGTGGGTGCTCCTGTGGTTCTCAGCTGTCCCAGGACATCCTTGCCCTGCAGTGGCCTCGCTGTCCCGTGTCCGTGTCCCTGCGGCGGCGCGGCGCCCGCGCCACGTGCCCCGGCCGTGGCTGCTGCGGGCCCGGCCATTCCCGCGTTCTACTCAAATCCCTGCCAAAAACCCTACAGGGAATTGTTGCTGCTGCAGAAGCAGGCATGCCAGCGGCCGAATTTTTTAGTAAAAATCTCTGGTTTGCTGGGTTTTGAACAAAATAATGGAAGACAATGAACATGATAAAATCAGTTAAAATAACGGATGGCAGATAATTAGTTCAGCCCTCATCATTAGGGTGCAGTCGGCTATCACCTCCTGTTTGAGTTTTACAGCTGATGATTTGGTTTTTGCCATCGGAATTGCCTATAGAATTGCTCCAATATAGGAACAATTCTCAATTAATAGTTAACCAGCAGATCTCAATGCCTATCTCTCAGTTCAAAGTCCAGCCTAAAGCCATGCTGGAGTTTACATTTCTGTCAGGGGAACTAATTGTGACTGAGCCCAAATCCTGTGCTGAGCTGTTCCCTGCAGCAGCCCCAGGAGGGAACCCCCAGCCCTGCTCAGGACCAGGGGCTCACACCTCACACCTGGTGGCTTCATCCCATTGAGAATCACAGGCTTTGCTCTGCCCTGGTGGATGCTCAGGGCCTGACTGTTGTTTTGGGGTTTTTCAGCTGACAGACCTGTTGCAGCAGTATGCAACTGCCTTCAGGGACCCCATGATGCTGCAGCCCCCCGAGTGGTTCAAGGCGTTCATCTACTGCGAAGCCTTTCTCCAGCTGCCCTTCTTCCCCGTCGCTGCCTACGCCTTCCTGAAAGGTGGGGGGACCATGTCCTGGGGCATTTCTGCAGGACACCTGCTGCTGCTGCAGCACAGAATGTTTCTGTATCAGAGTAGGGGGTTTGAGGGATGTTCTGTGGAGGCTGGGCTGCTAAGGCCTGCACTAGTGTTCTGCCTGAGAAAGCAGCACAGAATAAAGTTTTTCAGAAACAAAACCTTGTAGCTAGAGGCCCTGGTCAGGTGCAGTCATTTGACATCTGGCTAATTTCTAGGGCAGCTAAAGGTCTGGGTCAAGCCTGTGTACTCATTTTGTTACTTTAGAACTTTCAGGATCACCCCTTCTTTCTAAATTGCCATCAGGGGAGATAAATTTCCTTGGTTCCTACTAGTACTGAGGGATTTTTCTGCTCCCTACTCAACCTCAGTGATGGCTTACCCTGGCAGAGGCAGCAGTCAGTGTTCAGAATTGAAGCCTCAGTATTGTGATTGTTTCAAAATACTTAAAACATTGCTTCCTTTTTTCTTCTGTACAGGTGGCTGCAGATGGATCAGGACTCCTGCCATTATCTACTCCACCCACGTGGCCACCACTCTGTTTGCCATCCTGGCCCACATCCTGTTCCACGACTTCTCCAGGTCGGAGCAGGGGGGCCCCCAGACGCTGCGCGAGCGCCTGCTGCTGCTCTCCATCTACCTGCCCTACCTGCTGATCCCGCTGCTGCTGCTCTTCACCATGCTCTGCAACCCCCACTACAAACACGTGGAGAAGAGGAAAAGGAAGTAGGTGGCTCTGGAGGTGGCACTCACACACCTGGGCTGCACTTGGCTCTGACCCTGCGCCGCTGGAATCCTCCGGGACAAACGTCTCCCTCGAGTTGCTGCAGCTCTTCCACAGCACCGGCTGCTGCAAGGAAAAATGGAATTGGTTGGAGTGCACAGCCCTGCTGCCACCACTCACAGCTCTGGCAGGGGCCTGGGCCAGCCTGAGGTCAGCTCTGTGCAGGGCCTCTCTCCCAGGAAAATGGACTTCTAACCCTTTGATGTGTAACTCTGTGAGGGGACACACACACACACACACACACACACACACTCACTCACACTCTGCAGCTGATACTGTTCTTCCAGAGTCCCTTTTCCAAGATGACTGTTTGGAAACCACTCAAGTAGGAAATTTGTCTTCCAACCACATATTCTGAAGAGTGCCCAACCCATTACACACAGTTTTGCAGAGCTGATCATCTGAAGCATTTCAAATCTTATCATGATTCTTAACTTCCTTGCCCCTTCCTTTAAAATTTCCACTGCCTTTCTCTGCTTTATTTTGATTAATTATAAATGTCTGATCAATGATAAATGTGCCAAAATCTGGGTTTATGAATGCTTAAAAGTTACCCTTGACAACCTGAAGTACTGCCTAGAGGATTCGGAAGTACTTCAGGAATTGTAATCAAGGAGTTGGAAATTTCTCTCTTCCCTAAATTCACTTCTGTTATGGAAATAAATAACTAAATGCATTAAACTGCATTCAGTCTTCTTCAGGGAATGGCTGAAGGAACTTACAGTGACCACGAGGTGGTGGAGAGTTCACAGAGCAGATCCATGCATAAGTTACAACTACAGAAGTTCTGTGGTTGGGGCTGGTTTGATCTGGAGCCTGGTCAGGTGATGGCCCTGTGAAGCTGCTCAGGCTCTGCTGCTACAGTTTAGACTTCACTGTGTAAAGCTGAAGCCTTCCCCAGGCTTTGGAAAGGGCAGCCTTGCCATACTGAAGTGCTTAAGACATACAGAAAATGCATCTATTTGCACTTGAACATGAGGCTCGTTTGTAGCTTATAAATAGTTTGTGCACTCCTGGTGTCACTGACACTTGGAATGGTTTCCCTCATCAGTCTGGTGCTCCATCATAATAATGCCCATGAAAGGATTCAGCTCTCATATTATGACAGTCCTGAAGGGACATTCCTCAGGAACAGTCCAAAGTTCTTAATTCTCATGTGGCTTCTGTTTTTTTGTGTCTGTAATTAGTTCAATCTGGAAATCATACATTTCTGTCTTTTCTAATTCAATAGAAAAAATAACATAGGCAATATAAATCCAATGCTGTTGCTTGTAAATCCTTACAATGAAAAATAACAGAGCAGAGCAACTAATTCTGGTACAGCCAGACAGTCTGAGGACAATAATTTATTTTCTGATTTTTATGAAAGAGCTGTAGAGTTCAAAAAGAGACACAACAAAGCACCAGTAGCACTAATTCAACTGTAATATGAATTAGAACTACTGACTGTACAAAACTGGTATAAAATCAAAGGCCAGAATAGTCTGTGCAGCTGTGAGCTGTCAGCCCTCCTTATTGCCACAGTACTGAGGTACAGCCCCTCCCTTGTACAAACCATCTGCACTCCTGCACAGTGGGAATTGCATATTTCTGAAATGCTCAAGATTCTGGAATGGTCAAGTTTCCAAGTGAGTTGGTTTTTATCTTAAAATCCTCTATTTCTGGAAAATGAACTGGTCGATGAATTCGTTCTGGTCCGCTTCGATTTTGCAGAGAGTCTCGTACTCGATCCGGTACCTGCAGGACAAAACGGGGGTCCAGGACCCCCACCTGGGTGAGGAGGGTCAGGGCAGCCCCTGGCAGGTGGGAGAGGGGCTGAGCTAGCTGTGTGAGTCACCTGTGAGCAGCAGCTCCTGAGTCACACTGGGCAGCTCTGCAGGGCCTTTATCAGCCAGACACGAGGCTGTTGCAGGTATCTGAGTTCTGCACTGCCCTAACTCAGCCCTGAAATCCTCAGGGATGAACCTTCTTTGGTTCACTGCAGGGCCTGAAGGTAACTCCAGGCCTGTGGCATCGTTCCTGTTGCTCTGGCCAGGACACACCTTTGATGCAGGTGGGGCTGTCTGAGCCAGCCAGAGCTCCCACAGCACAGGCACTCAGCCCTCTGAGCCTTCCCAGCCTGCACAACACCCCAAACCACTCAACACAAAGCAAAACTCACCTTTCCAGCTGCATCTTCTTCTCAGCTATCAAAGCCTGGAGCTGCTGCTCCTGAGCCTCTCTCTGCTTTGCGATCGACTTGAGCAAGTTCCGTGCCCCGATGGCCTGGCAGGACAGGACAGGACAGG